>NC_057807.1:66076245-66420497 GCF_018294505.1 Triticum aestivum
ATCCAGATATTAGATCTCCTTCTTTGTAACCGACTCTGTGTAAACCCTAGCCCCCTCCGGTGTCTATATAAACCGGAGGGTTTAGTCCATGGAGGGACAATCATAATCATCATAGGCTAGCTTCTAGAGTTTAGCCTCTACGATCTCGTGGTAGATCAACTCTTGTAATACTCATATCATCAAGATTAATCAAGCAGGAAGTAGGGTTTTACCTCCATCGAGAGGGCCCAAACCTGGGTAAAACATTGTGTCCATTGCCTCCTGTTACCATTAGCCTTAGACGCACAGATCGGGACCCCCTACCCGAGATCCGCCGATTTTGACACCGACACGTGGTCCTTGTGGTCACCCCATAAGGCAGTTGGTGCCCTTCTTCTGGTGCAAGAAAGATAATATCCGGATAAAAATCATGTTAAAATTTCATCCCAATCGGAGTTACGGATCTCCGGGAATTTAAGAAATGGTGAAAGGTCACAATCTAGGAGCACGGAAATAGATGGAAACAGAGAGAGAGAGAGAGAGAGAGAGAGAGAGAGAGAGAGATCCAATCTCGGAGGGGCTCCCGCCCCTCCGCCACCATGGAAGCCAAGGACCAGAGGGGAAACCTTTCTTCCATCTAGGGGGAAGGTCAAGGAAGAAGAAGAAGAAGGGGGGCTCTCTCCCCCTCTCTCCCGGGAGCATCGGAACACCGTCGGGGCCATCATCGTGACTGCAATCTACACCAACAACTTTGTCGCCGTCATCAGCAACTCTCTCCCCCTCTATGCAGTGGTGTAACACCTCTTCTCCCCGCTGTAATCTCTACTTAAACGTGGTGCTCAACGCTATATATTATTTCCCAATGATGTATGGCTATCGTATGATGTTTGAGTAGATCCGTTTTGTCCTATGGGTTAATTGATGACCGTGATTGGTTCGAGTTGCATGTTTTATTATTGGTGCTGTCCTATGGTGTTCTCCGTGTCGTGCAAGCATGAGGGATCCCCCCTGTAGGGTTTGCAATATGTTCATGGTTTGCTTATTGTCTGCGTTGCGTGAGTGATAGAAACACAAACACGGATAAGTGGGTTATGGCGTATGGGAATAAAGAGGACTTGATACTTTAATGCTATGGTTGGGTTTTACTTTAATGATCTTTAGTAGTTGCAGATGCTTGGTAAAGTTCCAATCATAAGTGCATATGAACCAAGGAGAGAAAGTATGTTAGCTTATGCCTCTCCCTCATATAAAATTGCAATAATGATTACCGGTCTAGTTATCTATTGCCTAGGGACAAATAACTTTCTTGTGACAAAAAGCTCTCTACTCAAACAAACTTAGTTGTGTCTTTATCTAAACAGCCCCTAGCTTTTATTTACATGCTCTTTATTATCTTGCAAACCTTTCCAATCACACCTACAAAGTACTTCTAGTTTCATACTTGTTCTAGGTAAAGCGAATGTCAAGTGTGCGTAGACTTGTATCGGTGGTCGATAGAACTTGAGGGAATATCTGTTCTACCTTTAGCTCCTCGTTGGGTTTGACACTCTTATTTATCAACAAAGGCTACAACTGATCCCCTATAATTGTGGGTTATCAATTGTCGTCATGGTGGTTCCCCTGACGGCACTCCGGCGCCACCGAAAGAGAGGGGGGAGATCCCCGTCCTTCTTATTGCTTACTTGGCCTCCCCGCTAGATGGGCGGAAGGTTTCCCCTCTGGTCCGTGGCCGCTATGGCTCCCAGAGGGAAGGAGCCCCTACGAGATTGGATCTCTCTCTCCCAGTTTCTCTTCTGTTTCACGTTCATGTTTTTGGTCCTTCAACGTTTCTTATATTTCAGAAGATCCATAACCCCGATTGAGCTGAAATTTTAACGCAATTTTTATCCGGATATTAGCTTTCTTACAGCCGAAATCTCCAACTGACTTACGGGGTAGCCATGAGCCTTCCCGGCGCGCCCTACCTCATGACTCCCTTGGGCATTGTCTCGTGTTGATTCTTTTTCCCAAAAATCACACATATTCCAAAAAAAATCTCCATAAAAATTTATCGTTTATGGACTTCATTTGATATGGTTTTTTGTTCGGGAATGTAGCATGCAATTTCAAAAAAATTCCTACGATCACGCAAGATCTATCTAGCAGATGCATAGCAACGAGACGGGGAGAGTGTGTCCACGCACCCTCATATACCGAAAGTGGAAGCGTTATGTTAATGCGGTTGATGTACTCGAACGGCTTCGCGATACAACCAATCCAAGTACTGAACGTACGGCACCTCCATGTTCAGCACAGGTTCAGCATGATGACGTCCTTCGAGCTCTTGATCCAGTAGAGGGTCGAGGGAGAGTTCCGTCAGCACAACAGCGCGACAACGGTGTTGGTGATGTGATCCGCGCAGGACTTCGCCTAAGCACTACGACAATATGTCCGAGGTGGTAAACTGTGGAGGGGGGCACCGCACATGGCTAAGAGAAATCTTGGTTTGCCTTTGGGGTAAACCCGGGCAAACGTCGGGCTGAGTCGGGTTCGGGCCGGGCTTGACTAAGCCCAAAGAAAAAATCCCAAGCCCGAGCCCGGCCCGGCCCGGCCCGGAGTACATGAACAGTGACATTTTTAATTAAATTAATCATTTTCGGGATATTATATTAATTTATTATACCTATATTTCTAATAAAATATGCTTTTATATATATTTGAAGCTTTATTCGGGCTTTCGGGCCGGGCTTCGGGTCAGAAAATGGAGCCCGAGCCCGGCCCGAATGTCGGGCTTCGGGTTCGGGCCGGTGGGTCGGGTTGTCCATGACAGGGACTACTTTGGGGTGCCCCCCACCCCCGTATATAAAGGGGGGAGGAGGAGGTGGCCGGCCCAAGGGGGGCGCGCCATGGGGGAAGTCCTACTTGGACTCCTAGTCCAAGTAGGATTCGCCCCCTCCTTCCAATCAACGGAAAGGGGAAAGGGGAAAGGAGGGAGAGGGAGAAGGAAAGGGGGGGCGCGCCCCCCACCCCTAGTCTAACTCGGTTTGGGCTTGGGTGAGCGTGCGCCACCTCCTGTGGCAGCCTCCCTCTCTCCAATATGGCCCAATAGGCCCATTAACTTTCCCTGGGGGTTCCGGTAGCCTCCTGGTACTCCGAAAAATCCCCGAACCTTATCGGAACCATTTCGGTGTCCGTATATAACCTTCCAATATATCAATCTTTACCTCTCGACCATTTTGAGACTCCTCGTCATGTCCGTGATCTCATCCGAGACTCCGAACAAACTTCGGTCACCAAAACACATAACTCATAATACAAATTGTCATCAAACGTTAAGCGTGCAGACCCTACGGGTTTGAGAACTATGTAGACATGACCGAGACACATCTCCGGTCAATAACCAATAGCGGAACCTGAATGCTCATATTGGCTCCTACATGTTCTATGAAGATCTTTATCGGTCAAACCGCATAACAACATACGTCATTTCCTTTGTCATCGGTATGTTACTTGCCCGAGATTCGATCGTCGGTATCATCATACCTAGTTCAATCTCGTTACCGGCAAGTCTCTTTACTCGTTCCGTAATGCATCATCCCGCAACCATCTCATTAGTCACATTGCTTGGAAGGCTTATAGTGATGTGCATTACTGAGAGGGCCCAGAGATACCTCTCCGATACACGGAGTGACAAATCCTAATCTCGATCTATGCCAACTCAACAAGCACCTACGGAGACACCTGTAGAGCATCTTTATAATCACCCAGTTATGTTGTGACGTTTGATAGCACACAAAGTGTTCCTCCGGTATTCGGAAGTTGCATAATCTCATAGTCAGAGGAATATATATAAATCGTGAAGAAAGCAATAGCAATAAAACTAAACGATCATAATGCTAAGCTAACGGATGGGTCGTGTCCATCACATCATTCTCTAATGATGTGATCCCGTTCATCAAATGACAACACATGTCTATGGTCAGGAAACTTAACCATCTTTGATTAACGAGCTAGTCTAGTAGAGGCATACTAGGGACACTCTGTTTGTCTATGTATTCACACATGTACTAAGTTTCTGGTTAATACAATTCTAGCATGAATAATAAACGTTTATCATGATATAAGGAAATATAAATAACAACTTTATTATTGCCTCTAAGGCATATTTCCTTCATTTTTCTATGAAACAAAAAACATGCAATAGAGAGGAACTGGCACTAGCTACTTGATCAATATGTTAGTCCAAGAAAATCATATAATTTTTTGTCAAAAGTATGTGAAAGTTGTAAAATAATGGCATGAAGCAATCAAACATTATAGATACGACACAGATGTATCAATCATCGCCAAATTTTCATCAACGAAATAAGCCAGAACACCATAGGACATCATGCGCAAAGCGACAGTAACCTTCTGCTCGGTGCTATGTCCAAACAAACCAGCACAATTCCTTCTCTACTCAAAGGATCGATCATGCTGCTTCACGGAATTGCAAATCTGGATGAACAAATATTTGGACATTTTGAGGCGGCGACGAAAGTACCTCTTTGCAAAAACGGACGGTGTACCAAAATAGTTGTGGATAAACCTCTCATGCACCTCAACTCGTTCTCTCCGGATGAACTCACGGCCAAACACGGAACTATCGTGCTTCGACTTCTTCCACTTGTGCAACGCCACTAACATAGCAATGTTCTCTTCTTTGATGAGGTCAAATTCCTCATCCGACAAGGAATCATCCATGAAAGATAAATTGCATGAGCTCAGCTACAATACGGAAATCACCGTCAAACTACATCTTCATGCCCGATAAAAAAACTTCCTACTTTGCATGATTTTTTACCTTGAGGAATTTGCTCGAACACGTTGCGAGTGAGGTGGAAGCAATCGGCCGACGGCGGGTCAGGGCGTGGGCGGGGCTACAGACTGCAGACGGCGGGCGGGTGGCGGCTACAGACGGACTCTGGACGGCCACCTAGCTGCTAGAGGACCCGCTCGCAGCGACGCGTCGGCGGGGGCAATAACGAGAAACCGCTGGCTCGGCCGGTTGCGGTGGTCGCGCGACAGCCCCTTTTTAGCCCCGGCGGCTGGTAACTGCTACAAGAAGGTGGCCGATAGGTTCTACAACCATTACGCCCGACGAAGCTCCGGCGAATTTCCAAATCGGTCGTGCGGTCATCGGCGGGGAGGAATTAGATCGGCATCGGCTACAGCGGTGCAGCCGGCGTGGGGATAGGCGGCGGGGTCGGGGATGGGCCGACAGGTGGCGGCGGTGCGTTTCCGGGCGTAAATCGTTGGCGGACGGGCGGGCGAGAGTGAAATGAAGGACCGTTGGGCGGTTGACGTGCGACTGCAGTTTTACATCACCTGGAGGTGGAGATGCATCTCCAAGTGTTATAGTATTTTACAGCACTTGGAGGAGGTGATGTATTTTATTTTATTTTTTACATCTACGTCATCTATTGGAGGTGATTTTTTGCCTGGGAGATGTATAAGTTTTTTTTTAAACAAGATAGGAGATGTATAAGTTAGTTATTTAAAATACATCTACATGGTGTATTGGAGATGTTCTTAACAGCCGCATGCAGCTAATTAACCAAACATGCATGCATGCTGACTGCTCATCGGTGCACCCACTCCATCTCTAAACAGCTTGCCAAATCACTCTAACACGAATCGTAGCTCCGTCTCTAAACGAACGACTTGACAAATCACTCTAACACGAATCGTAATGACTTGATGCAAACACTGATGCAAGCTAGCTAACACACTCATAGAGCACGCGCATGTGTGTACTGTTGGGAATAAGCCGAGGCGAGCCCAGGGCGCGGCGAGCGCGTGCGTGCGCGGTGGGCGCGTCGGGCTCGGCCAGGGCAAGGTTGGGTGCGTGCGTGCGTGCCCAAGTGTAGGCGTGCGTGTGTGCGTGTGTCAGCGCGGGTGTGTGCGCTGGGTAGCTAGCGAGGGATCGGGAGTAGTGGACCGCGTCGGGCACGTGCGTGGCCGCGGCGATCGCGTGCATGCGCGATCGAAGTGCGCGAGCCGGTGCGCGCGGGATGTGGCGAGTGGCAAGTGGGAGCGTTCGGGCGCGGCCCGGCATGTCGGAGCTCGCGGGTATAAAGTCCACTCCCTCCCCGTGTAATCGCTGAGGCAATCGAGTTCGTGCTCGAGGAGAAAAACAGAAAAACCCGTTCGTGCGGGAGGGCGTTCGAGCGTCGGCAAAGCTTCTGTGTTCATCTTCCTCCCCTCCGGTCGTGTCTCCGGTGATCACCGTCGGGTGCCGCAGGCCGTGGCACCATCATTGGTATCAGAGCGAGGCGACGAGGCGCGGTGAGAGAGCTCGCCGAAGGACATGGCGCTGGTTCCACACGGCGGCGGAGGCAGCGCGGGCGGTTCGGTGCCCATGGGGATGCCGGTGCTCTCGTCGGACGGCTACACCGTGTGGGCGATCAAGGTGCAGGCGATCCTTGATGCCCACACGCTGTGGGACGCGGTGGCGCCGGCGGGCGACGCGGCGGTGAACGCCAAGAAGTGCAAGACGGCGCGGGCGCTCCTCCTGTCTGGGCTGCCGGAGGATGTGCTGCTCTCAGTGGCGACGAAAGCCACCGCCCGAGAGGTATGGGACTCTCTGAAGGTGCGCTTCATCGGCGCCGAGCGGGTGCGCGCGGCGCGGAGGGCGACGCTGCGCGGCGAGCTTGATCGGATCAAGATGGAGGACGGCGAGGCGCTGGACGCGTACGCTGGGAGGCTCGCGGGCATGGCGGCGCGGTTCGCAGGGCTGGGGGAGACGCTGGCGGACTCGGAGCTGGTGAAGAAGCTCTTGGACACCGTGCCGGACCGCCTCTTCCCCGTCGTCGCCGGCATCGAGCAGTTCTGCACGCTGAAGGAGCTGACATACGACGAGGCGCTCGGACGGCTGCACGCTTTCGATGAGCGGGTGCGGCGTCGCGGGCAGAGCGGCAGCGAGCGGGCGGACGGGCAGCTGCTGTACACGGCGGCGCAGTGGCAGGCGCGGGAGCGGCGCCAAGGGGGAGCGCGGGACGACAACGACGACGCACGCAGCGTGGCGACGCCGCTGCTACAAGTGCGGCGAACGCGGCCACTTCAAGCGCGACTGCCCGGAGCTGCGGAGGGCGCCGGCGGAGGAGCGAGCACTGGTGGCGGACGGCGAATTGAGGACAACGGTCTCCTCTGAGCCTCGGCTTAGGGGGAGACTGTTGGGAATAAGCCGAGGCGAGCCCAGGGCGCGGCGAGCGCGTGCGTGCGCGGTGGGCGCGTCGGGCTCGGCCAGGGCAAGGTTGGGTGCGTGCGTGCGTGCCCAAGTATAGGCGTGCGTGTGTGCGTGTGTCAGCGCGGGTGTGTGCGCTGGGTAGCTAGCGAGGGATCGGGAGTAGTGGACCGCGTCGGGCGCGTGCGTGGCCGCGGCGATCGCGTGCATGCGCGATCGAAGTGCGCGAGCCGGTGCGCGCGGGATGTGGCGAGTGGCAAGTGGGAGCGTTCGGGCGCGGCCCGGCATGTCGGAGCTCGCGGGTATAAAGTCCACTCCCTCCCCGTGTAATCGCTGAGGCAATCGAGTTCGTGCTCGAGGAGAAAAACAGAAAAACCCGTTCGTGCGGGAGGGCGTTCGAGCGCCGGCAAAGCTTCTGTGTTCATCTTCCTCCCCTCCGGTCGTGTCTCCGGTGATCACCGTCGGGTGCCGCAGGCCGTAGCACCATCATGTACAACCAATATCAAGATTAGTGCACTATAGACAAGTTAGAAACAAGGGTCTCAACTCCGTTCCAGAAAAGAACACAACAAAATTTGCTAAACTCATTCGCGAGGTTGCTGATCTTGCCCGACGCACTGCTTTGTTCATCGTGACGACGCGGACCCAAGCGAATCATCTAACCATGCATAACAGGCCATGACAAGAAAATCTTTTTGTTTACTAAGACACAGCACAAGCCACTCCTACTACTCCACGCCAGCCGGATCATTGTTGTTGGGGTCGATCAAATCGCCACCATGACCCCGGAACCAGGCGTTCCAAATGCCTATGACCCAGGCTTGCAGTTCACCAGCCGGCATGTAGAAATGGTACAGGCAGCGTTGGAAGACCTGGCACACAGAAAGGACAACACCTGTGGCGCTGGAGAACTGCAATGGAATGCAAATGAGGTATGTCACCACATAGTAGTTGTATCGTTCGGTAATGTATACTTCACCTAGAGCTGGTGGAATATAATTACGGAAGAAAGCAAGTAAGGCAGAAACAGAAGTTAGATTGTCATATATACCAGGGGCAGATAGGTGCTTTTTTTGCGAGGATGGGAGAGATAGGTGCTTAGTTGCTTACCAGCATGAGATTGTCTTTGATGATTCTTGCGTATACTGTCCACAGCGTGGCATTGAGAAAAGTTGCCAGGAGCATTGCTTTTCCCTCGTTCCCATTGGTCCTGTGCAGCTACCACCTGAAAAGAAACATCCATGTACACGAATACGTCTCATGTATGCAATCCATTTCACTAATGTCGGCTGGGAATCAAATAAGCAGGTATGGTACCGTGTTATCGATTGTGGACATCAGGTACATAGTAACTCCGGTGAGAGCACCCGAGCAGCCGACCACGCTAGCCAGCTCGTAGCCGGCGAACTTGAGACAGAGGGGCTGCTTGCCAAAGGTTGTCACACCTAAGGTTAGACAAGTTTGACTAACTTAGGTAAGTGTTTAGTTCAAGCCACACCTTAGGCAAGCCACACTAGGGCCTCACATGGCATACACACAAAAAGTGTGCAAGATTCCCTTAGGCTTGCCAACTTGTGGTCCTCATTTTGATGAACTAACCTTAGGCAAACTCGGCAAAAATGTATGACAGAGTGTGACAATGCAAGGCCTAGAACCAAACAGCTCCAGACATCAACCCCGGCGACTCCCATGCAAAATACAAGGCCAATGCCCACAAAGGAAAAGAAGAAGAAGCGTCGCTCACAGCAAGTGAAGAACACGACAAGATAGCCGAGGTGGAACAGAGCGCCGATGAGGTTGACGATGGACACCAAGTAGTTTACCGTCGGAAGCACCAGCCCATACCACACCCAAATGGAACTGTTCACGATTGATGCGACGTTGGCCACGTGTGTGCGCTCACCCACAGTTCCTTGTCTACCCACAGTGCGGAAGGAAGGAGTAGGGGGTGGCTCTCTTTTGGAAGAGGGGAGTGAACTTGTCGCTGCGTTCGTTTGGCCGGAGGCACATTGATGTGGATGTGATGGAGGATGACGGAAGAGAGTGGAGGCTAACCGGGGTGTACGGTGAATCGGCAGCGGATAGGAAGGTGGAGACATGGAAAGTGATGAAAATACTAGCTCAACAACACCAAACTGGTCGACCATGGCTTTGCTTGGGAGACTTCAATGAAACTCTCTCCTCCGATGAAAAGATTGGCGGTGTTGTTCGTCCACAATGCCACATGGACCGATTCAAAGAAGCGTTGGAGGCCTGTCAGCTCTGCGACATAGGCTTTGAAGGGGACAAGTACACGTGGAGGAATCACAGTCGGGAGATTGATACATATATCTGCGAGCGCTTGGATAGAGCTACGGCAAATTCCACCTGGTGCGAATGGTTCCCAGATTTTACAGTGATCAATGCAGGTCCCCGGGATTCCGACCATCGGCCAGTTATTGTGTCCACGGAGGGGGAGAGTAGAAGGGGTGTTGTGAGTGGAGACCGTGGTTTTCGTTTCCAGGCTTGGTGGCTGCAGGAGGATGGTTGCAGTGCAGAAGTTCAGGGGGCATGGGAGCAAGGGTGCAGGGAGGGTCGAGGAGATGTTGCTGCCGTGATGAAGAGTGTAGCTGGGAGAATGAAGAAATGGAGTAAGGAGGTGGCGGGGGAGTTGGAGGGACGCCTCAGAGCAGCACGGGGACAGCTGGAACATTGCATGAGGGCTCCGGTGTCCGAGGAGAAGATTAGAGAAGAGGCTAGACTTAGATGTGTTGTGGAGGATTTAGAAGATAAGAAGAACACGAAGGCGAAACAGTTATCACATGTTACTTGGCTGAAGGAGGGGAATAGATGCACGCGTTATTTTATGGCGGTGGCGTCGGCGAGGAAGAAAGCTAACAAAATCAAGATGCTTAGGAAGGAGGATGGGTCGGAGGTGAAGGCGGGAGAAGGTTTAAATAACTATGTGCTCTCTTTCTTTCAGGACCTTTTTTCTTCTACCGGGTGCAATCGACTGAACGAGCTCCTCACCAAAGTGCAACCTCGTGTTACCGAGGCCATGAGGAACATGCTAGAAGCCGAAGTGACTAGGGAAGAGGTCAAAGTGGCGCTTGATCATATTGGGGATCTTAAAGCCCCGGGGCCCGATGGGATGCCCTCTATCGTTTACAAAAAGCATTGGCATTTCATGGGTGATAAAGTTATTGATGAGGTAATCTCAGTCTTGAGGGGGGGCCAGATGCCGGAAGTGTGGAATGACACAGTTGACGTCCTCATACCCAAAGTGAAGAATCCGAGTAGGATCAAAGACTTGCGCCCGATCAGTTTATGCAATGTTGTCTATAAGCTTTGTTCTAAAGTCATTGCCAACAGACTAAAACTGGTGCTCCCGGATATTATTTCAGACAATCAAAGTGCTTTTGTCCCCGGGCGCCTCATTACCGACAATGTACTAATAGCATATGAGCTCTCGCATGTCTTGCTGAACAAGAGGAAAGGAGGGGAAGGCATTGCGGCAGTGAAGGCGGATATGAGCAAAGCCTATGATCGCGTGGAGTGGGACTTTTTGAGGGCGATGCTCCTAAAGCTTGGGTTCGGTATCAGATGGGTAGATCTCGTGATGAATTGTGTGACCACAGTGCGCTACCAAATAAAGATCAATGGTGACTTGACTAAGCAGTTCACCCCCACTCGGGGCCTACGCCAGGGGGATCCATCATCACCGTATCTTTTCGTCATTTGCGCCGAAGGGCTGTCAGCCCTGCTTCATGATGCTGAAGGCAATGGACGGATCGGTGGTGTCAGGATTTGCCCAGCTGCACCGGTGGTCTCGCACCTCTTGTTCGCCGATGATTCGGTCCTGCTACTTAAGGCGAAGAGAGAGGAGGCTGTTGCATTGAGAGAGGTTCTGGACCTCTATGAGAGTTGCTCGGGACAATGCATAAACTTGGAGAAGTCCGCGGTTATGTTCAGTCCGAATACTAATGCGCTTGCAAGGCAAGGTGTGAAGGACGCTCTGCAGATCCATAGTGAGAACTGGAATGAAAAATATCTCAGGCTGCCAGTCCATGTAGGGAAATCGAGGAAGAAGGCGTTTGCGTTTGTAAAGAACGCAATTTCGGGGAAGGTATATGGATGGAAGGAGAGGCTCATCTCCAAGACGGGGAAGGAAATGCTGGTCACGTCGGTGGCCCAGGCTATTCCCACTTTCGCTATGTCATGCTTCTACCTCACAAAAACGTTCTGTGATGAGCTCAGTTCTTTGATCGGAAACTACTAGTGGAGCCAGCAAGATAAGGAACACACGACACACTGGATTGGATGGAATAAGTTGACGTTGCCACAGGCTCAAGGAGGACTTGGTTTCAGGGATATGCATGCATTCAATGTTGCCATGCTATCACGCCAAGCTTGGAGGTTGATACAACACCCAGACTCGCTGTGTGCACAGATTTTGAAGGCCAAGTACTACCCAGATGGGCGACTTCTTGAGGCCCAACCCACTACGGGCATTTCCTATGCGTGGCGTAGCTTGCTGCATGGAGCCCAATTGGTCCGACAAGGATGCATATGGAGGATCGGAGACGGTGCAAATGTTAACATATGGACAGATCCTTGGATCCCTCGGCTCTGGTCAAGAACCGTGATCACACCTAGAGGTCTCTGCCTGCTACAACGGGTGAGCGAGCTCATTGATCCCTCGTCAGCCTCATGGGATGAGCGGTTGGTGCGGGACACTTTTTGGCCTGATGATGCGCTACACATCCTCCGCATCCCTCTCAGAGAAGGTGCTCAAGATTTCATGGCGTGGCAGTATGATACCAAAGGGGTTCATTCGGTAAAGAGTGTGTATAAGCTATATGTGCAGATAGAGAAAACACAGAAGGATGGGGGGGCTGGAGCGAGTTCCACGACACCCGGAGATCTAAACAGTATCGTCAATGACTCTTGGAAGAGAATTTGGAAGATGCCCTATCCTAGGAACATTCAAATGTTTACTTGGAGACTCAAACACGATTCCCTGGCGCTATGTGCTACGGTTGCAAGGAGGGGCATACCCATCGCAGATACAAAATGTTTATTTTGCAGTAGAGGAGAGGAGGATGGGGGCCATCTCTTTATCAAATGTAAACTGGTCAAGGAGATTTGGAGGGAGCTTGCTCTGGAGAAGGAAAGGAGCGATCTGGAAAAGATAGAGGGTGTGCATGCGATGATGGATTACATATGGGGGCTGCATGAAAATAAGAGGCTCCATATTTTCACCTTCTGGTGGCTTTGGTGGGCGAACAGAAACAAGGCGCGGGAGGGCGAGGTGCCACTTCCAGCGGCAGAGGTGGCCAGAAGAGCGCAGAGCAGTGTCCTCGAATACGTGCACATCTTCTCCTCCAAGGGCAATGGCCCGAAGCCAGATAAGTGGCGCCCGCCTTCTGAAGATGTCTATAAAATCAATGTTGATGGTTCAGTTGTTCCGGGACAGCAGCACTCAGGCTGGGGCATTGCAGCGCGGATCGCGGATGGCTCGTTGGTACACGCACGAGCGGGACGACAGGAGCACATGGCAGACGCTTTTGCAGCCGAGCTGGCCACTATGGCTCATGCAATCACAACCGCTGCTGAGCTTGGCATGATCAGGGTGGAGTTCGAGACTGATTCTCAACTGCTGGCTGACGCCCTGGATGTGCGCAAAGTGGACTCTTCGGCGTATACAGTCCCTCTAGAGGATATGAAATACCAACTTAAGCTGTGGTTTTCTTTTTTTTACATCTCTGTCTGTAGACGTTCTGCGAACTCTGTGACACATGAACTTGCCAATATTGGTGGCCTGTGTGAACCAGACCAATGCTTGGTTTGGGAGACTGATGTACCTGCCCGTGTGGGCGAATGTGTTGTGGGCGATATGCCTCACCACAGTTAAGTAATGAAGCTTTTGCTTTCCCTAAAAAAAATCTCTACGAAGGTATCCCTGAGAGTAAAGCAAGTTGGTCATCATGCATTAGAAACTAAATTAAAGTCTGACGGTTTACCAAAAGCAACCTGCTAGTCTAACATATAAAAGCTGCTAGAGTACCCGCCCATCCAGCGCCATCGCGGATTCAGATTCATCCTGCCCGCACGGTTCGCGTCGCTGGCCCTGGTAAATGTACTTTCCGTCGCGCTGGTAAAGATCGGGTCACTCGTTATTTTGTACGCCACGTGATCGAGGTAGGAGCAGCTGACGGGTGGGCTAGGCTTGCGCGCGGGCCAGGCTCGCAGCGACAGGGTCGATGCGCGCTTCTGTCGACGAAAAGGAGAGGCGGGTCGCTCGTGGGCTAGGCCCAGTGCGGATGGATCGAGCTGCGAGGTGAAAACACCACCAATCCCGTGCGTCTTCGAGCAGCCAATCCAGCCCCGCTCCCCTCCCTCTCCACGGCGCCGCCGCCTCCTCCCCTTCTGCCCTGCTCTCCACCGCGCTGCCGCCTCCTCCCTTATGCTCCCCACCGCGCCGCCTCTTCCTCCCCTTCACTGTTCTCTCCAGCGGCGGCAAAGATCTGGCGGCAAAGGGAGACGACGAGGGCGCTCGATCCGATCTGCTGAAGACAAGGAAGGAGAGGAGGGAGAAAGAGAGAGGAAAGAGGAGAGGGAGGTGTGGTGGCGGATGAGAGAGGGTCACCGGAAGGAGCGTGACGACCTGCAGGCAAAGGGCGGCGGCGGCGCCGCTCGATTTGATCTGCGGGAGAGAGAAGATGAGAGGGGGAGGAAGAGGGAGAGAGAGAAGGAAGGAGAGGAGAGGAGAGAGAAAGAGAGAGGAGAAAGGAGAGGAGGGGGGCGACGGCGGTCGGGAGAGGATCACCGGAAGGAGTGTCGCCGGCTCATCGTCTTTCATACCTACCCATGCAGGTTCGTCCTCTTTCCTTTATGTACTCCCCTTTTTTGATTAGTGAAGCCGCAACTAAATGTTCCTCTATCTATCCCCTGTCCTCACTGGCTTATTTTCATCCCTTTGTCTCATGGATGAAGCTGCCGGCTGTAGGGGTGTTGCAAGGAGTTAGAGGTCGTGCGCTGGCCGGAGCAGCAGGAGCAAGGATATGGCCGCCTCTCTTCTCTGCCACGGTTCCCTCCTCTTCCTTCAGCTCTCGAGATGTCGACCTGCAGGTTAAGGTGCTTGTGTCTCAACCATCTTCCTCCCTGTATCCTCACATTTTTAATTTCTGATTCGTGTGTCACCATAAGGCTAGAGTTTGTTCGTGTGTTGTTTATGCTCGGGTTTTATCTCCACAAAAGATGGCCCACACTACTTTAGAAGGAACTGCTGCTGTCCAATTTAGTGTTATGTTTTCTAGCTCAAGCATTGTTTCAGTTTCTATGGCCCAGGCTCCAAGTGAGATTAATTCTTTCATTTTGTTTGTGCTAATGTGAGTGATTTATTTCTCATAGAAACAAAATTCCGATTGATGTACTGACAAATGTGTATGGCATACTATTTTTAGGCAAACCATTGTTTGACAACAAATATGCGGAGGCGTTTTTATGAATGTGCATTTCACCTGAATCTGGAGAGCTATTTTATCTGTCGCGGACATTTTTGGTGGAATTCAATGTTTAGCAGGTATTCTTGGCCTCTATATTTCCCTATCATGTGTATTTAACAAGTATTCAGTGATTCTCGATTTTTCCTTTTTAATCTATGAATGTAATTCTTAATGTGATGGTAAATGTATTATACATTTTTTGTCGAGCAAATATTGATTCATGCCATGCATGTTATGGGCGGGTTTAAAAAAAGCCATCCTGGTTGTAGTGTGAAAGCTTTAATCAAAGTTGTTTTAGTTACCCAGCCTTCTATTTTGATTGCTTTTGTATGATTCTTGAAAACAGAGTGTGGGTTGTGTTTATCAATAATATGCTTCAGATGTTAGTTCTGTTGCCAAATGATCTAAACTTGATTTACCCACTTCTAGAACATAAAAGAATATGGCATTTACCTTCCATGGATTTACTTGAACGATTGTACAAGTACCTCGGCTTGGTTTATTTCCCATCTCCAATTATTAATTGTTTGCCAAGATATTTTTATGGTGTTCTTACTCCTGATTTACTGACATGTTTGATTTGTAGTCTCTTAGTATATAATCAAGTAGTTGTAGCTAAACAAACGTATATCTTGCCATGCTTTGGTGAAAGTATTAAAGTTTGTCTCTGGTTTTACTTTCCATGTGCTACCATACCTATGCTTTATGTAGTTAATTAATAAACTCTCTTTAAATATGATGTTCCCAAGAGATCAGAAGGTTCATGGGGTGATCTTGTAGCTGAGTTGAAAGTCAGAGGGTTTGTGCTATGGGTGATAAGGAATGGTCATAACCTTATTTGTTGGAATATTGCCGAAGATGATCCAAGCTAATTATTTTAGGCACTTGATCTGTTATATTGCCATAAACTGATTTTGTACTACGCGAACATGAGGATCTTTTAGCAGTTAGCCATGTCAAAAACAGGATATATGTCAAACATCTAATTTGAGATGAAGTTGTCCTGCTCAATTAATTTATAGTTTTCTGGATGTTTTGGTTTTCAGCTTGGGAGCAAGTAGAAATACCTGATTTGATGCTCATGCTTCCAATTTTTCACATTTCGCGAGAGCTAGGCGTACTTCTCGATGACCTTGCCGTCTCCAACCCATCCGTGGGTATTTCAACTCCCCTTCTGTTTTTTTATTTTTCTGCGCACATTTGCTCTACTCTCACTTTGCCTGGTATGCTCTCATTTTCTTAGATTTAGATTTGCTTGTTCTATCTCCTCCCATTTTCTATTTGTTGTTCTTTTCTCTGTTTTTAATTTGGTTTTTTACATCCTATTTATTTATTCTTTTTGGCTTTGACATAATGAATGGATTATTGCTTTATTTGGCCTTTATTATATTGTTTCCCATCTACTATATGGTTCACTTTGCTAGCTATAAAAAAAGCATTATGGGTTACTGCCTGGTGGACCTCTGAATAATTTTTTCACCTCAGCTTGATTGACAAGCTCACCGGCAGGAAATGTAGTATGAGATGATTTTTTTAAATTTCTCTAGCTTTTCTTATTGGTATGTACAGAAAGGACAAAGTCTTGTATACTTAATATCGAGTCTTATTCATCTGTATTTTTGGAATACCATTGAAAATCTTGAATTACTTTTGCTTTGATGGATAATCTATCACTAAACAGAATATAGCTTCCATCCTTCACACATAGAGACTAATTTAGTACTTCGGTTTTGGGCTGTCCTATTTTCTATGTGGTCGAACAGGAAAGCTAAATGTACAGTTTATTTGCTCGGCACCATTTACTGTGCCACATAGAAGTACATCTTTTTCTTATTTTTTCTAATGCAATCATCAATACAGTACCTTGGTTAACCTTCCCAATTTTTTTCTCTTTTTGGTCATACATTAGGATTATTATGGATTTTCTGAAGGTGGTGGTGGGGGTTGCACGGCATGTTCCGTCTGGTTTCAGGTGTGTGCTGCACCTGAAAAAATTTCTCGGGTTGTCTCTCTTCGTATTTCCACCTTAGTTGTGATATTTTATTTATTGCTAATTATTTGAGTTAGTGTACAATCATATATTTGTCAGCCATGGCTCCTTAGAGAGCTGGACATGCTTGGTTGGAGTCGTCGTCGTCCTGGTTGGGGAGATGAGCATGCTTATGCTTATCTAACATATAAAGCCTCCTAGAGTACCATGTCTATGAACTCATCTCCATGCTACTATCCTTCTATAAACTGGGGGTATCCATGTGTTTCTAATAAGGCATTTTCCATTCTTTCTTTTTCAATTCTGTATCAGTAGTTCCGAGGAAGCACTCAACCTAGACGTCGCCCCTAAATCACTGCTGCCACCGCTTGTAAATTGTGTGCCCCGCCGAGGGCATTTTAGTCTTTTCAGCGGGCCAAAAAGGCAGGCAGCGCGGGCAGGAGCGAGACCGCACAGACTGCGTCTTCCCCACGAACCCTTTCCTGTTTGAAGAGGTGGCCTTTTGTGTGGTACTCAACTGCTATCCCAGGAAGGTAACTCTTTCCTGCTTGTTTTTTGATTTTTCTGCTCAATCCACACTTTAGTTTATGTTTCTTGGTGTGCAATGTGCTCAATCTACCTTTTTTTTACCAATTTTGGTTGATGGTCGATCGAGAGGTGGTAGATACAGATGTAAGAAGAGGGGTGCATATTCTGGCTTACTACAGAAAATAACTCTATATGAAGATTAATTGTAAGGATGTGATGCTTCAAGGAAATAATATGTGCATAATTAGGTCTGCTGCTTTTAATAGACATGTTGATATGGCTATTGCTTCCTTTCATGCTTCACCGGCGTCGATGCCACCAACCACAAGTTACTCCATCTTGTGATAATGTTTTTGGATTACAGAGCTTGTAAAGGGCAATTGATCTTCTTCATTGGTTTCACTGGCGTTGTATGTTGCCAATATGAATTGACAATAACTCACATTCTCTATTTTCTCTTTTCAGGGGACATTCCAAAGATATGAAGGGATAGCCTTTCGTTAAAAACCTGGTCTTTTGTTTGAAAGGGTCTAACTTTTACTGTGAACTACTTATCATGATCTTATTTTGAAGTGATGGATTTTTACAGATATTAGGTACTTCACTACTTATCATGATTCTATTTTTTGGTCTCATGTCCTGTCATCTCACATTATAATTTTGGTGTTCTAGTAGGCAGTGCTTGACTTCGGTGGCGTCGCCTTCTGGCAGGTCACGGGGTTAGAGCACAGGAACCTGACACGGTGTTCCAAACTCAGGCGGTCATGGTCGACCAGATGTCGAAGGGCTTGGTAGCAACTCTCACGGAGTAAGAAAATGCCTGCAAATGCTCATTTCTCATATGCCTGCCCACTCCTCCCTTTCACGAACCTTTCTTTTATTTTTGCAATGTGTAGCTCTGAGAAAGAAATAAGAGGAATAAGTTATGGCAAGGTTTTGGTGAAGAGTATTATTTCCCTAGCTTGTGAAAATTTTGGCCTCGCTCTGACGTTGATTTCATAATTTGTGGTTACTGGTAAATACATGACGTTGGTAAATGATCTCTTTGTGATTGTTTGTGTGTATGGTATGCTATTTTAGTTTAGATTCTTCACCATCATTAAAGTTCCATAGATCATTGAGCCTTAGTTTCTTCAAACCAGCCTTGCAATCTCCATGTTTCTTCTGGAAATTGAACCACATTACCATTTCTTCTTCAGAAAATGTTCTATTTTGGTCTTTTGCATCATCATGTTGTTCTGTCTTTTCAGCCAATTAACGAGATTTAAATGTTCCAGGAAAGAGAACAAGTTTTCAAGAGATTCAGTGTAACTGGAAATTGTCAGACTCACCGGAGGTATTCAGGATTACAAATTTGGCAGGTAACATTTCAACTCTAACTATATGAGCTGCCATTAGTTACCTAATATATTTTCATGCATTTCTATGCCTGATTTGTTCTTTCCATTTGTGCTGCAGATGCTGTTGCTTGCAAACCCTAGGCCTGGTTCCTGGACTTGGTCGGCCTCCTCGGGGGATGTAGCTGCGCTCCGGTGTCGACTCCTCGACCAATGACGCTCCATCCCAACCCCACCAATCTTCACCGCTGCTTGACGACATGGAGCTGAACACCGCTGCAACCATGGTGGCGCCACCTCTGACCAAGGTGCCCTCATGTCACCTCTTTTTTCTCGCGTCCAGTACATGCTTGGAAGACGAGTGCAAGCCTTCCTTGCCAAAACCATTAATTAACTGATCACCATTTCCATCAAATTTCATCAGGGATTGCGACGCCAGCAAAGCAAAGGAAGATCCGCAACAAAACTGTATGTGGACTGCTCCGTTACTATTTCTGCTAGAAATTCTGATGTATATGTATAAAATCTGTTAGTTGTGCGCCACATGCCGACTTGAGTAGATCAGATCAGTTGCCTAAGTAGATGAGTTGTCATACACCCAATAGATTTTCTGCTTGCCCATGCCTTTTGCCAACCCGTGTACAAGCTAGCTACTAGATCAACTGATTGATTGTTCTGGTTCAGCACAACACACATCAAGTAAAGGAACCTCCGTACCAAATTCATACAGACTGCTCCCTTATAATTTCTGCTCTAAATTTCATCAGGGATTGCGACTCCGTGTTAGGTGTGTGCTGCTTGTCGTATGTCAGATCGTTGCCTAAGTAGACTTTTTTGACGATGGAACATGCACGTACGTTTGACCAATTGCTAATTCCTGCTGGCCAATGGCCTTGGGCGAAACGAAACATGCACATACTCTTGATTCAATTGTTCCTGTGCATCACAACATGTCTGAACACCAGATTATTTTTCTCAGTGACTAGGATTTATATAGGTAAATTTTCTTTTATTTATAGTTGCAGATTGCATATATTAGGACTTGCCAACTAGGCATCCTAACACCGGCTACAACTTGGACTCGCAAACTACATCAACAGGCATGTATAGGAGTTTGGAATATCCAACATTTTCTTCTTTTTATTTACTTCATCCAATATCTGGGAACTAAATGTGGTTCTAGATTTGATCCCCCATGTGACTTTGAAATAAATTTTCATTACCTATGCATCTTCAATTAGTTTTTAGTTCTGTTCTCTATACAGTTTGCACAGAATAATATGTTAATGTTAGATAATTATTTATTATTTGCACTAGCAATTTTAGTTCTCCCTTCCACAATACAAACAATCCAGGAAGGCGATTTGCTTTAGTTTAGGATTTTTTTAACAAAGATTCTTTGTCAAATTATGCACATATCATATTCTTCGTTTTAGTTGTCTACTGCTGCACTGTTATATTTGGGTTTCAGATATTTTATTTTGTATATTGATATCTAATCCCTACAAATTTTAGTCTCTTACCTTTTGTTTGCTCTGAGGTCAGGTGTAGTTTTTCTTTTGTATGGCAAATGAAATAGATTCCTCAAGAAACAGGAAAACGCTACTGAACTAGACTGATATGCTCATAATATGCTAATATGAGATTGATCGATTTACAGTGAACTATAGTAATGGTAGCAACAATTAAGTAAGTAATGGGGACCTCCTATTGTCCTGCGATGCCTGTTGGCAAACATAAGCAAGAACTACAGTAATGGTAGCAACAATTAAGTCCCTGGTACAATGGTGATGTGCAATGCTTGAATTCTACTTTCATAGTCCGAGATACAATGTCTACTGTAGGTATTGCATGTTATTACCTCTTCCAAATTAAGAAGTCATTTGAATAAACTTGATGGACCTCGATTATTAGATGTTCTGTTTTGCAGGTTAATATAAGGTTTAGAAACTAAGACTGCTGTAAAAAGAAACATGTTCTGATTCACTCACATGCAAACCCTCCTAATTCCATCCCTCAAACCTCGTGTAACATATTTCTAGCGCATATAGGTGCTTATTTTCTATGTTTTCTACATTTTTGGAGTTTCCATAAATTTAGTTTGTGCTACGGATAATACATGGTAGTATATTAAGTTTGAATTCATGATCATGTTCTCTCGTCTGCTATATAGATTTTAGTTTGACCTGCATAAATCACTTGAAGAGAGGGATAAAAGGAGAGGGAGAGAGATGCATGTTGTGAGGGAGCAAGCCCATCAATTCTAAATATGATCCATGTGCTGAGAAATTTCTATTTAATTCAATTGTACGGTTAGTATGTTCATACTTGATATACAAGCAGTTTTGTACATGAAGAATGCATGTGCGGAGAGAGGTTTACTTAGGGCAGCTCAAATCCCATCTTGAGCTCTAATATCTCTGTTATTAATTTTGATTTGATTGTGTACGTTCACACAGCTGCAAGGTTAATTCACTGGTCTGTACTTCAAACTTGATTGTTGAATTGTACTAAATTCCATACTCGGTCTTCCGGTGGCCTCCCTGGTGTGTTTCTCCCCGCATCATATTCCTCTAGCTACTAACCCTGTTTCCAGCAAGCTCTGTTGCCGTCAGAATGAGTCAATGAGGTTTGTTAATTTGCAGGGATGTGACATCTAAATATGTATTCTTGCCATCGCAGCAAAAAAATTGAGATATCTCATATATTGGCAAAGCTAATGCCTGAGAGGGAGCTACCAAACAAGCATGCTTTATATTTGGGACGTGCAGGCTGGGAGGATCATTGGTAATTGATCCTATCAAAGGTAATTATTCATTCCAGGAAAGTGAAAGCTTGGGTGTAGCTACCAGAGTTCCATTGAAGAAAATGATAATATACTTGCAATGTATTTCACTTGATTGAAACGGTTTACTTATTTATTTGTTGCATGCCACACCAACATTTTATTCCTGTAGGTAAAAATAAGAAAATGAGTGCTGATGTGTGTCACTCCAGTTAGTTTTTCCCCAGGTTTCTTTGATATACTGAAATGCTTATATTCATTACTTTGTGCAACTTTGAAGGAAGGTGCGATCTCCAGCCTGAAGGAATGGCTGGTTGATTCAGCTATAGGAAGCAATCCTGTTCTGCGATTGATTGCTGGAATCGTATTTATGCAAGAGCAAGACTACACACGAGGCTGTCAAGCACACACACACACAACAGAAGAACTCTGGACATGTTAGTTTTCTTTTTCTGTATGCCTTTAGATGGTTCAACCTTTCATTAGTGAATTGATTGTTGCAAATCCGTACTCAAGAGTGCCTTCTAAAGATGGTGTATATATTTCAGTTCTTTAGTGTCCCACCCAGTAGCTCCCTCCGACGTTGTCTTTACATTATTTATTCTCTGTGAAATACCCCTTTTAGCTTTCCTGGCACATCATGTTGCTCTGTAAAAAAATTGTATCGATAATTTCCATTGCCATTTAGTAGTTCTGAACTTGGAGAGACTAACTCTAATAATATTCGGTAGTAGATGTTTTTCGTTCCTTTCAATGAACATACCGGTTCAAAATTTTAAGATATGTTTTGCTTAGTATAGCTAAAGGTTGGGAATCATTACAGAGAAGAAAAAGAAAAAAGGATTTTGCGCAAGATGAATGGACTCTTAATTTCTCATGCCGACTGTATCTGGTATTGCCACTGTAGGTTACACACTTCACCCAGTGCACCTATCTACATTCGTCTATTTTATTAAATGTAGAGGAGAAGAAACTTCGGTTGTGTCGTTCAATGTGTACCAGGATATCAGTATTCAGATCAGTGATTTTCAGTTCTTTGTGCTCTTGCTTCTATTTCAGTGTGTATATTTTGGAACTTGGTTAAGTAGATTAGTTTTTCCCATTGTTTTCTTTAAACACAAATGTCGTACGCATACTAGACTAACCACTTTGCCACATCGGAAGGAATTTTATAGGTCATGCAGCTCGATTCGGTAGTTAAAAATGCAATAATTTTACATATTATTCACGGCACTATGGGTTCAGATAATTTTATTTGTTAATGTTTAACTATTGCAATTATTTATTAAGAAGATTATATGTATATACAGGCTGATTTGTTTTTATTTATCCATATACAACATCATGTCTCAGTTCATCATCTTCTGACACTGGAAGAGGATGCACTAAGTTATAAAGTAATAAAGTAAAACATGGATTTCACTTACTTGAGAGAAGATCTGGCCATCACATTGACACTGCTACGTACCAGACTAAAGTTCAACAAATGATCATTCATCATCTTCTGATCATGGTCTTTGCCGTTTATGATGCCAATTTTGGAGATACCGTTTGTTCAACTACATACTAATGCAGGCAAGTTTTCCCATTCTTTTTTTCTTTTCCATTTGGTTAAGGACTATATATATAGTGTTACCTTAGTGGCAAATTTGTACGGTTCATAATAATCAATTTGTAGCCTAGCTTCCAACACTTGCTTACAGTGTCTTTCTCTTTGTCACCAGTACGCCGTGATGGAAAACGGTAAGATTCCAACAAAAGTTCTTCTGGATGCTATTATGCAATAGGTTGACCTTCAAGCGCAGGTTACTCAACAGACAAGGCAAGCACCATTGGTCTTGAGTCAAGTGTTCAGTTCTATCCATCTGAGTACCGGTTGAATAATGGAAAGTATTGATGACTACACTCGGAGCAAGCCTTGTCGCGACGCTGCAAGTGTTGCCCCCCTCCTCCCAAAGGGCAAGGTGAAGGAAGGTGCCTGTGTGGTTCTTCTGCAGCTCGCAGCGAGGATTGTTGTGTCCAACCTGCACAAGAATGCCAAGAAGTCCTTCTCGAAGACGTAAGCCACGACGCATGTTTCTGCCATGATTTCCTTCAGTTGGATTTCGTGGATTTAGGTGTTGAAAAATTATGGGCTGTGGATGCAGGATTAAGGACATGTACAAGCACTACAACGAGAGATCTGGGTTGCTTCTTTGTGGCTTCCAAACTTGGAAATGTTTGTCTGAAAGTTAGTTTAGTTTCTTTTTTGTGGATTCATAGCTTCTCACATGTACCATCCTCTTAGACATTTAGGTTTCCAAAGAAATTAAATGAAGATATGGTGGTATGGTCTCAATAGTACAACTTAAAGCCTTTCATGTTTTATACTTTCTCTGAAATTTGCTCTTGAAGAATCATGTATCTATGTTAGATCCGGTGAGAAAAGGCGGCTTCCAAGCAGAGGATGCAGGAGTGTTGGCCACACTTGGTTTTTGACTTGGGTGTCTAAATATTCTCACAATACTTGGCTCCCTTTCGGCCTTTGCGCCATTGGCGCAACGAGTCATCTAGTAACTACAAAGACCAAACACGTACATTGGCGCATATACCAAGAAGAGCGTCGTGGCATCTCCTGCCAAGCTGAAGAGAGCGCTTTGCCGCGAGTCAAGTCTGATTTAGACCCTGAGGTTGTAGAGCTCGACAGAAATGAACCTCCACGTGTAAGGCCAACTCTACCGCGCGACCCTATCATGTCCGCCCCCGTCCGTTTGGGGTAAAAGGGACAAATGAGACGGTCCAGCGCGCGGGCGCAAACGGACTTTTGTCCGCTTTGTGTCCGCTTTCGACCCATCCGCGGACCAAGTTTGCGCCGTTTTTGGGGTGAAACGGACACCACGCAGACGCGCGGGTTGTCTGCGCGTGTCCTCCCCTGGCCCGCCCGTCGGTGGCACGGGACGGGCCTTTTTCTATCCGCCCCCCTCCCTCCCTCCCTCCGGCCGCATCCACTCCACTCTTCCCCTCTCTTCCCCTCGCCGCCGCCGGCCGCCCGCTGCCATTGCAGCCGTGCAACTCGGACGTGCGCTTGCCCAGCCCCTTCCTCTCGTCGCCGCCGAGCTACCCAAGCACGGCCACCTTGTTTGCGCACCGGCCGGCCGGATTTGGGGCGGATCCGGTCGGTCTTGAGCTCGCCCGGCTATGAGAGGCCGGCCCGCGCCATGGACTGGTCGGGCACCTTGCCGGAAGGCCCTGGCAGGGCCGCAAGGCCACATGCAGGCAGTGGCTCGTCCTCTAGCCGCTCGGATCTGCACCATCGGTGGTCCGCCGGCAGATACGCGAATGGCAGCCGGCCGGGCTCGATGCTTGCCCAAAAGCTCGTCGGCGCACCGTTGCCCCTCATCAAGTGCGACCACTGCCCAAGGGTGGTCGTGCGCCGCGTGTCTACAACACCGAAGCATCCGGGATGGGTGTTCATCAAGTGCTTAAACGATGGTGTATGTGCTCTTTTAGCTTCGGTTTGTGTTCCTGGATTAGACTAATGGTGCTAACTTTAAGTTTTATTGTGTAGTACGGATGCAAGTTTTGGTATTGGGAAGAAGAGTACATCGATATGTTGATAGAGCGAAATGTAGTGCATGTTCGTGCACTTTTAGCTAGCCTAGAGGCTTTAGATGAGACAAGTGCACTTGTTGCTAGATTAGAGGCTAGGCACGATACTACGTGCGAATAAGCAACAAGGCATGATACTACGTGTGAGGAAGCAACGTCGACTTTTGGCTTGAAGAAAAAAGTGTTGGGTAACGTAGTAATTTCAAAATTTTCCTACGCACACGCAAGATCATGGTGATGATATAGCAACGAGGGGAGAGTGTTGTCTACGTACCCTCGTAGACCGAAGCGGAAGCGTTGACACAACGTAGAGGAAGTAGTCGTACGTCTTCCCGGTTCAACCGATCCAAGCACCGTTACTCCGGCACCTCCGAGTTCTTGACACGCGTACAGCTCGATGACGCACCCTCGATCTCCAATCCAGTAGAGGTTCTGAGGGGGAGTTCCGTCAGCACGACGGCGTGGTGACGATCTTGATGTTCTCCTGTCACAGGGCTTCGCCTAAGCACCGCTACAATATGATCGAGGTGTAATATCATGGAGGGGGGCACCGCACACGGCTAAGGAACGATCAATGATCAACTTGTGTCTCCTAGGGTGCCCCCCTACCCCCGTATATAAAGGAGGGAGGGAGGAGGTGGCCGGCCCTAAGGGGGGCGCGCCATGAGGAGGAGGAAACCTACTCCAAGTAGGTTTCCCCTCTTTTTCCTTATCTTATTTGGAGGGGGAAGGAAGGAGTACTAGTAGTAGGAAGGAGTACTAGTAGTAGGAAAGGAAGAGGGGGAAGGAGAAAGGAAAGGGGGGGCCGGCCCCCCTCCCCAATTCGGATTGGGCTTGGGGGGGCGCCCCCTTCCCTTGCTCCTTCTCCCTTCCTCCTACATGGGCCCAATAAGGCCCATATACCTCCCGGGGGGTTCCGGTAACCTCCCGGAGCTCCAAACTTTTCCGGAACCTTTCCGGTGTCCAAATATATCCGTCCAATATATCAATCTTTATGTCTCGACCATTTCGATACTCCTCGTCATGTCCGTGATCATATCCGGGACTCCGAACAAACTTCGGTACATAAAAATACATAAACTCATAATATAATTGTCATCGAAACCTTAAGCGTGCGGACCCTACGGTTCGAGAACCATGTAGACATGACTGAGACACATCTCTGGTCAATAACCAATAGCGGGACCTGGATGCCCATATTGGTTCCTACATATTCTACAAAGATCTTTATCGGTCAAACCGCATAACAACATACGTTGTTCCCTTTGTCATCGATATGTTACTTGTCCGAGATTCGATCGTCGGTATCCAATACCTAGTTCAATCTCGTTACCGACAAGTCTCTTTACTCGTTCTGTAATACTTCATCTCATAACTAACTCATTAGTTACATGCTTGCAAGGCTTAGGTGATGAGCATTACCGAGAGGGCCCAGAGATACCTCTCCGACAATCGGAGTGACAAAACCTAATTTCGAATTATGCTAACTCAACATGTACCTTCGGAGACACCTGTAGTACTCCTTTATAATCACCCAGTTACGTTGTGACGTTTGGTAGTACCCAAAGTGTTCCTCCGGTAAACGGGAGTTACACAATTCTCATAGTTACAGGAACATGTATAAGTCATGAAGGAAGCAATAGCAGAATACTAAACGATCAAGTGCTAAGCTAACGGGATGGGTCATGTCAATCACATCATTCTCCTAATGGTGTGATCCCATTAATCAAATGACAACACATGTCTATGGTTAGGAAACATAACCATCTTTGATTAATGAGCTAGTCAAGTAGAGGCATACTAGTGACTATATGTTTGTCTATGTATTCACACATGTATCATGTTTCCGGTTAATACAATTCTAGCATGAATAATAAACATTTATCATGATATGAGGAAATAAATAATAACTTTATTATTGCCTCTAGGGAATATTTCCTTCAGTCTCCCACTTGCACTAGAGTCAATAATCTAGATTACACAGTAATGATTCTAACACCCATGGAGTCTTGGTGCTGATCATGTTTTGCTCGTGAGAGAGGCTTAGTCAACGGGTCTGCAATATTCAGATCTGTATGTATCTTGCAAATCTCTATGTCTCCCACTTGGACTTGGTCCCGAATGGAATTGAAGCGTTTCTTGATGTGCTTGGTCCTCTTGTGAAATCTGGATTCCTTTGCCAAGGCAATTGCACCAGTATTGTCACAGAAGATCTTCATTGATCCCGATGCACTAGGTATGACACCTAGATCGGAAATGAAGTCCTTCATCCAGAGTCCTTCATTTGCTGCTTCAGAAGCAGCTATGTACTCCGCTTCACATGTAGATCCCGCTACGATGCTTTGTTTTGAACTGCACCAACTTACAGCTCCACCGTTTAATATAAACACGTATCCGGTCTGCGATTTAGAATCGTCCGGATCAGTGTCAAAGCTTGCATCGACGTAACCATTTACGACTAGCTCTTTGTCACCTCCATATACGAGAAAACTATCCTTAGTCCTTTTCAGGTATTTCAGGATGTTCTTGACCGCTGTCCAGTGATCCACTCCTGGATTACTTTGGTACCTACCTGCCAAGCTTATTGCTAAGCATACGTCAGGTCTGGTACACAGCATTGCATACATGATAGAGCCTATGGCTGAAGCATAGGGAACATCTTTCATTTTCTCTCTATCTTCTGCGGTGGTCGGGCATTGAGTTTGACTCAACTTCACACCTTGTAGCACAGGCAAGAATCCTTTCTTTGCCTGATCCATTTTGAACTTTTACAAAATTTTGTCAAGGTATGTGCTTTGTGAAAGTCCTATTAAGTGTCTTGATCTATCTCTATAGATCTTGATGCCCAATATGTAAGCAGCTTCACCGAGGTCTTTCATTGAAAAACTTTTATTCAAGTATCCCTTTATGCTATCCAGAAATTCTATATCATTTCCAATTAATAATATGTCATCAACATATAAAACTAGAAATGCTACAGAGCTCCCACTCACTTTCTTGTAAATACAGGCTTCTCCAAAAGTCTGTATAAAACCATATGCTTTGATCACACTGTCAAAGCGTTTATTCCAACTCCGAGATGCTTGCACCAGTCCATAAATGGAACGCTGGAGCTTGCACACTTTGTCAGCACCTTTTGGATCAACAAAACCTTCTGGCTGCATCATATACAATTCTTCTTCTAGAAATCCATTCAAGAATGCAATCTTGACATCCATTTGCCAAATTTCATAATCATGAAATGCAGCAATAGCCAACATGATTCGGACAGACTTAAGCATTGCTACGGGTGAGAAAGTCTCATCGTAGTCAACCCCTTGAACTTGTCGAAAACCTTTTGCAACAAGTCGAGCTTTGTAGACAGTAACATTACCATCAGCGTCAGTCTTCTTCTTAAAGATCCATTTATTCTCAATGGCTTGCCGATCATCGGGCAAGTCAACCAAAGTCCATACTTTGTTTTCATACATGGATCCTATCTCAGATTTCATGGCCTCTAGCCATTTTGCGGAATCTGGGCTCATCATCGCTTCCTCATAGTTCGTAGGTTCATCATGGTCAAGTAACATGATTTCCAGAATAGGATTTCCGTACCACTCTGGTGCGGATCTTACTCTGGTAGACCTACGAGGTTCAGTAGAAACTTGATCTGAAGTTTCATGATCAATATCATTAGCTTCCTCACTAATTGGTGTAGTTGTCACAGGAACCGGTTCTTGTGATGAACTACTTTCCAATAAGGGAGTAGATATAGTTATCTCATCAAGTTCTACTTTCCTCCCACTCACTTCTTTCGAGAGAAACTCCTTCTCTAGAAAGGATCCGAATTTAGCAACGAAAATCTTGCCCTCAGATCTGTGATAGAAGGTGTACCCAATAGTCTCCTTTGGGTATCCTATGAAGACACATTTCTCCGATTTGGGTTCGAGCTTATCTGGTTGAAGTTTCTTCACATAAGCATCGCAGCCCCAAACTTTGAGAAACGACAACTTTGGTTTCTTGCCAAACCACAGTTCATAAGGCGTCGTCTCAACGGATTTTGATGGTGCCCTATTTAACGTGAATGCGGCCGTCTCTAAAGCATAACCCCAAAATGATAGCGGTAAATCGGTAAGAGACATCATAGATCGCACCATATCAAGTAAAGTACGATTACGACGTTCGGACACACCATTTTGTTGTGGTGTTCCAGGTGGCGTGAGTTGCGAAACTATTCCACATTGTTTCAAATGTAAACCAAACTCGTAACTCAAATATTCTCCTCCACGATCTGATCGTAGAAACTTTATTTTCTTGTTACGATGATTTTCTACTTCACTCTGAAATTCTTTGAACTTTTCAAATGTTTCAGACTTGTGCTTCATCAAGTAGATATACCCATATCTGCTCAAATCATCTATGAAGGTGAGAAAATAACGATATCCGCCACGAGCCTCAACATTCATCGGGCCACATACATCTGTATGTATGATTTCCAACAAATCTGTTGCTCTCTCCATAGATCCGGAGAACGGTGTTTTGGTCATCTTGCCCATGAGACACGGTTCGCAAGTACCAAGTGATTCATAATCAAGTGATTCCAGAAGTCCATCAGTATGGAGTTTCTTCATGCGTTTTACACCGATATGATCTAAACGGCAGTGCCACAAATATGTTGCACTATCATTATCAACTCTGCATCTTTTGGTTTCAACATTATGAATATGTGTATCATTACTATCGAGATTCAATAAAAATAGACCACTCTTCAAGGGTGCATGACCATAAAAGATATTACTCATATAAATAGAACAACCATTATTCTCTGATTTAAATGAATAACCGTCTCGCATCAAACAAGATCCAGATATAATGTTCATGCTCAACGCAGGCACTAAATAACAATTATTCAGGTCTAAAACTAATCCCGATGGTAGATGTAGAGGTAGCGTGCCGACCGCGATCACATCGACTTTGGAACCATTTCCCACGCGCATCGTCACCTCGTCCTTAGCTAATCTTTGCTTAATCCGTAGTCCCTGTTTCGAGTTGCAAATGTTAGCAACAGAACCAGTATCAAATACCCAGGTGCTACTGCGAGCATTAGTAAGGTACACATCAGTAACATGTATATCACATATACCTATGTTCACTTTGCCATCCTTCTTATCCGCCAAATACTTGGGGCAGTTCCGCTTCCAGTGTCCAGTCTGCTTGCAGTAGAAGCACTCAGTTTCAGGCTTAGGTCCAGACTTGGGTTTCTTCTCTTGAGCAGCAACTTGTTTACTGTTCTTTTTGAAGTTCCCCTTCTTCTTCCCTTTGCCCCTTTTCTTGAAACCAGTGGTCTTGTTGACCATCAACACTTGATGCTCCTTTTTGATTTCTACCTCCGCGGCTTTCAGCATCGCGAAGAGCTCGGGAATAGTCTTGTTCATCCCTTGCATGTTATAGTTCATCACAAAGCTCTTGTAGCTTGGTGGCAGTGATTGGAGAATTCTGTCAATGACGCTATCATCCGGAAGATTAACTCCCAGTTGAATCAAGTGATTATTATACCCAGACATTTTGAGTATATGCTCACTGACAGAACTGTTCTCCTCCATCTTGCAGCTGTAGAACTTATTGGAGACTTCATATCTCTCAATCCGGGCATTTGCTTGAAATATTAACTTCAACTCCTGGAACATCTCATATGCTCCATGACGTTCAAAACGTCGTTGAAGACCCGGTTCTAAGCCGTAAAGCATGGCACACTGAACTATAGAGTAGTCATCAGCTTTGCTCTGCCAGACGTTCTTAACGTCGTCAGTTGCATCAGCAGCAGGCCTGGCACCCAGCGGTGCTTCCAGGACGTAACTCTTCTGTGCAGCAATGAGGATAATCATCAGGTTACGGACCCAGTCCGTGTAATTGCTACCATCATCTTTCAACTTTGCTTTCTCAAGGAACGCATTAAAATTTAACGGAACAACAGCACGAGCCATCTATCTACAAACAAACATAGACAAGCAAAATACTATCAGGTACTAAGTTCATGATAAATTTAAGTTCAATTAATCATATTACTAAAGAACTCCCACTTAGACAGACATCTCTCTAGTCATCTAAGTGATTACGGGATCCAAATCAACTAAACCATGTCCGATCATCACGTGAGATGGAGTAGTTTCAATGGTGAACATCTCTATGTTGATCATATCTACTATATGATTCACGCTCGAACTTTCAGTCTCCGTGTTCCGAGGCCATATCTGTATATGCTAGGCTCGTCAAGTATAACCTGAGTATTCCGCGTGTGCAACTGTTTTGCACCCGTTGTATTTGAACGTAGAGCCTATCACACCCGATCATCACGTGGTGTCTCAGCACGAAGAACTTTCGCAACGGTGCATACTCAGGGAGAACACTTCTTGATAATTAGTGAGAGATCATCTTAAAATGCTACCGTCAATCAAAGCAAGATAAGATGCATAAGGGATAAACATCACATGCAATCAATATAAGTGATATGATATGGCCATCATCATCTTGTGCTTGTGATCTCCATCTCCGAAGCACCGTCGTGATCACCATCGTCACCGGCGCGACACCATGATCTCCATCGTAGCATCGTTGTCGTTTACGCCATCTATTGCTTCTACGACTATCGCTACCGCTTAGTGATAAAGTAAAGCAATTACAGGGCGTTTGCATTTCATACAATAAAGCGACAACCATATGGCTCCTGGCAGTTGCCGATAACTTCGGTTACAAAACATGATCATCTCATACAATAAAATATAGCATCATGTCTTGGCCATATCACATCACAACATGCCCTGCAAAAACAAGTTAGACGTCCTCTACTTTGTTGTTGCAAATTTTACGTGGCTGCTACGGGCTTAGCAAGAACCGTTCTTACCTACGCATCAAAACCACAACGATAGTTTGTCAAATAGACTCCGTTTTAACCTTCACAAGGACCGGGCGTAGCCATACTCGGTTCAACTAAAGTTGGAGAAACAGACACCCGCTAGTCACCTGTGTGCAAAGCACGGCGGTAAAACCAGTCTCGCGTAAGCGTACGCGTAATGTCGGTCCGGGCCGCTTCATCCAACAATACCGCTGAACCAAAGTATGACATGCTGGTAGGCAGTATGACTTATATCGTCCACAACTCATTTGTGTTCTACTCGTGCATATAACATCAACGCATAAAACCTAGGCTCGGATGCCACTGTTGGGTAACGTAGTAATTTCAAAATTTTCCTACGCACACGCAAGATCATGGTGATGATATAGCAACAAGGGGAGAGTGTTGTCTACGTACCCTCGTAGACCGAAGCGGAAGCGTTGACACAACGTAGAGGAAGTAGTCGTACGTCTTCCCGGTTCAACCGATCCAAGCACCGTTACTCCGGCACCTCCGAGTTCTTGACACGCGTACAGCTCGATGACGCACCCTCGATCTCCAATCCAGTAGAGGTTCCGAGGGGGAGTTCCGTCAGCACGACGGCGTGGTGACGATCTTGATGTTCTCCTGTCACAGGGCTTCGCCTAAGCACCGCTACAATATGATCGAGGTGTAATATCATGGAGGGGGGCACCGCACACGGCTAAGGAACGATCAATGATCAACTTGTGTCTCCTAGGGTGCCCCCCTACCCCCGTATATAAAGGAGGGAGGGAGGAGGTGGCCGGCCCTAAGGGGCGCGCCATGAGGAGGAGGAAACCTACTCCAAGTAGGTTTCCCCTCTTTTTCCTTATCTTATTTGGAGGGGGAAGGAAGGAGTACTAGTAGTAGGAAGGAGTACTAGTAGTAGGAAAGGAAGAGGGGGAAGGAGAAAGGAAAGGGGGGGCCGGCCCCCCTCCCCAATTCGGATTGGGCTTGGGGGGCGCCCCCTTCCCTTGCTCCTTCTCCCTTCCTCCTACATGGGCCCAATAAGGCTCATATACCTCCCGGGGGGTTCCGGTAACCTCCCGGAGCTCCAAACTTTTCCGGAACCTTTCCGGTGTCCAAATATATCCGTCCAATATATCAATCTTTATGTCTCGACCATTTCGAGACTCCTCGTCATGTCCGTGATCATATCCGGGACTCCGAACAAACTTCGGTACATCAAAATACATAAACTCATAATATAATTGTCATCGAAACCTTAAGCGTGCGGACCCTACGGTTCGAGAACGATGTAGACATGACTGAGACACATCTCTGGTCAATAACCAATAGCGGGACCTGGATGCCCATATTGGTTCCTACATATTCTACAAAGATCTTTATCGGTCAAACCGCATAACAACATACGTTGTTCCCTTTGTCATCGGTATGTTACTTGTCCGAGATTCGATCGTCGGTATCCAATACCTAGTTCAATCTCGTTACCGACAAGTCTCTTTACTCGTTCTGTAATACTTCATCTCATAACTAACTCATTAGTTACATGCTTGCAAGGCTTAGGTGATGAGCATTACCGAGAGGGCCCAGAGATACCTCTCCGACAATCGGAGTGACAAAACCTAATTTCGAATTATGCTAACTCAACATGTACCTTCGGAGACACCTGTAGTACTCCTTTATAATCACCCAGTTACGTTGTGACGTTTGGTAGTACCCAAAGTGTTCCTCCGGTAAACGGGAGTTACACAATTCTCATAGTTACAGGAACATGTATAAGTCATGAAGGAAGCAATAGCAGAATACTAAACGATCAAGTGCTAAGCTAACGGGATGGGTCATGTCAATCACATCATTCTCCTAATGATGTGATCCCATTAATCAAATGACAACACATGTCTATGGTTAGGAAACATAACCATCTTTGATTAATGAGCTAGTCAAGTAGAGGCATACTAGTGAATATATGTTTGTCTATGTATTCACACATGTATCATGTTTCCGGTTAATACAATTCTAGCATGAATAATAAACATTTATCATGATATGAGGAAATAAATAATAACTTTATTATTGCCTCTAGGGCATATTTCCTTCAAAAAGGAGGGTGCAACGTCGTGCCTCCTCCACAGATCAACAATGAGTGCATTAAGAAGGCGCTAACCCAACTCAAGGAAGCAGTTATGGAAGTTGGGTATCTTGTCAAATGTATTCTTGTGGTTCTTGTTTTCTTTGGTCTTGCTTTACTAGTCAAAATGTGATGATGTATTGTCATGTATCAAAAATAAATGATAAAAAAAGTTTAAGGACTTGCAAAGAAATATATGCGAACAGGATGAGGCAAATGGATGCGGCCGCGCGCTGGGCGCACGGCCACCGCATCCCAGGACAGGTCCGAACACGACCCCAAATCCCTATCCAAATGGACAAAATCCGGACAAAACGGACGTCCGTTTGGGATCGCGCGGTGGAGTTGGCCTAAATCCCTGAAATTGGTACCCTGACCTCATCAATCTCGGTCGTTTTCAACCTTGAGGCTGTATCCAAACAGGAGGATTGCTACGTTGCATCGGGATAGACCGGGATTGACCGGGATCGGTGAGTGAACGGTCATTTGCGAGCGGGTCCCACGAAATTAAACCCGGCTCTGTAGCCATGCACCTCTTCCTCGCTCTCGCTTCTACTTTTGACGCCGTGCTGGCTCGAGGAGGTCGCCATGGCTGACTCCTGCTGCAGCTCGGCGGGCATGGCGAGGGCTACAGCTAACATGCGAACTTTTTTTTTAATCCGCAAAAACGTCTAAGAGCGCCTGTTGAGGGCTCTTCCTTCTCCCGGCAGGCACAGCATCCCTTGTGTGCGGCATCGCGCAGGTGCGGCGACGGCGACCGCAGACGAAAATTTCTTTTACGTATCCGCGACAACGTCTAAGAGAGCACCGGTTGGGGGCTGAGGCTCTTCCTCCTCCCGGCGTGTCCTGCGTGTGCGGCATCCCGTTGTCTTCCTCACGACCCGGTTGCGGAGGTTGCCGGACCCAACCACCGAGGAGGAAGTCGTGGCCATCTGGTCAGCCGCGTCAAGCTCTGTCGCAGCACCCTCTCACTTCACGCTCGTGCCCGGACAAGGCAGCAACTGGTGGTCACGGCGTGGCGCATGGCAATCCTGCCAGTTCATATGCTCACCGGTGTGTAGTCCATCTCTACTGATTGCTAACTGCTTGCCGCTTGCTAGGCGGCTAGCTATTGTTGTGAGCTCACTGCTACCATCTGCATGTTGTTGATGTTTCTAGCTTGTTGTGGTGCATGGCCGGAGCCGAACCAGACCAGCATCTCCCTCACGTTCACAAGATTATACCTCGGCCTAAGCAACAAAGCAGTGGAGCTCGCACAGGGTTCCAACTCACAAGCCGTAGCGGAGCTCGCACAGCAAGCGCTGGAGATCGTTATCGTTCACGGAGGGGTGGCGCAGCTCTAGGCGGACGAGGCACAAACATAGGCAGTGGAGCTCTTACAGGCAGCGTCGATAGCCGCCGGCTCGCACGTGAGCACGGCCACGGCATGGGATGAGTACGTGCATCACGGTGGCCCTTGGGCTGTTGCCTGTCATACTATTTTTTTTGGTCAATAAAATATGTACAGATCGAGTACTACGGCATGCCATTAATTTCCCGTGTACTGGTCAAAGTCAACAACCCAGCCTCTTGATGCCACGTCATCAAATCCACACCTAAAACGGTTGAAGGTTTATTTACACCGGGATCAGAGAATACAGGGTACCAATTTCAGAGATTTAAACGTGAGGGTTTGTTTTTGTCGAACTCTACAACCTTTGGGTTTAAATCAAACTTCACCCCTTTGCCGCTGCTCGGCATCCATGCTGACGACTGTCTCGATCCACACATGGTAATCAATGGAACCGGCGCTCAACAAGCCGATCCCAGACAAAACCACCACGGTCAGAACACCCAGCAGGAAACGCCATAGTGTTCGACGGGGCGAATGTAAGCATTACACGTATGGAGCGAATAGGAAGCGAGAGTAGAGCTTGGATGCAGGCGAGCATATTGAGAGGGGACCTTGCAGCGGCCTTCATAGTGGCACCGGAGTGGACACGTGGCGAGTAGTCGGTTTAGTGCTTAGGCGGATGGCGAAAAAACGCCGGTCATTATGTTATGTCTTCTTTAATATATGATACGCACACTCGTGCGTATTCGAGAAAAAGAAAAACATCCAGCAGGATCCACCTGACCGGTACGGCCTAAATGACATGCGTGTGTCGGATCAGTGCAGAAATAAAGATGAGCAGATCGTGATGCAAACAGCAGGCGAGATGATGAATCCATCGCACACATAAATAATCTGGTGCACGAATCGATCGATCAACCAACAGGAGCTACACGCACATGAACCCGATACGCACTAGCACGCAGATCCAAAGAGTGGCTCGGTTGCCGACGGGCCGGAGGAAGGGAGGGCCGGAGTACGTACGTACCTGCAGCCATGCGTGGTCGCCGCCGACGGCCGGGTGGAGGAGCGGCGCTTCCTCGGGCTGCTGCGTTGGATCTTCCATGCGCAAGCAAGCGAGGCAAGCGCCCGAGATCTGCGGCTCTCTTCTCTTGTGTGTGTAGCGTGTGAGGGCGGCCGGATTGCGTCCGTTTTATAGAGGAAGAGAGGCGAGCCAGCCAGTGCGCCCGCGTGTGCCGGTCATTGGTTGGTTGCGGCAAGGACCGCGCGAGCCAGATTCTTTTTTTCCTTTTGGGTAACGCGCCGTTGGAGTGGGATCTGGTAATTACTTCAATGTAGTTAACCATTTAATTTGCTCGGCGCATCCCATCCAATCCATCGATGAGGGCCCACTCCAGAGCCCATGCATGCGCACTTGCTTGCACCCCAATCCAATAATTCCACTAATTTCATTCAAAATGACAAACTACACTAAATAAATGTATTTTAAATTCATCCATTTCGTTTTGCTTTATAAACTGATGCACAAGATAGAAACTATATTTATTTTACAACAACATATAGAATTCGTAGAAAAGCACACACGCAAAAAGGAAATATTGGAACCGCGGAGCTTGAAGGAGACATTAAAGTAAGTTTATAGCATAAGAGCAAATCTAGCAGATGTGGCATATCGTTTAGATCGCCACAAAAACAGTCCATGCAGCGTCCAAGGCCAAAAACGGGTCTAGAGGACTTGCCATACCGACCTCGGCCTCCATAATCTTTGGAGGTTGCTCCAAATTGTGGACGTTATTGCTCGGAGATGAACACCGAGAAGGACTGTCGGCTTTGCAACCGCGCACCTGCCCACAAATGCGACTCCGGCGATGCCGCATGGCCGATGCGGGATGTGGTCGCCTTAGCCTACAACCAATTCTGCATTTCGCACCAGCAATTCATGCCATCAACGCAACTAGTTTTGTTTTATGTAGTTTTAGATTTAGATTTAGATTTACCTTTCTATATGTACTAAGTCACAGTGTGACTCAGTTTTCTCCTCTACCAATGAAGGAAATCATGTTTATTTTAGTTATATGAACCAATTGATTTCCTCTTTCCCGTCCTATCTGTTGAACTTGGTTGTATTTCCGTTATGTCAAGTAATGGAAAGGGGATTCGCCTGGTTCAAAAAAAAAATGAACCAATTGATGACTTTTTTTGTTTGTTGCATGTGGATGGGTGGGGAATGTGGGAAAGAAAGAGTTACAACCAATGACTGGCGGGTCCCACATGCAGGGAAACTTCGGAGGTTGTACTTCGCCGATTCTGAGTTTGCACGTTGCCTCGACAACCTCCTAAAATATTGAGCGCCCTCCATAAGTGTATTGGAAGCTGCAAATATGGCGACTCTCCTGGAGTTTCTCTAGGATGCATCCATCACCAGATATAGGACCCTAGAGTTGGGGGTGTCATAATCTGGTGTCATAATCTTTTATGTAGTATATGTTATAAAAATCAGAGGATCAGGCAGTAGCCTGGTGGCAAGAGAGCAGTGGCTCTTTCTTGCAGACCGGGGTCCGACTCCCGTTGGGAGCGGATTTCCGCGATCTCACCCGGGTGGGCTCCTTCTATCAAAATATGTCCTGAGTGCTAGTGCCCATGGATCTCATTTTTTTTATGTTATAAAAATTGCGAATATTAGACATCAAATAGTAAAAAAAAAATGGTGAAAAATATCGCTGCATTATTTACGGCCCAGGAGTTACCTTTGTCATGCATGAGCTGCGTGATTAGTCCCCACGTCAAAAAGCGGGAGGAGTAGGCCCCGCAGAATCAGTCTCCAGCTTGCATGCAGCCCGCCAGGTTGACGATGCGCGGGGGACACAACAGAATCAGGTGGGCCCGGGTGTCGGTTCGCAAATGCCAGCCGTACCCCGCCCTTGGTCACGTAACCGTCAAATCTACTCTCTTGGCGCGGCGCGCGACCCATGGAGGATGGCAAGCATGCACCAGGCCACTGCCGCTGCGCGTTCCATCTCGCCTCCCGCCACGCCTGCGCTTACATTTTACTCTTTTTTTTTGGCGAAAAGTGCTTCCATTTTACTTACTCCAGAAACGACAGAACTTCTTTTTTCTACGTGCAGAAACGACGGAACTTTCTACCGAGGCATGCACCGATCGATATGGCCACCAAATGGCCTATGTCAGGCGAGCATACAAACAATACTGTGAAAGTGTGAAGCCTCACGTGGCGCACGTATGTAAAAGCCATACTACCCACCTTGTGAAGATGTGGTTTAAATTTTGTGTTAGGTTTGGACGTTATATGCTACTGTATATTACATATGTCGATATTTTATACAAAAAAGTATGGAAAAGAACGTCGTGTTACGATACACAGTGTAATCTATTGAAAATATATTACTTCCTCCTTTCTAAAATCTAAACCTCTCAAATTTTGAAACTAAAGGACCACGTCAATTATGCGCCATGAAAGTATATCGTTTGATTGGCATTTAAAAGAAGCTTTTGATGGTCAGTTTTTTGGCGTAAAATTCTTTTATATACTACCTTGTGTGGCATATAATAACTCATATTTTGATTAAAAAAATTATGTTCAAAATCCGAGGAGCTTAAAATTTTAGCAAGGAGTGAGCATGTAGAACGGTAGAAGGAAACGTGCAAACCAGTCCCAATTTCATATTCTAATTTCATAGGATCTAGTTTTGTGTGAAATCTGAAATTAATTTAAAGTGCATGGGACATTAAATTGTATATATTCAAGATATATGTTATGTTTTCATATACCAAGCAACGACATGTGCGAAAACATACACCACCCTATAAACCTCTATATGTTCTAAACTTTTGATTCATGGTTTTATGTGATATAATATTGCATGCAACCACGTGTACAAAAACATACACCACACTATGAACCTATATTCTAAACGTCTAATTCATTATTTCACGTGATATACTATTGCATTGTTATTTTATACTACCCTATAAAAGCAAGGGTTTGACAGATCTGCACCATCTTCGCCGTTCAATTTATCTCGTCTAGCGTCCTAGATTGTGTCCACACCATATGTTGTGTCATCGTCTCTTGTAATCTCGCAAAAAGCCATCCTGAATATGTTATTTACTTAAAGGGCCGATTGTTGAGGAGAAACGCAGAATGAGAGGTATCGGGGTTATTGTGGGACGATCAAAAAGGAAAATGTTCAGCTACTTGAGGGAACAAACGCTAATATATTCTTTCCTTAAAGGACTGATTGTTGAGGAGAAATGCAGAATGAGAGGTTCCCGAGGTTACTGTGGGACGATCAAAAACAGAAATTTTTCAGCTACTTGAGGGCGCAAATGTGGATGAAGATGCATGGATGGATGGTCAGATGATTGACAAAAAATGGAGAACGGAATCCTTGCAAAGTCTTGTGTGCATGCTATTCCACCATTCACCATGTCATGCTTTGACTCGGAAAAGGGATTATGCAACCATATCAGTGCGATGGTTAGGCATCTTTTATGGGCACTGGGCACATCAAGATAATGTTAACAAGGTTCACCAGATAAATTGGGAGACAGACTCCAAGTCGAAGAAATCTTAGGTGCTTGGGTACAAAGACTTGTATGATTTGAATATGCCGATGCTTGTGAAACAACGATGGAGGATGTTAACTGACTCATCATCATTATGTGCCAGAGTTTTGAAGGACAAAATACTTTTCGGCAATTGTTGTGTTTAATGTAGAAGAGAAGCCGAATTTTCGTGTGCTTGGAGAAGTATCCTCTGGGAATACCAGTTGTTAAAGGAAGGGTTATGAAATGGGTAGGAGATGGAGCAAATGTTCAAAACTATGGAAGGACTGTGGTTGCCATGAATGGATGTCGATCCACAATAACATACTAAAGAAATAGTCTTGGATAGGGTTGTTGAGCCAATCGAGTTGAGCACGGATACCTTGGATGAGCAGCTAGTCAAGGAATGATTATGTCAAGTGGATGCACTTGTGATCTTAGCTACCCCCTAGTGGGCGACCAATGTGATGCATGGCATTCCTCTCTGATCCAAAAGGAAAATTCAGTGTACAATCGGTCTTATATGACTTTGTAGCAGTTGAAGAGGTGCAAGGAAGCTCATCGAGGGAGGCATCAAGGAAACTGGGTTGTTCATTTCTCTTGGAATGATATTTGGAATTGTCCATGCTCACCGAATGTGCTCCAATTTCTTTGGCAGATTGCCCATGGCATTTTACCACACCAAGCAAGCATTGTAAGAAGGGGAATTGAGATAGACGCACTTTTTCTAGTCGCGCACACTTTCTTGAGATGCAAAGGCTTGGGCCAGATTTGGGGAAGGCTTGGGGTGAAGGGAGAGAGTTGTTAACTAGTGTGGACGTCGAGGCCAAAGGAAGTGTTGCGTGTGATAATGCACACAAAATACAAACTTGACAAGATCTTGGCTTTGTTGTGGATTGGGTGGAAAAACAAGAAACAAAATTAAGATGTTGAATGGTTGCTTAGAGAAGAGGAAGTGGTGCAAGGATTGCGACGTGTGTGATCAGCTAGCTCTGCCTCCCCATTATGGCAGCGGAACTTTGTATGGGCCAGTTCTTTTCAGATTTTGTGACAACTTCTCCCAATTGGCTCTATATGTGCAACGTCGGAGAGCTACTTGTGCAAGATAGGGTGAAGATAAATTTTGATGGGCCGTCGGATCCTGACATGGAAATCGATGGATGGGGCTTTATTATCAACGACTAGGCTGGAGATTTCATGGGAACTAGCACGTACAAAATATATTTCGCTATGGATCCTCTAAAAACTGAAGCTTATTGCTTGTCTAAGTGATTCATGCAAACATATGATTGGGGACTGATCAGTTTGACTTGGAGTCTAACACCCAAGTCCTTCGTCCATGTCATTGAAAATAATGATTTAGACCTTGGAGAAACGAAATGCTCTTCTAGGAGATGAAGTTTCTCCTGAACTCAATTTTTTCTAGTTTCTCTATGTCATCTTGCTTGAGAATTTGCAACAAGGTCGCTGATGTTGTCACAAAGCTTGATGCACAGCTATACCAAGCATTGTTTGGCAGGATATGGTCCAAACCTTTAAGCATGGTCTTATTGACATTGACCTTTTCCTAGGAACCAACAAGAGGTCTATCTTTTTATTAAGAAGAAAAGAATTGATAGGTTAACATGGAAAAGTGGTCGAAAACATGATACAACAACAACACGTGTACACGTCCACCCGAAGGATACGCACCAGCCTAGTCAACTACTCTTGAACATCCAGGTGGCAAGAGACAACACTCTACAACCCAATCCAAGGCCACTGCTCTGGCTTCCACACCGGTCCCGAGGCCGTCCAGGAGCATAGTCGGAGTCCATGTCGTTGGAACGCCCAAAACCATCACCCTACACGTTAATGATTTTTGGAGTCATCGCATCGAATTCCATGCTTGCCCCGTGGCCAAGCACCAGTCTAGTCGAAGACTCTATCATCCAAGCGACCAAAATCAACATCCTATGCGCATGTGATTTTCTAAGCCCCCTCTCCCACTTCCACACCGTTCTTAAGGCTGCACACCCGCATGACCAACCACAAAACTACCAATCCATACAAGCTGCCCGGCCGTGACCAGCCACGTGAACTGACGGCCGGAGACCTGCTCGTCTTTGGGGGATGGTGTTGTGTTTTGTTCGTTGAGGTGACGAGACCGACGGTAAGCAAATAACCGGATTACATAAACCAATCTCGAAATCTAAGGGAATACATATAAGGAAGATGATAGCAGAGCAATACATTTGTAGTAACCTAAATAGCAGCGGAGTTCCGCACAAGTACCTTACGAATGCAGATCCACTAAAATAGAAAATAAACCTCACTCATCAACACAAAGACTTGACCGATAGATAATGGCAGAGCAATGTATAGTAACATAATACCAAAAGAGTTTCGCTCTCATGCACTCATGCAAGTACCATAGACTGAGATAGACTGCCTCACTCAACACACGCAGACCTATGATAGATAGGTAAGCTAGTCGATGACATGGATCGGTAGGCGGTAACAGGTAGAGTTGATGGGACTAGTCTGTGGTCTCTAAAGGTGGAGATGACGGTCCTCCAATCTTGTAGTCCCGCAGCGCAACCTCGAGCCTTCGAAGTGAGGCCATCAGAGAATCATCGGCCGCATCCTCGTAGGAGAAGTACTTCTTGTGCTGCCCAAGCACGAAGAGCACACTGATGTGAATCATGGCGATGGCGGAGCCGGTCTTGCCGTCCACGCCGTTCTTCTCGACGTCTTCCACGAGAGCACGGCAGTTAGAACGCACCTTGTAGAACAGGCCGGCCATGCCGGTCGTTGAGTGCGCCGGGCCAGAAGACTCGAGGAGCGTGAGTCTTGTGGAGCACGGCCTTCACCTCATCGTCCGAGCACACGGTGGGCGTGGGCTCGACGAGTGAGGATTTCTTCACCATCTCGTACAGGCTGGTCCTTCCCTCAGCTTCACCCTGCAACCAGCCAACCACACAGCGAGGTCTGAGTCTGATATACTTGCATGGAAACATCACGGCGGCCGGGGAAGATCTACACTAGCACACGGGAGTGAGCATACCGTGATCTTGTCCTCCACAGACATGTACTCCTCCACCGAGGCCTTGTTCTCACCCATGGAGGAGATGAGGAATTCCTGGGGGGTCTGCTTGTTGTCAGAGGGGAGCAGGAGGAGACGGATACGAGCTTGCACGCCGATCAGCATGTTTATGGCCTCATCTTCGTCGAAGGGTGCTCCGGCGACCATCCCGTCGCACGCCTTCTGGAGGGCCTCGACTTCTTTGGAGAAGCAAACTTGCTCGGCGATGCTGCTCTGCTTTGGAACGCAGAGGCCCCGCAGCAGAGAGGACGTTTCCTCTGCCATGGTCTTGATCTTCTCCGCCGAGAACCCCTGCAGATTGTGAGACGATGAATTCGCAAAAAAGTACTACCTCCGTCGTGTCAAAAACGTTCTTATATTATGAGACCGAGGTAGTAGTAGTAAATAAGAAGATCATCATGAGACAACGCGGTTTATAGCTAACAGATCTAATCTCTACTACTATTAAATAAGCAAACATATTCTTCCCTAAGCGCACCCACAAGCACATACACAGAATAACCGAGTGAAAATACCACCACACGATCCGGCCCAACTAATTAGATCTAACCGTCAACATAAAAGTTAACCCTTCCCTGTGTACGTTTAGCAATTTACGAGAGCGAACGAAACTCTGCGATAGCTAACGAACCCCTGTCGTCCGCGTCCTGAAAAAATAATGGAGCTATCAATTCCAGAAAAATAGGCACAGTTAACGGCAATTAACACGTCATCCCCTGCCGCGGACGCTGGGCTTCTGTTGCGACTTCCACGAGATTCCCCTCAGCGTCGGCGTCCCTGGCGGCTGCACTCGCGGAGTCGTCCTCGGGATCATCCACCGGATCCACTCCATTGAGCTCTCCGACCTTCCAAGTCCGAAGGTGAAGGCTGGGGAGATGGGAATGGGAGGTTGGTCCTGTAGTACGCGGCGGCGGCGAGGGATGAGGGCCTCAAGGCGCCGCTGCGGCGGGAGAAGAAAGCGCGGGAGCCGACGCCCGGGGAGCACCTGCTCGACCCTGCCGAGCTGGAGCGGCTGCGGCGGGCGTGATGGGGGACGGGTCGATGCGGGCCAAGTAGTGCGGGGTGATGACGAGGTGAGAGGGCGTGTGCAGGGTGTGGTCCGGCTGCCAGGATCTCGCCGCCGTCTGGGTCGTCGAGCCGCAGTGCGGGGTGATGGAAGCCACGACAAACGCGCAGCAGCCGGCGGTGGCTGCCTCCGGTAGGCGGCACACGGGCCCTCCTACTGGCGTCGCAGTCGGCAAGCGAGCCTGCGAAGTGGCGTGGTGGAGCGGACCCGGCGTTGTAGTCATCAGGTATGTTCTCTGCCCATATCTGTATTGTATGTCAACCTCAAGAAGTACCCCAACTCTCACCTCGACACCGTGGAACTCAACAAGATGTTTGTGGCCATGCTCCGCAGTAAACAGCCTTCGGTGATTGATTCATATCTACCTCTATATCAGTTGACATGATTCTGCATCCAGTGTAGCATTATTTTCAAGATCTGATTTCTGAACACCTCTTGTTGTAATACAGGGCCGTCCCTTAGCTGGTATCATGTGAAGTACAAGGCTGAGGAGATTGTCAAGGATTTGATCGCCATGACTCCCGAGTTCAATGACCAGCTGCGGTTGCCCAACCGCCGAGACAGACCACACCACATTCTCCCCATAGGATCCTGGTATGTTCCTCCCACTTGAAATTCTCACTCGTGTTCTGAATCTGATCAATCTAAGTCATCACACCTTGCTACATTTCAACAAGTGTGTGACTGGTCTTCAGTTCCAATATAATTGATGCATATGTACTCTTTGTAAGTTCTCACCGGAGGCATCATCAGACCAACGTATACATAATCAAATTTATTGCTTCAAATTTTGTTCGGGTATGTGCTTTCACTGATTACCTTAATGCCAATAATTATTGATTTTCGCTTCATATATGAAATGATTTTGCTGCTCTTGATGAATATCCTTTAGTACACCTGTAAGTTCTATAGCAAATGGTTGTAAGCAGTCTCAGTTCGACTAACAATATTGATGGATACCAAGTACTACTACCGATCATCAGTGTAAACTATCCCAACTCTATATTAGTTCTAGCAAATAATCTATAGAAAATAATCGATTTCAGAAAAAATCTGCAAAACTTGTAAGTTTATGCAATTCTGTTGTTTTAATCTTTGCACTAAGAATTTCCGTGCCTATATTTTTATAGGTATTCTTAGCAATTCAGATTGTACACTGAAATTTAGGTGCTTTTCGAGAGCTTACTGTACAATAAAATGATCTACCTTGCAATATCATTTTTCTCAGAAATGAAGAAATTCAGAGCATCTGAGTCTTAAATTTATCTGCTAAAATATTGATATTTATACTTCATGTTTGGGGTTCTATTCATGAGCACTAGGCACTTCTCGATACTGCCACAATTATTCTAGAACCTCTTTAAATTTGCAATGCTCATCAGACCATGTCACGTGTCCAGTACAGGTTTTCCAGTCAACTATTCAGATTATCGATTGGGGACGATATTTTTAGTCCTACTGAGTTTGCAAAGGATGCGCTAAGCCAAGATTAATTATGATTTTTGTAAATTGCATCGGTTTACTTATGTACCTGCTCCTTAGATGATAGTGATTCAGTCACGGAAATTTCAGTGCTTTCTTCGACTGTTCGGAAAACTGATTCAACGCACGTTTGCCAGAATCTGTAGATTAGCAAGACTAACGCGTGTTGAGCATGTCAGTCTATGTGTGGGCAGGAGTGAAACTGTAGATTATGATAGAGACGAGTTTCCAAAAAAAAAGTCTTCGAGACGGTGCTGCTGCTGCTGCTCCTTCTATGGGCAAAGTGGAGGCTGCAGTTCGAGGACTTCAAGAAGGAAAGGAAGACATGGTTGCTTCTTTGAGAGGTGAGTTGTTTCCTTGCAGAAAAATAAATCTCTAGAGTTGTTTAACTGAACGTTATGTTGAAATAAAAAAAACTTGCACGGATTGTTATTGGTCACTCAATCCCTAAGCTGTTGTTGGTTAATTTGAAATTGGATTGTACTCCAAGAGTCCATAAGATGTCATTTCCAGATGTGGTAGCTAATTTCAGAACTTAGCACCATTTTCTAAAAATAGGTCTGGGCAATATGAGCCAACCACAGGGGAGGATATTTCAAGAGAATAAACTGATTGTAGTTGCCGAATCAGTATTAGTAAGTTGCTGTCCAAGTTCCTACAGAACCACTGGGGTTCTTTTGTTATCTAAAAATGCTTCTAATGTGTAATTCATCTAAGGAGTGTTTTAGTGTTGTGATTCAGCCCTCCTGCAAGCGGTCATCTTGGAGCTTTCCATTGCCTCCCGCAAATGTCATCTCCCAGCTCGTGACCTTGCCCCCAAGTTTTTTCTTACCATAGTATGCTGCAAAGGCTTTGCTATTGGTTATTTTAAGTGATCACAATACTCCAAAGAGAAACCGTGATAATAAGATTGCCCCTTTTGTGTTTTCTACAGAAAGTAGCCTCCATGCTTCTCAAATCTGGGTGATGTTTTGTCCAGAGGCTTTCATTTACAGAGAAGCACATCGATGGAGAAAAAAGGTGTGGTGAAAGGCAATCTTTTTCAGGTACATAATCTGTACTGATTAATAAATCATATGAGCAAGGTTGCCAAAATGATATTCTATCTCAAAATGTTTTCTAAAACCTGACCTCATAAATTTTGTTGTCTTATTAAGAAGTACCGTACATATTTGCTCTCTACGTCTTTTTGTCCATAGCTTTTGGTTTCATTCTCTTCATTGTGTTGGGATTTTAGAAGCATTGAGCAGTCACATGGCAAGTACAAGGAACATCATCACTATAACAGGAGGTTGAAATAAGAAATTGAGATGATCAATCAAGGCAATAAATTGTATCATATTCTTCTGAATGAAGAGGTACATATGCCCACTGTTTCAAAATCAAATATCGGAATGGTGTTTTGGTTTTTTTTACTATTATTTGTTGCAGCGCATGGCGACGATGACGAGCACTTGTATTTTTTTACATGTTGCACCCCTTTTTTTTACTTTTGATTCATGTATATATGTAAATTCTATGGAAATTTATCATATGAAATGTGAATTCATAACTCAATGGTTGGTGTAATCAATAATGAATTACCTATTAATATTATGTTCTTTTTTCATTGGTTTCTTATTATTCCTGACGGTTATAACAAACTAGGATATCACTCCCTGCTTTGCCAAACCATTTTTTAAACACTATTTCGTCAAACCTGACACTCACATAACCCTTGCTCATGATTAGAACTATGAACTCGTCACTTAAATATCCCACTAAGGTCCCGATTGGATTGCCTGATTTTTCTTACGCCTGCAAATCTTTACGCCTGTAATTTACCGGTCTCCAACAGAATACCCCCGCCAGTCATATATACAAATCGGATGGGCTGAGGCGTGTATCACATACCAGTCTAATACCGGTGGATTTGGAGAAACCATCGTAATAATTATACCCCTAAAACGACTTGGAGAAACCATCGTAATAATTATACCCCTAAAACGACGTTCCAATCACGTGGTCCGTCCATCCACCCGTTTTGTTTACATGCGCATATTTTACAGGCGGAATCGGGTGGGAAACGACGTTTCAAGCGCAGCCTAAGTTTTTTTTCGCATTGTTTGACGTGCATTGTACGTGCACACTTACTAGTAAACATATAACAAACAAAACGAAACATTGGAGAAGCGAAACCAAATCACAGAGAACAAGCAGCTACGGCGAACATCGCTGCCGATGCCGACGTCGCATCCACGTGCTCAGACAAGGCTCGCGACGAGGAACGCCTGGAACGCCTGCATCTCGGGACGAGTTCGGCGTAGAATGCGCGGAACGCGTATACATCTCCGGCACCGTCATTCTCAACCAGCGCCAGACCGCCCCAAGGCGCGCCAGGCATGTCCGCCGCTGCCCAGCTTCGGCGACCGGGCCACCGTTACCTAGCACACTCCCGAACGAGGCACACACCGACCCGCGCGCGCCCTATCTCCACGAGCCCCTCGACCAACCCGTGCGGCGAGCACCGTCGAGATACCCGACTGGACGCGTTTCCCGAACTTCCCTGACAGCTCTAGAACGTCGCGAGTACGACAGCACCAGACGGCCGCTCCACGGAGACGATCGATCTACACCAACCCCGGCAGGCCCTTAGCCCCACAGCGCGCCTATCCGCCGCCGCGTACTCGAGAGACCGTACCCGGCCGCGGCCACCATGCGCATGCACTCCCGCAATAGGCGTACCCACCCTGCAGCGCGCGCTCTTGCTCCGCGGGCCACTCAGACGCCGACGCCTCCGAGAGGAGGACGCTGGCGCCGCTCTCAACGCCACGCCTCCGAGAGGTTTTCGAAATAGTTCCACGGATCCTTGGGCTTGCGGTCGTCGTCGGAGAAGGCGGGGCCGCGTCCCTGGACGGGAGCGAGCGTGGCCACCGAGCGCTTGCCGTCCACGGCAAGCACCAGACCGCCGGCCGGCGCTTGCTTGGCGAAGACCATCGAAGGCGACGCCGACGCTGCCTTGTTGCCGGCCAGCACGAGAGAGGTGCCTGACGACGGCGTGGTCTTCCCGGCGGGTAGCATGACGGACGGCAGGGGAGGGGCGAAGGCAGAACCGCAGAAAGGGTGGAGAGGGGCGAAGACTGGAAGAGAAAGTGGGAAGGGCGAGGAGGGGCGTGGGTGTATATATAGCGGAGCGGGGCGCGTGATCACATGGCGTGCGTGGAGGTGGAGGACAACGGAAGGGTTGCCAGAAAGATCGTCTCTCTTGAAGCCCCATTTCCGTACGTAGTAGGTGGTCAGGGGGTCTCTCTGATAAAGCAAAGCAAACAGTGGCCGCAGCAGGGTCATGGTTACTTTCTTCCCTTCCCTTGGTTTGTTGTTGGTTGGGTCTTGTTCCCCAACCTTTTCGTTGCAAATTTACCACGGATGATTTTGAATTTGAGTGAAGAAAATACGGCAGGCTAAAGCTGAGAATAACTTGCATGGCCCAATGCAACGTAGAAAATCAAACATGCACTCCAAAAAAGCCTCAATTCATTCACACATATAGTATTATTTTTGCGTTTAGTTACAAAATTTTGGAACAGCCCCTTTCTCTCTTTCTCTCGCTCCCGCTCTTAACTCTCTCTCTCCCTCTGCGTGCTTTGGCTAAAGTAAACAGGCAGGCGCGAGCAGTTGAGGCGCCAGGGTGCAGGAGCGGCAGCCAAGCAACAGCTAGCGCACTGTAGTTTGCTTTCTTTCCCAATGACCAAACGGCGACCGTGTCAACAAGATAAGGATGGAATCCGAAGTGTGCCGTACTACCACTTTGCAATGCCCAAATTTTTAGCCAACTGAACGTGCCCAAAAACGAAAAGAACAACAGCCATGGCTCACGGATCTGGAACAAGCTACTGTACCGGTCATTTGGCTAAAGTAAACAAGCGACTTTACCAGATGAAAACTATGAATTTAACGTAAAATAAAATAAATGGATACTACTATGGAACTCCAGCGTCACCGTTGTTTACAAGTGTTTCATTGCCGTCAGTACAGGGTAGGGAGCGGGTGCGTGATCACACCATGGCCATGCGCATGGGCGTAAAGCCAGCTGGAGGCCAACGGGGGAACTACCAGTGCAACATTTTTCAACTGCCAGAGATCCGTTTGTGCCCTCTGATAAAGTGAAACAGTGGCGATGGCAGAACATACATGGCAGAGGCAGTTTGTTTGCTTGCAGCACGTACGGTGCGTGCATGTTTCTTTCTTCCCTCCCAAGTTTGACTGGGCCTTAATTTTCTTCTTTTTTCTTTCCTGGTTGTTGCACGCTTTTGGATGATGAAATATCGGCAGAAATAAAGATGAGAATAGTAACATGGATCAAGGCAATGTACAAGCCTCAAATCCTTCCTTCACATAGAATGTACTGATTGCGTTTAGTTACAACAAACAATTTGGAATTCGGCAATTGGAATTGCAAGAGACACTACTTGTCATCTGCAGTGCACTTCCTCTGCGTCTTTCTCTTTTGCTAAAGTAAACAACCGTTCAGGGGGGCAGGGTGCAGGAGCGGCAGGGAGCGAAGCAATTGTGGCTTTTTTACCCAGGCCGTATCAGCGCAGACGCAGGGCAGTTTGGACTGGGCGCATCCAAAGCATGTTTTCTTTCCTGCCTGCCTAGTGGGTGTCTGCGTGTGGGGCCCTCCAATCTGGGGACAGAAGACTCCAGAATCAATCCTTCCCGGTTCCCGCTCTACTCCGAGCTGTAGCACTCTTCTTCACCCTGCACGAGCTAAAGTAAACAGATAGGCTCGGTGGTAGTTCAGGGCAGAAGCGGTGGGGCTTGCGTGACAGCATCTTGTTTTCTTGTGACCACGCTGCAGCCCCTCGCACACACGGTGCGTGCTTTCTTCCGTGCCAGGTTTGATGGCGTCTCATTTTTCCTGCTGTTGCTGCAAATAACCCACAAATTTGAAAAAAAAAATTGAATATGGGAGAAACCTTCCGGTGCTGCATCAATGGAGGTCGCGTCTCATTTTTCCTTGGTAAATGCACTGGTGGTACATGAAGTTGCTTGGGATGTGCAGTTTGATGCCTGATGTTGCAAAATACAGAAAAGTGGTGCCAAAACTTGTTTGAGCGAGCACGTGCTGTCCAAAACATAGCGGCCGCCGTATCCTGACTCGTGGGGTCCAGTTTCAGAGGCTGGAATCGGTACGGAGCAGCTGGCCCGTGGCGATTTTATCGAGACTGTAAGTTAGGAAGAGAGATTGCATGCATCGATAATTCATTGATCGTGTGCATGATGCACATATATAGGTACAGGATGGACTGGCCTCTACTTGTCTCCCAAGATGCACAAATATACAGAGGGGAGAGAGGAGATACAATGGTATAAATACAAGATGACCCTAGTCCTATACATGTACAATGGACAACGTATGTTCAACACCCTCCGCAGTCGAAGCATCGTCGAAGACGCAGAGACTGGACCAAAACTCCTCAAAGACTGTGGACGGTAGTCCCTTTGTCGTAACATCGGCGAACTGCTGAGCGGTAGGCACGTGTAGAACATGGATCCTCCCGAGCGCCACCTGTTCGCGAACGAAGTATATATCAAGCTCAATATGCTTCGTGCGGCGATGATGAACATGGTTGGTGGAGAGGTAAACGGCGGAGACGTTGTCACAGTAGACAATCGTGGCTTTGTGCACCTCACAAAGCAACTCCTGGAGAAACTGACGGAGCCAAGAGCACTCGACAACGGCGTTAGAGACTGTCCGATACTCTGCCTCGGCAATCGAGCAAGAAACCGTTGGCTGTCGCTTGGACGACCACGAAATCAGCAAGGGCCCGAGATAGACACAGCAGCCTGACGTAGAACGCCGAGTGGCGGGGCAGCCAGCCTAGTCGGCGTCGGAGTAGGCAACAATGTTGGTGGAGGCCGAAGCCGTCAGAGTGAGTCCCGAGGTCATAGTGCCATGTATGTACCAAAGAATACGCTTCACCAGAGTCCAGCGAGAAACACGGGGGGAGTGCATGTGAAGGCACACCTGCTGCACTGCATACTGCAGGTCTGGGCGGGTGAGCATCAAATACTGGAGGGCACCGATGATGAAGCGGTAGAACGCAGCGTCAGGCCCAGGAGAGCCCTCCAGGGCAGAGACCTTTGCCTTGGTGTCAACAGGCATTGGAGCGGGCTTGCAGTTAAACATACCCGCTCACTCGAGCAACTCGTGAGCATACTTCTGCCGATGTAGAAAGAACCCGTCGGCACGGCAAACAATCTCAATGCCAAGGAAGTAATGGAGAGCTCCAAAATCTGTTTGGTTAGACAACATAAATGTGAATTATTTCATGTCCTGTTTTCTTTCCTACTATCCATTGTACTTGTCTATCTTACAATGTTTGTACATTCAATTAATTTTCCTATTTATCAGCAATTTGAATTGGAGGGAGTGATGGCAGTATCTGTGAAAGTAAAAACATGGTCTTCAGAAAAGATCGTGCTACTTGTCGATGCAGATAGAACCATGGTTGTACTTGCCCAAGAACCAGCCCCACCACACATAACCCAGACTCACGCAGATTGTACCCCTACCCAGCTGGATAAAGAACCAGCTACACCCTTTCTAACCCCAACCCTAGCAGATAGTAACCCAGTTCCAGTTGACACAGCACCGTCTCCACCACAGAGTACCCAAACACGAGCAGTTAGTAAGGCAACTACAGTGCCCAAAGCACGAGGAAAACCACTCCGAACCCCAAGTCAACGCTTAAAGCAGAAGAAGAATTGTTCTCAGGTCAGGTTCCGTAGCTATGGTTCATACTCCTTTGCTCTTGCATCACTGTATTTACTCATACCAACTAATTTCAAATTTGAAGGATGCAATTGAAACTCCAATGGAGCAACACCTATGTTTTAAACCTGTTTCTTTAATGTGCTTGCTGTTGTAACTTGCTCTATGTTGATTTCAGTTTCAATTGAATAAACAGTTATGTTCTCATGTCATGCATATTACAAGTGTTGTTATTGTTGTTTCCCACACTTATATTCTGTCTATGCTGCTTTGTCTTAAACAGATATGATTTGAACTATCTCTATCTTGATTTGGCAACATAAACTAGAATGATACAAACCATACAGTGACCATACTACACAGATATATGTTTGTTTCATGCTATTATCCTATCCACCTTACTACTGAACTGGTTTACCAAAATGAGTTTCATATACAACATGGTAAACCTGTGATGAGTCTGTTTGTTTCTCTTTTAGAATGCGGATAAAATATTGGAGAAGAGTACCCCGTTATGCAATGGTAAAGGAAATGCAGATAAGGTTCAAGATAGTGAGACATCTTGTTGGTCTCCAAGAAAGCTGATAAAAACTATATTAAAGACACTGAGACAACCCCAAAGTCCTGTCTTGATGTAGTGTTCGAGTTACTGGCCACTACTGCTGGCACCAGCTCTTCGAACTCGCTGCCTGAATCAGTTCGGCTTCTTGAGTGTCAACTTCAAGTTGAAAGACATCGATTACATGTTCAGCGACAGGAAGCCAAAGGCCTGAGGAAGTCCATGTAGAATTCAGATGCATACTTTCTGGTGCAACAGCAAGCGCTGGAGGATTTAAGCACCAAACAAGAGAAAGTTAATAAGCTTGCTAAGCATCTTTCCCAGCATTATGGGTACCCAGGATATTGTTTATTGAGCTCTTCTGAAGTGGTTTCAGTTCTGAACTTGTTTTGCTGCGGAGTGTATTTGCACTGATCGCCAACTTTGACAACAGTGTTGATGACCCACAAGTATAGGGGATCAATTGTAGCTCTTTTCGATAAGTAAGAGTGTCGAACCCAACGAGGAGCAGAAGGAAATGACAAGTAGTTTTCAGTAAGGTAATGTCTGCAAGTGCTGAAACTGTAAGTAGCGAGTAGTTTGATAGAAAGATAATTTGTAACGAGCAAGTAACGATAGTAACAAATAGTATGCAGCAGGGTAGCCCAATCGTTTTTATACAAAGGACATGCCAAAACGGTCTCTTATAACAAGCAAAGCTTTCTTGAGGGTACACAGGAATTTCATCTAGTTACTTTCGTCATGTTGGTTTGATTTGTGTTCGCTACTTTGATAATTTGATACGTGGGTGGACCGATGCTTAGGTGTTGTTCTTACTTGAACAAACCTTCTACTTATGATTAATCCTCCTGCAAGCATCCGGAACTAAGAGAAAATTATTAAGAATAAATTCTAACCATAGCATTAAACTCTAGGATCCAATCGGTCCCTTACGGAACAGTGCATAAACTGGGGTTTAAGTTTCTGTCACTCTCGCAACCCACTATCTATTTACTACTCCACAATGCATTCCCTTAGGCCCAAATATGGTGAAGTGTCCTGCAGTCGACGTTCACATGACACCACTAAGGGAATCACAACATACATACTATCAAAGTATGAACACATATCAAATTCACATGATTACTTGCAACATGATTTCTCCCATGACCTGAAGAACAAAAGTAACTACTCAAAAATAATCAACATGCCCATGATCAGAGGGGTATTAAATAGCATAATGGATCTGAAAATATAATCTTCCACCAAATAAACCATATAGTAATCAACTACAAGATGTAATCAACACTACTAGTCACCCCCTAGCACCAATCTATAGTTTTGGTAACAAGATTGAATACAAGAGATGAACTAGGGTTTGATATGAGATGGTGCTGGTGAAACTGTTGATGGAGATTGCCCTCCCCAAGATGAGAGTTGTTGGTGATGATGATGACGATGATTTCCCCCTACGGGAGGAAAGTTCCCCCAGCAGAATCGCTCCACCGGAGAGCAAACGTGCTCTTGCCCAAGTTCCGCCTCGAGACGGCGGCGATCGATCCCGAAAGTCTCCTCCTTTATTTTTTCTAGGTCAAAATGACTTATATACTAGAAGATAGGCACCGGAGGTGGGCCGAGGAGGGCACAACCCACCAGGGCGCGCCTGGGCTCCCTGGCGTTCCCAAGTGGGTTGTGCCCACCTGGTGGGCCCCCTCTGGTGGTTATTTGCTCCAATATTTCTTAAATATTCCATAAAAAATTCTTCATGAAGTTTCAGCTTGTTTGGAGTTGTGCAGAATAGGTAGCCTGACGTAGCTTTTTCAGGTCCAGATTTCCAGCTGCCAGAATTCTCCCTCTTGGTGTGCACCTTGCAAATTATGAGAGAAAAGGCATTAGAATTACTCCAAAAAGCATTATTATGGATAAAAACATTATAAATAACAGTAAGAAAACATGATGCAAAATGGACATATCAACTCCCCCAAGCTTAGACCTCGCTTGTCCTCAAGCGAAAACCGAAATCGAAAAACATGTCCACATGCTTTGAGAGAGAGGTGTCGATAAAAACAAAAATACGGACATAGAAGCATCGTGTTGATTATTATAACAACAACAAAATTGAACATAGGACTTTTATCATTGAGCGTGCATCATATACTTCCCATGAATAAGTAACAGTTCATCACATAATCGAAGTATAAAGCAAAAACTCTATTAAAAACCAAAAACTATGTACTCAGTCAACTTTGCAACTACAATTCATCATCTTTTCAGGAAGAGTCACGTGTCGGAGCCTTTTAGCAAGTCCACATACTCAACCATCATATAGTCTTCTATGATTGCTAACACTCACCTCGTACCCATGAGCAAAATGTTTCAACCGGACACCTAGAAAGATAGGGGCTTATAGTTTCGCCTCCCAACATACTCACCTCAAGGGTGATGTCAACAATAATAACTCATGTTATCTATATTCAACTGGACATATGTGCCTAGATCTTTCCTCACCACATGATGCTTGCTAAAAGAGAAAATAAAAAGGAAAAGAAGGAAAACTTTGACTCTTTGCATAAAAGTAAATACATAAAAGTAAAAGATAGGCCCTTCGCAGACGGAAGCACAGGTCACCATGCGCTTATTTGTTTGCATGCTCAATCCCTTAGTGCAAGAGAACATCGCGTTGTATTGCCCCTTAAGATGACAACCTTTATTATGCAGTCTGTTGCTTTTATTCTTTGTCGTCCAAGTTCGTACAACGCTCAATTTTCTCTTACACTAAATGATCTCACATATTTAGAAGCAATTTTTATTGCCTTCTTGCACCGATGACAACTTACTTGAGGGATCTTGCTCAATCCATAGGTAGGTATGGTGGAACTTGAAAAAGATTTGGGTTTAAGGGTTTTGGATGCACAAGTAGTATCTCTACTTGGTGCAGAATTTTTGGCTAGCAAAGATAGGGGGCAAGCATCACATGTTAAAGGATCTATGACAATATGACTTCTATGTGAATATAAATATACATGAATCATTAAGTTGTCTTCCTTGTGCAACGTCAAAAAATTTGGCATATAATATTTTGATGAGGGCTCACAATTACAAAAGATTTCTAGGATAGTATATTTATATGTGAATCTTCTCTTCCTTATTAATTCTTTCATGAGTTGCATCATTGACTAATACTCTATTTGTCAATCTCTAATAAAATTTCCTACTTATACTTTTCCTTATGTGGTGCTATCACCTACCATAGGATTAGTATATGATCTTATTGATTTATTTCCTTTCTTTTATTTATTTATATTTTTTATTTTTCTTCCTTTCTCATTTCTTTTCTTTATTTGCAACATGAAAGTAAAGAAAGCAAAACTCAGACTAACTTTATTATATAACATGCACATGATTACGAGGATAGAGCACTAAGCAGACTCTCAAATAAGAAAGGATCGAACTAACTTTATTTCATCTAAAGCAAAAAGATCGAACTAAGATAAGTAAAAGCAAAAAGATAGTGGGATGATATGATACCGGGGCACCTCCCCCAAGCTTGGCGGAAGCCAAGGGGAGTGCCCATACCCGATACTCAGTTCTCCTTTGGTGGTGAAGGAGCTTCTTCCTCCTCCTCGGCCAGCAGTGCTTGTGCTGTCACCGGGGATGGATTTACGGTAGCTTCCTTGCCCTTGCCTCCCTTGACAACGTCCGTAAGCTCCTCCCTCTTCGTCTCGATCTTCATCAGCCAAGCATCTTCTTCCATGTTGTTGGAGGAGCAGGAAGACATGATGCATGGCTTGATAAATCTGACTAGGAACAACAAGAAAAGAGAACATAGGATTTCTTCGCGATACGGTGGTTAACAGGTTCGGGAAGTATATAGAGGATTTTTATCTTATGGAACAAGTATACAGAAGAAAAATAGAGTCCGGAAGGTGCCCCAGGTGGGCACAACCCACCTGGGCGCGCCAGGCATGCCCGGTGCGCCCTAGTGTCTTATGCCCACACGGGGATGTTTCCTGGGTGTTTCTTTATTTCCAAAATTCTAAAATATTCCAAAAGTAACAAAAAATATTTTTGCGGATTTTTCGGAGACAGTTTACTTACCGTATCACGTACCTCCTTATTTTGACGATTTTGGGGTGTTCCGGAGGGACTCTTTTATGTGTTCTTCAAGTGTCAAAGTTTGGATAATATTACTTTCAACATTGATAGGCGTACTTGAGATATAATGCTTTATTCGTTGCCCATTGACAACCTTTGGGTTAGTTCCTTCAAAATTATTTATTTTGATGGCTCCAGACCGGTAAACCTCCTCGATGACATATGGGCCTTCCCATTTCGAGAGGAGCTTTCCTACAAAAATTCTAAAATGAGAGTTGTACAAAAGAACATATTCTCCGACTTTGAACTCACGCTTTTGGATTCTTTTGGCATGCCATCTTTTAACTTTCTGTTTGAATAATTTTGCATTTTCATAAGCCCGGGTTCTCCATTCATATAAAGAGCTAATATCAAATTACCTCTTTTCACCGGCAAGTTTGAAATCATAGTTGAGTTCTTTAAATTCCGAGTATGCTTTATGTTCTAACTCAAGAGGCAAATGACAAGCTTTACAATAAACCATTTTATAAGGAGACATACCCATAGGATTTTTATATGCTGTTCTATAAGCCCAAAGTGCATCATCTAATTTCTTAGACCGATTCTTCCTGGACCTATTGACAGTCTTTTGCAAAATTAATTTTATTTCTCTATTGCTAAGTTCAACTTGACCACTAGAATGAGGATGATAAGGTGATGCAATTCTATGGTTAACATCATACTTGGAAAGCATTTTACGAAAAGCACCATGAATAAAGTGTGAACCACCATCAATCATTAAATATCTAGGGACTCCAAACCTTGGGAAAATAACTTTGTTAAGCATTTTAATAGAGGTGTTGCGATCAACACTACTAGTTGGAATAGCTTCTACCCATTTAGTAACATAGTCAACAACAACCAAAATATGTGTATACCCATTAGAGGAAGGAAAAGGTCCCAAGTAATCAAATCCCCAAACATCAAATGGTTCAACAGCAAGTGAATAATTCATAAGCATTTCTTGATGCTTACCAATATTACCTATTCTTTGGCATTCATCACAAGATGAGACAAACTTACGGGCATCCTTGAAGAGAGTAGGCCAATAAAATCCAGATTGCAATACCTTGTGAGCAATTCTATCTCCAGCATGATGCCCTCCATAAGCCTCGGAGTGACATTTCCGTAGGATTTGTCCCTGTTCATGCTCGGGTACACAACGTCTAATAATACCATCTACTCCTTCTTTATAAAGATTTGGGTCATCCCAAAAGTAACGTCTTAAATCATAGGAGAGTTTTTTCTTTTGTTGGTATGTAAAGCTAGGAGGTAAATATTTAGCAACAATGTAATTAGCATAATCAGCATACAAGGAGTACTATTAGCAACATTTATTGCAGCTAACTGCTCATCACGAAAGCTATCATCAATAGGTAGTGGGTCATCAAGCACATTTTCAAGCCTAGACAAGTTATATGCTACGGGGTTCTCAGCTCCTTTTCTATCAATAATATGTAAATCAAATTCTTGTAACAAGAGAACCCAACGAATAAGTCTAGGTTTAGCATCTTTCTTTTCCATAAGATATTTAATAGCAGCATGGTCTGTGAATATAAGGTCTAAATTTATCACAAGCAAACACCACTGCTAAAAATTCTTTTTTAGTAGAGTAGCATAATTTCTTTGAGCACTGTCTAGATTTTTACTAGCATAATGAATAACATTCAATTTCTTATTAACTCTTTATCCTAGAACAACACCAACAGCATAATCACTAGCATCACACATAATTTCAAAAGGCAAGTTCCAATCAGGTGGTTGAACAATAGGTGTAGAAATTAAGGCTTTCTTGAGTGTTTCAAAGGCTTCTAAACAATCATCATCAAAAACAAAAGGAACATCCTTTTGCAAAAGACTACTGAGAGGCCTAGAAATTTTAGGGAAGTCTTTAATAAATCTCCTATAGAAACCAACATGACCTAGGAAACTATGAATACCTTTGATGTCCTTAGGACATGGCATTTTCTCAATTGCATCAACGTTAGCTTGGTCCACTTCAATACCTCTTTCAGAAATTTTATGACCCAAGACAATGCCCTCATTAACCATAAAGTGGCACTTCTCCCAATTCAAGACAAGATTTTTTTTGTTCACATCTCTGCAAAACTCGCTCAAGATTGCTTAAACAATCATCAAAGGACTTCCCATGAACAGAAAAGTCATCCATGAAAACCTCAACAATATTTTCACAAAAGTCAAAGAATATAGCCATCATGCATCTTTGAAAGGTAGCAGGTGCATTACATAAACCAAAAGGCATACGTTTATAAGCATAGGTTCCAAAGGGACAAGTAAAAGTAGTCTTTTCTTGACTAGGTTGAGATACAGGTATTTGTGAAAAGCCAGAATATCCATCAAGGAAGCAGAAGTGTGTGTGTTTAGATAATCCTTCAAGCATTTGATCAATAAAAGGCAAAGGGTAATGATATTTTCTAGTTTCTTTGTTTAATTTTCTAAAATCAATTACCATTCTATAGCCTGTAACAATTCTTTGTGCAATAAGCTTATTCTTATCATTAGGAACAACAGTTATACCTCCTTTTTTAGGGACACAATGAACAGGACTTACCCATCTACTATCAGCTATGGGATAGATTATACCTGCTTCTAGAAGTTTTAGTATTTCCATTCTTACTACTTCTTTCATCTTCGGATTTAACCGACGTTGATGATCAACAAATGGTTTAGCATTAGGTTCCATATTAATTTTGTGCTGACATAGAGTGGGACTAATGCCCTTTAAATCATCAAGAGTATATCCAATAGCAGCTCGGTGCTTCCTTAGAACTTTCAATAATCTTTCTTCTTCATGTTATGAAAGGTAGCACTGATAATAACAGGATATATGTTCTTTTCATCAAGATAAGCATATTTCAAAGTGTCTGGCAATTGTTTTAATTCAAACACAGGGTCACCCTTAGGTGGAGGAGGACCTCCAAGAGTTTCAATAGGCATATTGTGTTTAAGCAGAGGACGTTGTTCAAAGAAGCACTACTAGGGAAAAGCCTATACACAGAATCTTATCAGCAGCGCGCTCCAAAATAACTCGCTGCTGCTAACTAGCAGTAGCGCTGGCCACTGAAACTCGCTGCTGAGACAAATATAGCAGTAGCGCGTCCACCCAAAGACGCGCTGCTGCTATAATTCCTACGAGGCCGCCACGAGGCTAGTTATAGCAGCAACGCGTTAAAATGACGCGTGCTACTGCTACGTAGCATAGTAGCAGCGCATTTCCCCGACAAGCGCTACTGCTAAGTTTCCTACAAAAATTTAGTCCCACCTCGCTCCGTGAAGAGAGTTTCTACCACCTTAAATATGTTACTTCTCACACTTTGACAAGGACTTGATCTTCATTGAACTCTATGTGTAGAATGTGTGGCTGCAATATGAGTCTTCACCTGTTCCTAAACCGGTGAGGACTCATATTGTCAAATCAGATTGTACATAAAAAGATCGTTGATGATCAATGTGTATTTTTGCATGCTGACACATAGCAGTAGCGCTTTACTGTGAAAAGCGCTGCTGCTAGATAGCTTAGCAGTAGCGTGTTTTGCTGAAGAGCGCTACTGCTAAGCCATCAATCTCCCTGATCTCCTCCCTTCGGATCCACTCACACACAGCCACTCAAAATCTGCGCCGCGCGCCCCCGTCGCCCCTCTCCTCCGCGCATCTGCGCCGCGCGCCCCCGTCGCCCCTCCTCCGTCTGCAGCGCGCGCCATCACCTCCTCCTCCTTGATGGACTCGGTACCGGCCTCCTTCTCCGTCCTCCCTCTCCACTCGCCGCTGGCCGGCCCCTCCTCGCTCCGCCTTCCGCCTTCGTCCTCCCTCAACTGGCCGCGCCGGCCGGCCCCTCCTCGCTCCACCTTCCTCCTCCATCCTACTCTCTTCTCCCTCCTCGAGTCGCCCTCCTTCTCCCTCCTGCTCATATGAAACATTTTGATTTAGTTGATATAATTTAGTTGACTTAGTAGGCTAGTTGATTTAGTTGACTTAGAACATCTTGATTTAGTTGATTTAGTAGGCTAGTTGATTTAGTTGACTTAGAACATTTTGATTTAGTTGATTTAGTAGGCTAATTCATTTAGTTAATTTAGTTGACTTAGAACATTTTGATTTAGTTGATTTAGTAGGCTAGTTGATTTAGTTGCCTTAGAATATTTTGATTTAGTTGACTTAGTAGGTTAGTTGATTTAGTTGACTTAGAACATTTTGATTTAGTTGATTTAGTAGGCTAATTCATTTAGTTAATTTAGTTGACTTAGAACATTTTGATTTAGTTGATTTAGTAGGCTAGTTGATTTAGTTGCCTTAGAATATTTTGATTTAGTTGACTTAGTAGGTTAGTTGATTTAGTTGACTTAGAACATTTTGATTTAGTTGATTTAGTAGGCTAGTTGATTTAGTTGACTTAGGAACATTTTGATTTAGTTGATTTAGTAATCCTTTGCTCATATTGCTTTAGGAAGAATGGTGCCACCACCACCACCACTATGTCAACTGTGCAAGTCAAGATGCGCCAGCAGCCTTGCAACTGGCAAGCTGTTCGGCATCTACTTCCAGCCGAGTTTTTGTCATGCGGCGGTAAGAAATTAGATGAAATGTAATAACTATTTTATTTTTAGTGTTGGCATTACTGCATTGTGTCATTTTGCTTAGTTTACATAGATCATCCCATGCAATGTGAGGTTGAAATTCAACAAGCTGACATGAGACACTGTGACATTTGAGGCTCCTGGGGGGCCGTACACTATGGAGGTCGAGTAAGGACGTAATATGTCGCAGATTGGAGGAGATGGATGGGCCCGTTTCGTCGCTCGCATGCATCTTACTGGCGGTGAGTTGATCAGCTTCAACTTCCGAGCAGAAAGACCCAAGCTAGCTGTCATTTATCTCAACCTGGTGGAAGATGATGAAGATGACGAAGATGATGAAGATGATGAAGATAATGAGGACCCACTCGATGAAGATGATGAGGACCCACTTCATGAAGCCATCGTAGCTCAAAGAACAAGGCTGAGTGAGGAGGAGGTGTCCAACCTGTGGGACATAATTCCGCCACGTGCTGACTTTGTCGGGGTGCCATTCGTGACCCGCTTGACAAATACCATGGTTGATCGACATGATATGGTATGTTATACTTACAAATGCAAATTAATAGTGTGAATTACTTAGTGTACAGTCCAATGATATGGTATGTTGTGTGGAATCTAGTCGATGATATATATGTTTTAGTGTAGAGTTCGATCACATGCTTATTAATTGATATGTTTTTCTTATTCAGAAATTGGCAAAGAGCATATCTGTGAGTTATGGTATCGAGCCCGATGAAGAAGGCTCAGCTGGACTACGCCTTACTGCAAGGGGCTCCGTCACAACCTGTACTTACCGCGTGGACACGGACGGTCGCACACACTTAAGCTCGGTTGGGTGGAAGAAATTCCTCGATGGCAAGAATCTTCGTGTTGGACAGGCCATCCTAATTACTATCAGGAACACCAACCGCCCAGGCTTGAGGATGATGATTGTCTTCGATATCATCTAGAACTACATATGTGTGTGTTGCTATATCATCTAGAACTACATATGTGTGTGTGGCTATATCATCTAGCTAGAACTACATATGTGTGTGTGGCTATATCATCTAGAACTACATATGATGATCGTCGTCGATATCATCTAGAACTACATATGATGATGGCCGTTGATATGACCATGTACTGCTTGAGGATGCATGTTGGCTATCCATGAAATTGTTATCTTAGTACTCCCTTCGTTCCAAATTACTCGTCGTGGTTTGAACTAAAACCACGATGAGTAATTTGGAACGAAGGGAGTACTACCGTACCTAGTAATGGTTTATGAATTTGATATCTACTAGTAGTACCTAGTATCTAGTATCTGAAAGGAAAACTGAAAGTGAAAGGAGAACTGAAAGGGAATGGGGGAAAATGATGAAAGATATAGCAGTAGCGAGGGATGAAGAAATCGCTACAGCTAGTTAATAGTAGCGCGTTCCCAAAAAGCGCTGCTGATATCGTTCAACAGTAGTAGCGCGGGTTGGGGCCACGCTACTACTATGAGTTAGCTGCAGCGCCTTATTAGTAGCGCGGCCACCCGCGCTGCTGCTAGCCTGAAAACACGCGCTGCTGCTAGCCTTTTCCCTAGTAGTGAAGATCTTATCTATTTCATTTCTTTCATGCATATGTAAATCATTCTTATGGTCCAGCAAGTATTGCTCTAAAGGATCAGTAGATGGCACAACAATAGAAGCAAGACCAATTAATTCATCCTTAATAGGCAATTCTTTTTCATGATGATTTCTACTAAACTTGGAAAAATTAAACTCATGAGACTCATCACCAAAGCTAACACCCACAACTTGTTTCTTGCAATCTATCTTAGCATTTACTGTGTTCAAGAAAGGTCTACCAAAGGTAATGGGACAGAAGTCATCTTGCGGGGTACCAAGAACAAGAAAATTAGTAGGATATTTTATTTTCCCACACAAGACTTCAACATCTCTAATAATCCCACAAGGTGATACGGTGTCTCTATCTGCAAGTTTAATAGTAACATCTATGTATTCTAACTCGGTAGGTGCTATGTCTTTTATAATTTCTTGATATAGAATGTAAGGAATAGCACTCACACTAGCACCCATGTCACATAAACCATGATAACAATGATCTCCTATTTTAACTGAAATAACAGGCATGCCAACAACAGGTCTATGTTTACCTTTTCCATCAGGTTTAGCAATTCTAGCAGCTTCTTCACAGAAGTAAATAACATGCCCATCCACATCTCCTTCCAAGAGATCTTTAACCATAGCAATACTAGGTTCTACTTTAATTTGTTCATCAGGTTTAGGTGTTCTAACATAGCTTTTTTTAACCACAGTTGAAACTTTAGCATGTTCTTTTATCCTAACAAGGAAAGGTGGTTTCTCTATATAAGCAGAAGGAACAACTGGATCAACATTATAAAGTATAGTTTCTTCTTTAACTAGTACTAGTTCTTTACTTTCATCTTTAATAGGTGGGTGATATTTAAACCACTTCTCTTTAGGAAGTTCAAAATGAGTAGCAAATGATTCACAAAAGGAGGCTACTATCTCAGAGTCAAGTCCATATTTAGTGCTAAACTTTTGAAAAGCATCGGTATCCATAAAAGATTTAACACAATCATACTTAAGCTTTATACCCGACTCTTTACCTTCGTCAAGGTCCCAATCTTCAGAGTTGTGCTTTATTCTTTCCGAAAGATCCCACCGGAATTCAATAGTTTTGTTCATAAAAGAACCAGCACAAGAAGTATCCAGCATGGTTTAATCATTACAAGAAAGCCGAGCATAAAAATTCTGAATAATAATTTCTCTTGAGAGCTTATGATTGGGGAATGAATATAACATCGACTTAAGACTCCCCCAAGCTAGAGGGATACTTTATCCTTCACGAGGCCAAAAATTATATATATAATATATAATTCCGATCACGATGAACTAGATGCATAGGATAAATATTTTGATGGAACTCCAATTTCAAAGGTTTCCAATTCCATGATCCAATATCATCGCATAGCCTATACCATGCCAACGCTTTTCCCTTCAAAGATAAAGGGAAAACCTTTTTCATCACTTCATCCCTGGGTAAACCTCCAAGTTTAAACAATCTACAAATTTGTTCCACATGTATCAAGTGCATATCAGGATGTTCAATTCCATCTCCTGCATAAGGATTAGCTTGAAGTTGTTCTATCATACCCGAAGGGATTTCATATTCAGTATTTTCAGTAGGTGCAGTAGGTTTAGGGGTAACTAATTGTGGTTCTGGACTAGGTGAAGATACCCCTAACAAACCCCTCAAAGGATTGTTTTCCATAGTAACAAGTGACAATAAATTTTAGCACACTATATAAATGTTTCCTTACCGAATTCCACTTACCAAAGGCGCTTCACTCCCCGGCAACGGCGCCAGAAGATAGACTTGATGACCCACAAGTATAGGGGATCAATTGTAGCTCTTTTCGATAAGTAAGAATGTCGAACCCAACGAGGAGCAGAAGGAAATAACAAGTAGTTTTCACTAAGGTAATGTCTGCAAGTGCTGAAACTGTAAGTAGCGAGTAGTTTGATAGCAAGATAATTTGTAACGAGCAAGAAACGATAGTAACAAATAGTATGCAGAAAGGTAGCCCAATCATTTTTATACAAAGGACAGGCCAAAATGGACTCTTATAACAAGCAAAGTGTTCTTGAGGGTACACGGGAATTTCATCTAGTTACTTTCGTCATGTTGGTTTGATTTGTGTTCGCTACTTTGATTATTTGATATGTGGGTGGACCGGTGATTAGGTGCTGTTCTTACTTGAACAAACCTCCTACTTATGATTAACCCTCCCGCAAGTATCCGCAACTACGAGAAAAGTATTAAGAATAAATTCTAACCATAGCATTAAACTCTAGGATCCAATCGGTCCCTTACGGAATAGTGCATAAACTGGGTTTAAGTTTCTGTCACTCTCGCAACCTAGCTTCTATTTACTACTCCATAATGCATTCCCTTAGGCCCAAATATGGTGAAGTGTCCTGCAGTCAACGTTCACTAAACAGCACTAAGGGAATCACAACATACATACTATCAAAATATCGAGCACATATCAAATTGACATGATTACTTGCAACATGATTTCTCCCGTGACCTCAAGAACAAAAGTAACTACTCACAAATAATTAACATGCTCATGATCACAGGGGTATTAAATAGTATAATGGATCTGAACATACAATCTTCCATCAAATAAACCATATAGTAATCAACTACAAGATGTAATCAACACTACTAGTCACCCCCTAGCACCAATCTATAGTTTTGGTAACAAGATTGAATACAAGAGATGAACTAGGGTTTAAGATGAAATGGTGTTGGTGAAGATATTGATGGAGATTTCCCACCCCAAGATGGGAGAGTTGTTGGTGATGATGATGATGATGATTCCCCCCTCCGGGAGGGAAGTTTCCCCGGCATAATCGCTCCGCTGGAGAGCAAAAGTGCTCCTGCCCAAGTTCCGCCTCGAGACGGTGGAGCTCCATCCCAAAAGTATCATCCTTTATTTTTTCTAGGTCAAAATGACTTATATACCAGAAGATGGGCACCGGAGGTGGGCCGAGGAGGGAACAACCCACCAGGGCGCGCCCAGGTGGGTTGTGCCCACCTGGTGGGGCCCCTCTAGTAGTTATTTGCTCCAATATTTCTTAAATATTCCATAAAAAATTCTCCGTGAATTTTTAGCTTGTTTGGAGTTGTGCATAATAGGTAGTCTGACATAGCTTTTTCAGGTCCAGATTTCCAGCTGCCAGAATTTTCCCTCTTGGTGTGTACCTTGCAAATTATGAGAGAAAAGACATTAGAATTACTCCAAAAAGCATTATTATGGATACAAAATTATAAATAACAGTAAGAAAACATGATGCAAAATGGACGTATCAAGTGTATGTGATATCCTGCTTTGTTCCCTTTATTTACACTAGTGGCGAACTTTGATGCCCAGTGGATGTAATATGTGTAATAGCCGTGATAACCTAGCGTAAGTTGTTTGCTTATTTATTTCCTTGTTGTCTTGTTTATTTGTTTGCATGTAGTCAATGCAGTTCTTTTTCCGCGGTTTGCTAGTGGCCGCAATAACCTATTTTCAAAAACTAGACCACAATAACCATGGCTACATATTTACTGTAGTGACCATGGGCCTCCTACGGGCCGTAGAAACAATGGGCCTTCTATGAGCCGTAGAAACAATGGGCCTCCTACGGGGCGTAGCATCAATGGGCCTTCTACTGGCCGTATGATCAATTGGCCAAACATGGGCCAATAAGGGACCGCATTATGGGCCGTAAACGGGCTAGAGTTGGAATTGTCCGTTCATGGGCCGACCATAACGGGTCGTCATTAATCGGCCGTATTTGACGACGTTATGAAAACGGCCCAACAGATTGATGGGCCACAAACGGGTCGATTGAAACCACATGCTGAGTTTGGCCCACAAGTAGAAATGGCAGTAGCTGGCTGTAAGTAACCGAATGCTGGAAATAAGCCCAAGAATAAATGGGCCCTGAGAAGACCGAAAGATAACACGGGCTGGAAACGACCCAATGGAATAATGGGCCATTAATGGGTATAAAGCGATACACTATTCATTATGGGCCAGTTCACCACGGACCGTTAATGGACCAAGAGTTACAAAGGGCCTCATATGGGCCGAAAGACGTCATAGCCCATACACGGGCCGGAAGTTACAACGGGCTAGATTCATATTGGACAGCTGATACGTCTCCAACGTACCTACTTTTCCAAACACTTTTGCCCTTGTTTTGGACTCTAACTTGCATGACTTGAATGAAACTGACCCGGACTGACGTTGTTTTCAGCAGAACTGCCATGATGTTGTTTTATGTGTAGAAAAGAACAGTTCTCGGAATGTCCTGCAAATCCACGGAGGCACTTTTTGGAATAAATAAGAATTATTGGGCGAAAGAAATACACCAGGGGGCCCACACCCTGTCCACGAGACAGGGGGCACGCCCCCTCCCCCTGGGCGCGCCCCCTATCTCGTGGCCCCCCTGGACCTCCACCGACCTCAACTCCAACTCCATGATTTCATCGTGTTTTCACTAGGGCCAGAGTGCCATGATTTCAGATCTAAACCTATTATGTTTTCACGAATATATGTGTGTTCTTGATCCTATCTTGCAAGTCTATAGTCACCTATTATGTGTTATTATCCGACAACCCCGAAGTGACAATAATCGGGATACTTCTCGGTGATGACCGTAGTTTGGGGAGTTCATGTATTCACTATGTGCTAATGCTTTGTTCCAGTTCCCTATTTAAAGGAGGCCTTAATATCCCTTAGTTTCCGCAAGGACCCCGCTGCCACGGGAGGGTAGGACAAAAGATGTCATGCAAGTTCTTTTCATTAAGCATGTATGACTATTTACGGAATACATGCCTACATTACATTGATGAACTGGAGCTAGTTCTGTGTCACCCTATGTTATAGCTATTACATGAGGAATCGCATCCGGCATAATTATCCATCACTGATCCATTGCCTACGAGCTTTTCACATATTGTTCTTCGCTTATTTACTTTTCGTTGCTACTGTTACAACTACTACAAAAACCCAAAAACTATTATCTTTACTTTTGCTACCGTTACCTTTATTATCATACCACTTTTGCTACTAAATACTTTGCTGCGGATACTAGGTTATCCAGGTGTGGTTGAATTGACAACTCAACTGCTAATACTCAAGAATATTCTTTGGCTCCCCTTGTGTCGAATCAATAAATTTGGGTTGAATACTTTACCCTCGAAAGCTGTTGTGATCCCCTACACTTGTGGGTTATCAAGACTAATTTCTGGCGCCGTTGCCGGGGAGCATAACTCTATTCTCTGAGTCACTTAGGATTTATATCTGTTGATCACTATGAAGAACTTGAAAGACGACAGAACTACAATTTTGCCCTCAACTACGAGGGGAGGTAAGGAACTGCCATCTAGCTCTGCACTAGATTCTCCTTCCGTTATTAGTAAGCTTGCGACACCTAAACCTGCTACTGCTATGAATTCTGATATGTCGCATGTTATTGACGATGCCACTTCTGCTATGCATGATGAAACTACTTCTGTGTGTGATACTACTTGGCCATTAGGTGAATTTCTTGATGAACAACTTGCTAGAGTTAGGGGGAATGAAATTATTGAAGATGCTATTATTGATGATAGTGATGATGAAAAATTCTCCCAATGATTATGAATTGCCTGTTGTTCCCGAGGGTTATGTTATGAATGAAGAAGCTGCTAGAGCTATCTTTGCTTGCAATGATAGATATGATCTTAAGAAATTATTAGCTAAATGGAAGCAGCAGTCTCTTAATGCTAGAATGAAACCTGACCCTGCTTTCGCTACTTCACCTATCTGTGTTACTGATAAGGATTATGAATTCTCTGTCGATCCTGAGATTATTACTTTAGTTGAATCTGACCCTTTTTATGGCCTTGAATCTGAAACTATTGTGGCACATCTTACCAAGTTGAATGATATAGCCACCCTGTTTACTCATGATGATAAATCTAGCTATTTTTATATCCTTAAGATATTTCCGTTCTCATTAAAGGGTGATGCTAAGACTTGGTATAATTCTCTTGCTCCTGGTTGTGTGTGTAGTCCCCAGGATATGATTTATTACTTCTCTGCTAAATATTTCCATGCTCATAAGAAACAAGCTGCCTTGCGGGAAATATATAACTTTGTGCAAATCAAAGAAGAGAGACTCCCACAAGCTTGGGGGAGGCTTCTCCGGTTACTTAATGCTTTTCCTGATCATCCTCTTAAGAAAAATGAAATACTTGATATCTTTTATAATGGACTAACCGATGCTTCCAAGGATTACTTGGATAGTTGTGCTGGTTGTGTTTTCAGGGAAAGAACAGTCGATGAAGCTGAATTTCTATTGAATAATATGTTGACTAATGAAAATAATTGGACTCTTCCTGAGCCAATTCCTGAGGCAATTCCTGAACAAATTGAGCCAACTCCTGAGCCTATTCCTAAACCCACTCAAAAGAAAAGAGGTGTTTTATTTCTCAGTCCTGAAGATATGCAAGAGGCAAAGAAATCAATGAAAGAAAAAGGTATTGAGGCTGAAGATGTTAAGAATTTACCACCTATTGAAGAAATACATGGTCTTAATATACCGCCTGTTGAAGAACCACATTGTCTTGATAGCCCGACACAGGTAGTAAAGGTAAATTCTCTCTATAGATATGATAAAGTTGAAATCCCCTCTACTAAATTTCATAGCCCATGCTTAGATGAATTTGATGACTTTATGGCTAGACAAGAAAGCTTTAATGCTTATGTTGGTAGAGAGTTAAAGAATAATGCTTTTGAGATAGGACGCGTGAGCGATAATATGGCTAGAGTTAAAGGTGAACTCAAACTCGTTAGCAAATATGCTTCTATGGTTGCTACTCAAGCTGAGCAAGTACTTAAACCTCAAAATGATTTGCTTGATGAAATAAATAATAAAAATGACTTTGCTGTTAGAGTGGCTACTAGAACAGGTAGAATGACTCAGGAACCTTTGCATCCTGAAGGCCACCTATCGGTGTCAAAACTGGCGGATCTCGGGTAGGGGGTCCCGAACTGTGCGTCTAGGCGGATGGTAACAGGAGGCAAGGGACACGATGTTTTTACCTAGGTTCGGGCCCTCTCGGTGGAGGTAAAACCCTACTCCTGCTTGATTAATATTGATGATATGGGTAGTACAAGAGTAGATCTACCACGAGATCAAGGAGGCTAAACCCTAGAAGCTAGCCTATGGTATGATTGTTGTTCGACCTACGGACTAAAACCCTCCGGTTTATATAGACACCGAAGAGGGTTAGGGTTACACAGAGTCGGTTACAATGGTAGGAGATCTACATATCCGTATCGCCAAGCTTGCCTTCCACGCCAAGGAAAGTCCCATCCGGACACGGGACGAAGTCTTCAATCTTGTATCTTCATAGTCTTGGAGTCCGGCCAAAGATGATAGTTCGGCTATCCGGACACCCCCTAGTCCAGGACTCCCTCAGTAGCCCCTGAACCAGGCTTCAATGACGACGAGTCCGGTGCGCATATTGTCTTCGGCATTGCAAGGCGGGTTCCTCCTCCGAATACTTCATAGAAGATTTTGAACACAAGGATAGTGTCCAGCTCTGCAAAATAAGTTCCACATACCACCGTAGAGAGAATAATGTTTACATAAGTTCAATCTACTGACGTATTTCGTGGCGTGACATCACACCACGGCCAGGCCTTTATTCGAATTGTTTTTACTGTTCCACCTCAGCGCGTTTAGCGAAGCGATTTTCTTGGCACGTCTTGTCAAAGCAGAGATCGTGTCCCCTTATTCCGGGATCCTCATTAATACGGGCGTGGGTAACCCAACCATGCCTGTTGGCACGCCCCCTCCATCGAAGGCGAGTCCCAAACGGCCACGGGGAGGGCTCTTGGTATTCAACCTCTTTATAACAAGACCAAGGCCCGCTCCTTTCTTTCAATCGCAATCGAATCTGCCCCTCGCCTCGAGTTCCAACACCCAAAGCTCCAGATTCAGGCGCTTTGGACCTTCGATAATGTCCGGCTCCGACCTGCAAGGCCAGTGGGTGCCTTCTTCCGTCACGGAAGAAGACGTGCTAAAGCTGAGAGACGCCAGGTATCTAACCGGCGAAATTTCGCATAGGCTGCCTGCCCAAGGGCAGGTTATTCCTACTCCCGAGCCTGGTGAGAGCGTGGTGTTCGTGTCTCACTTCCTTCATGGTTTAGGCTTCCCGATGGACCCCTTCGTGAGGGGGCTCATGTTTTATTATGGGCTGGAATTCCACGACTTGGATCCGGAGTCCATCCTCCACATCTCATCGTTCATTGTCGTATGCGAAGCCTTCCTCCGTATTACCCCTCACTTCGGATTGTGGCTCAAGACCTTCAAAGTGGAGCCAAAGATGATCAAGGGGCAGCAGACAGAGTGCGGAGGGGCTGTTATAAGATAAAAATGCTGACGCTCCCTGGCCCGAGGGCTCTTTTCAAGAGGTGCTCGGTTTATGGCAACATGAGTGGTTTTACATCACCACTCGCAGGGGCACCAAATGGGTGGCGCCACCGGCCTTCCGCCCGGGTCCTCCACAACGGCTGGCGTCATGGGTCAACAAAGGGCTCGACTGGGGGCCGTCCAAGGACGTTCCTCTACTGCAGGGCCGTATTCGAGACCTCCAAGAGAGAGAGATCAATCTAGTCGTAGTGGCGCAGGTCATGCTAATTCGGCGCCTTCTGCCCTGCAAACGTCGCCTCCTCCGCCTGTGGGAATTTAATCCGGAGGGACCACGATCTCTCCAACACTTCATGGGCGCGACGCCCGTGGAGATGTATAAATTGTTCTTCGGATCACAAGAGATGTGTTCAGACTTGACCAAGGACACAGGTCTGAGCTGCAATCGCCCGGATACTCAAGTAAGTAGCCCTGTGCCCGGACACGCTATCCGTACATTTATCATAAACTTGCCCTTTAAAGAGTTGTCCCTTGAACATGAGTGGATAGCAAAAGAAAAACTAATAAGGTGTCCGGCCCCCCTCCCTGAGACCACGCCGGATCCTGTGTTAACCAAGATGCTGAAGGCTGCGCCTTTGAAAGAGGGCAAAGGGGGGAACAAGGAAGCCACTGCCTCCGCGAAGGAGGCTTTCAAGGAAGGGGGGATCGAGAATCTCTCCCTCCAGGGGAGAAGAGGACCGCTTCTGAAGATCTGGAGACCAAGGCCTCAAAGCGGAGGAAGAAATCTTCACCAGAGGGTCCTGCGCCAGGAGAAGCCCCGGTCGCACTATTTCCCCAAGGGAATCAGCCCTCCAGCGAGCCGTAAGTAGAAAGGGTAGTTTTGTAATAAGGTACATCCTTGTTTTTATTTCTGACGATAACCGAAGTTTTACCTTGTAGTTCGGATCTCAGCCCTTCTCAGCAGAGCTCATCTTCGGGGGATCTTCGTCCGGAGATGATGGAGAGCGAAACGCCCCCATCTGCCGCACCGTCACGTGGGGCGGACGACCCTGAGGTGTCGTCGCGGAGGGTTTCCCTGAGTCCGGCGGGGCCGGGAGGTCCGGCACCAACTGGTGTACGGTCGGAGGAGCTGAAGGATCTGCTCGGGCGAGCGTCTATCTCAGAAGATCACCGTGCGTTAATGGGTACGGTGATTGAAAGGATTTCATCCACTGAGAGCGGATTGCATGAAGCCGTCAGAAGTTTACTGACGGGATTTGAGGTACGTGAAAATGATATACCTTCTGAAAGTTTTGCATATAGAATGCACCCTGTATAGATAGTAGCCCCTGAGACTCAGTGCGTTGTCGAGAGTGACAGCGCGCCGAGGATCATAATCTCCGTTGTAATATATCGCCTGTCCTATATAGGTGGCGGAGCGTCCGGTGGCTAGCCGGACTGATCAATTTGCCGAACTGAAGCGGCAACTTGACGTGGCGGATGCGGACATCGCGCTTGTCAATAAGCGGCTTGACAAGTCACAAGGTATGCAACTTCTCCGCGGACACCTGATAAGGGAGCTTGACGCCCATGCCTTACCACATGTATGCTTTATGCAGATGGTGTCGCTGCTATGGAGAACCTTCGGGCGGAGCTAGCTCGAGTCAAGGAGCAAGCCAGAAAAAGTGATGCGGCTGCCTTGAGGGCGGCCGAAGAGCTAAAAGCCGAACAGGCTGCTCACTGCCGAAGCAGGGAGGAAATGGCCGAGATGGCCGGGAAGTTGAAGAATGCTACTAACCGCTGCGAGTTTCTTGGAAAAGAACGTCGAGCGGAGCAAGAGGACCTGAAGAAGGCCACCGCCGAAGCCAAAGATGCCCGCTCTGCGATGAGAGCTATAAAGGAGGAGCTACGTCAAGCCGGGGATATCGCGGCTGGAAAGCCCTTTTTGCTGCGGAGGAAGTTCACGGATTCGAAGTATGCTCAGTTGGGCCAGCTGTGGGGTGCAGAGGATGCCTATCTGGATTTGGCGGCGAGTGCCACAGATGCGGTCGCACACTTCCGAGGCCAAAAGGATCACGGGATGGAAGAGCTTTTTTGGTCGCAGTTCCATAGTCTAGAGCGTCCGCTTCCATTGACCGGTCGTTTGGCCGAATGGGCTAAGCTGAATAGGTTGTCCGGACTTGCCATGAAGGATGTCGTGGCTCATTTGTGGCCGAAAGGGCCCGAGCCAAATAGTTATTTTGGCTTGGTGCAGCAGTTCCTTGGTGCGGTGCCGCATATCGATGCAATGAAGCGGTCGGCATGCATAGAGGGTGCGTGGATGGCTCTTGCCCATGTCAAAACATACTGGGCAGAGATGAAGGCCACCGATGTTGCATCCCAGGATTCGGACAGAAGCCGAGTACCTGCTGAGCATTATTTTGAGGAAGTCCTGCAGGGCGCTTGTTTAATAGAGATGCAGTGCTCGAAGGATATTATGTTCAAATGACATGTATGATTTGTGAAACGATGTTTCAATATAATATAAGGGCATTTTATACTTGTGCGTTCAAGTACTGAGCTACCTCCTGTGCGGCCGTTAATGTATATGTGTATATAACCTGAAAGATGGCAGTCTTCGGCTTCAGCCCCCACGCACATAGTGCGGGGGTGTTTGCAAAAAAAAGCGCATTTTCACACTTAATCCAACGTCTTGGTCCTGTGAAGGAGGTGATAGCGTAGCAAACTAGGCAACCGGACTATAATGCTTTATCACTTTCACTTAGCCATAGGGGTTCGATGGTGGGGCTACTATATAGCCCCTAAGGGCACCGCGCTCTCCGAATTCGGGGTGCGTATGTGCCTGACCGGGAAACGGTCCTTCGTTAATGCGGAGGATTTCTAAACATTCCGGTGGGTCATCGAGTGGTTGACCAGTCTCACGCTATATCATGACAGTCAGTTTTCGGCTTTCTCTACTGAGGTGCTCACCATGCTGAACTGGGGCACAATCGCAGTAGTTCTCCTGGTGCCGCATTAGCCGATAGAGCGGAACGTACGGCAGAAAAACACAGGAGCCGGGCAAACCCAACATTTGACCAAAGACATGATTCGGAGCTCATGCATATAAGGCCTAACTCGAGACGCCGAACACTCCCTAAGGTATTCTGTCTTTATGAAAACGGGCAGAACAATGCCCTAAGACCCTAGTGTCCAGGTACGCGCAAAAATTTCTGACGTGGCTGATGCCAAAACGCCAGCCTCCTCCTCGGCTATAGCAAGAAACCGGGGGATGTGTAGCAACAAGAGACAGTAAAAAAGGTTTACACAGGGTCTTAATCTGAAAAGAATCCTTGCAACGGGTCCCTGCTGCACGTCTGCGCCTGTGTCTCCGTTGTGCCGTATCCTGGACGGGTATAGCACGGCGTTCATCTGTAAAAGAGAGGAACTTAGTTGGAAAAAAAGATCGTGCGAAAAATGCATTTTAAAATAAACAATGTATGATTCAAAAAATGAATAAAATTGAGCCTTATTGTCTCTTGGTGTACATGCGTGGAGCCCCTTGTAAGGGGGTACACGGCTAGTGAGCCCCTTGTTTATTTATGCCGGACTCGCCTAACCATGTCCGGGGTCTGAATGACCTGTTTAGGTGCTTTGATCAGCCTAGCCGGATTAGTGCGTGGTTGTCAAGGCAGTCTCACGTTCTTCTGTATTCGAGGAACACTCGAAGTTTCCCTTTAATGAGATGATGCCGCATGGACCGGGCATTTTAAGTGTAAGAGATGCGTAATGCGGTATTGCGTTAAAGCGGGCGAAAGCTTCGCGTCCCAATAGTGCTTGATAGCTACTTTTAAATGGGGCGATGTGGAAGACTAACTTTTCGCGACGGAAGTTGTCGGATGAGCCGAACACAACTTCTAGTAGTAGAGAGCCCGTACAATGGGCATATGGGCCTGGCGTCACTCCTTTAAAGGAAGTGTTGCTATGGCGAATTTTGGTTGGGTCTATCCCCATTCTGCGGATTGTGTCCTGATATAGCGGGTTTAGATCACTACCGCCGGCCATTAGGACTTGTGTAAATTGTAGTCCGTCGATTATAGGATCTAATATCAAAGCAGTCCATCCTGCATTCCGGATACTTCCGGAGTAGTCCTGATGGTCGAAGGTGATTGGTTTTGACATCCAGTGTCGGGATTCCGCTGGGGTGGACCGTGCGGCGCGAATTTCAGTTGGCGCCGCTCTGTTTTTCCCTTGTCACTTGAAGTGAGTTTACTGTTTTGATCTATTGTGGGAAATTCTTTTGTTTTCTGGTGCTCTGCTTGTGGGGTTCGTCATCGTCCTCACTTGGTGTGTCGAGCCCCTTGTGTTCGGCGTTAAGTCGGCCGGACTATTTGAAGACCCAACAATTTCGGTGGGTATGGTTTGTAGGCTTCCCGGGGGTACTATGGATTTGGCATATCTTGTCCAAGATTTTGTTTAGGTTGAATAGCTTGTCGCTGTTGTCCTTAAGAGGCAGTTTTTGGTTGTTCTGCCGAGAGCTTTTGAATCCGGCGTTGACTGTTGTGCTCTTCAGACTGTTTCCCTTGGTCCGGTGCTGGTCCTTGTTGCGTCGTGGTTTCCCATTTCCATCCCTGACCTCGGATGTACTTGGGTCGCTGATGCTGCATCTTGCCAGCCAGCTATCCTCTCCCGCACAAAAGCGGGTCATGAGGCTTGTTAGTGCGGCCATTGTTCTCGGCTTTTCTTGGCCAAGGTGTATGGCAAGCCATTCATCTCGGACGTTGTGTTTGAAAGATGCTAAGGCTTCGGCGTTCGGACAGTCGACTATTTGGTTCTTTTTGGTGAGGAACCTGTTCTAGAATTTGCGGGCTGACTCTCCGGGCTGTTGAGTTATGTGACTTAAATCATCTGCATCCGGAGGGCGGACATAAGTCCCCTGAAAATTTGCCCGAAACGCATCCTCGAGCTCTTCCCAACTTCCAATGGTATTTTCTGGGAGGCTTTTGAGCCAATGCCAAGCTGGCCCTTTGAGCTTGAGGGGTAAGTATTTTATGGCGTGGAGGTCATCTCCTCTAGCCATGTGTATGTGCAGGATATAATCCTCAATCCAGACTCCAGGGTCTGTTGTTCCGTCATATGCCTCTATGTTTACGGGCTTGAATCCTGCTAGAAATTCATGATCCAGCACCTCATTGGTGAAACATAGGGGGTGTGCGGCGCCCCTGTATTTGGGTGTGCCGTGATGTTTGAATACTCGGCGTGTTTCATTGCTTTCTAGAGCTTGCTTTCTTGGCCCATAGATAGACCTGACTGGGCCATCCTTTTGTTGCGGATCCTTATGTGGATCGTGTGCCGGCTTGTGTGCGGCGCCGCTTGCCGCTCTATGTTTGCCATGTGGTCGTCTATTCGACCGGGCGGCCGCTTTGTTCTTTGATTGTGGGGGCCCTACGGCCTCCTCGTCAAATTCAGGCAATAGTTTGCGCTTCGGGTAGCTCTTTGTTTGGCGACTATCGCCGTATTTATCTGCGGTGTTGAGTACTTTGCTCCATCTCATTCTGAGTGCGTCTTCTGTTGTTTTGAGCTTCCGCTTCTGCTTCTTCAGACTACGTGCAGTGGCGACGAGCCTTTTGTGGAGGTTCTTCTGCTCCAACGATGTGTCCGGCGTGAGATTATTCGGACTATTGTCTCCACCGGGGACGGATTGTTTATCCAAGTTATCCTGTTCAGATGGTTGCTCGAGGGCATGTTCGTCATCCACCGGCTCGCCCTGCTCTATGGCTGGGTCTGTATGGGTGCTGTCTTTGTCGAGGCGGGACTTTGAGCGGCGCTTACGTCGCTGTTTTGACTGCTTTTCGAGGGAATTATCCTTCGCAGCGTCCCATTGTTCCTCGTTATCGCTTCCGTTAGGTGTATCCACCATATATACATCGTGAGTTGAGGTGGCCTTCCAGTGCCCTGTAGGCGCTGGTTCTTGGTCGTCTCCGGCATCGTCGTCCATATCGTCGATGTCTTCGGAGTCGAAGTCAAGCATGACCGTTAAATCATCGACAGTGGCTACAAAGTGGGTGGTGGGTGGGCGTTGAATTTCTTCGTCGTCCGTGTCCCAACCTTCCTGACCATAGTCCAGCCAGGGCTCTCCTGATAAAGAGAGAAACTTTAGCGAGTTCAGGATGTCGCCGAAGGGCGAGTGCTGAAAGATGTCTGCGACAGTGAACTCCATAACAGGCGCCCAACCGGATTCGATTGGCAGGCGCGCGGAAGGTTCGGAATCCGGAGAGGAGTCCGGCACCTTGGAGTCACGAGCTTCGTGAAGGACAGGGATGGTATCGGCTCTATCGCTGTAGAGGTAGCAGCCCCCGAGGCGGTGTCCAGCCACCCATCCTCGATCGGCGCGGTCGGCTCCGAGCTAAGGGTCAGAGCGGATACTTGTGCGGCCTCCAAGGCACTGTCCGGCAGCAGAGCTAGATCATGCCCATCGTGACAGTACGGCGCGCTTGGCTGTGGCTCGAACCCGTCGAAGATCAAGTCTCCATGGACGTCAGCCGTATAGTTCAAACTTCCAAATCCGACCTGATGGCCAAGGGCGCAGCTTTCAATCTGCTCCAGATGGCCAAACGAGTTGGCCCGCAGTCCAAAGCCGCCGAATACGAAGATCTGTCAGGGGAGAAAATTCTCACCCTGGACCACGTCGTTGTTGATGATCGAAGGAGCCATCGGGCCTAAAGGTGATGACACAAAGGAACTCTCAATGAAAGCACCAATGTCGGTGTCAAAACCGGCGGATCTCGGGTAGGGGGTCCCGAACTGTGCGTCTAGGCGGATGGAAACAAGAGACAAGGGACACTATGTTTTTACCCAGGTTCGGGCCCTCTCGGTGGAGGTAAAACCCTACTCCTGCTTGATTAATATTGATGATATGGGTAGTACAAGAGTAGATCTACCACAAGATCAAGGAGGCTAAACCCTAGAAGCTAGCCTATGGTATGATTGTTGTTCGTCCTACGGACTAAAACCCTCTGGTTTATATAGACACCGAAGAGGGTTAGGATTACACAGAGTCGGTTACAATGGTAGGAGATCTACATATCCGTATCGCCAAGCTTGCCTTCCACGCCAAGGAAAGTCTCATCCGGACATGGGACGAAGTCTTCAATCTTGTATCTTCATAGTCTTGGAGTCCAGCCAAAGATGATAGTTCGGCTATCCACACACCCCCTAGTCCAGGACTCCCTCACCACCCTAAGAGAATCGAGCAAGATTCTCAGAGAAATAATTTAGAGGCACCTAGTTCTTCTAAAAAGAAAAAAAAGAAAAACGATAGGACTTTGCATGCTTCTAGTGAACCTACTGTAGACACACCTGATAATCCCAATGATATTTCTATTTCGGATGCTGAAACACAATCAGGTGATGAACATGAACCTAGTGATAATGTTAATGATAATGTTCATGTTGATGCTCAACCTAGCAAAGACAACGATGTAGAGATTGAACCTGCTGTTGATCTTGATAACCCACAATCAAAGAATCAACGTTATGATAAGAGAGATTTTGTTGCTAGGAAGCACGGTAGAGAAAGAGAACCAAGGGTTCAGAAACCCATGCCCTTTCCTCCTACAGCATCCAAGACAAAGGATGATGAGGATTTTGAGCGCTTTGCTGAAATGATTAGACCTATTTTCTTACGTATGCACTTAACTGATATGCTCAAAGTAAATCCTTATGCTAAGTATATGAAGTATTTCATCACAAATAAAAGAAAGATACTAGAAGCTGAAATTTCCACCATGCTTGCTAATTACACTTTTAAGGGTGGAATACGAAAGAAACTTGGAGATCCGGGGGTACCAACTATACCATGCTCCATGAAAAGAAATTATGTTATAACCGCTTTATGTGATCTTGGAGATGGTGTTAGTGTTATGCCTCTCTCTTTATATCGTAGACTTGAACTGAATAAGTTGACACCTACTGAAATATCTTTGCAAATGGCTGATAAATCAACTACTTTTGCCCTTGTTTTGGACTCTAACTTGCATGATTTGAATGAAACTAACCCGGACTGACGCTGTTTTCAGCAGAACTGCCAAGATGTTGTTTTATGTGCAGAAAAGAAAAGTTCTCGGAATGTCCTGAAAATCCACGGAGCAACTTTTTGGAAAATATAAAAAATATTGGCGAAAGAATCACGACCAAGGGGCCCACACCCTGTCCACGAGACAGGGGGCGCGCCCCCTCCCCCTGCGTGCGCCCCCTACCTCGTGGGCCCCCTGGACCTCCACCGACCACAACTCCAACTCCATATATTCACGTTTGGGGAGAAAAAAATGGGAGAGAAAGTTTCATCGCGTTTTACGGCACGGAGCCGCCGCCAAGCCCTAATCTCTCTTGGGAGGGTTGATCTGGAGTCCGTTCGGGGCTCCGGAGATGGGGATTCGTCGCCGTCGTCATCATCAACCATCCTCCATCACCAATTTCATGATGCTCACCGCCATGTGTGAGTAATTCCATCGTAGGCTTGCTGGACGGTGATGGGTTGGATGAGATTACCATGTAATCAAGTTAGTTTTGTTAGGGTTTGATCCCTAGTATCCACTATGTTCTGAGATTGATGTTGCTATGACTTTGCTATGCTTAATGCTTGTCACTAGAGCCCGAGTGCCCTAATTTCAGATCTGAACCTATTATGTTTTCATGAATATATGTGTGTTCTTGATCCTATCTTGCAAGTCTATAGTCACCTATTATGTGTTATGATCGAACAACCCCGAAGTGACAATAATCGGGATACTTCTCGGTGATGACCCTAGTTTGAGGAGTTCATGTATTCACTATGTGCTAATGCTTTGTTCCGGTTCTCTATTAAAAGGAGGCCTTAATATCCCTTAGTTTCCGCTAGGATCCCGCTGCCACGGGAGGGTAGGACAAAAGATGTCATGCAAGTTCTTTTCCATAAGCACGTATGACTATTTACGGAATACATGCCTACATTACATTGATGAACTGGAGCTAGTTCTGTGTCACCCTATGTTATAGCTATTACATGAGGAATCGCGTTAGGCATAATTATCCATCACTGATCCATTGCCTACGAGCTTTTCACATATTGTTCTTTGCTTATTTACTTTTCCGATGCTACTGTTACAACTACTACAAAAACCCAAAAACTATTATCTTTACTTTTGCCACCGTTACCTTTATTATCATACTACTTTGCCACTAAATACTTTGCTGCAGATGCTAAGTTATCCAGGTGTGGTTGAATTGACAACTCAACTGCTAATACTCAAGAATATTCTTTGGCCCCCCTTGTGTCGAATCAATAAATTTGGGTTGAATACTTTACCCTCGAAAGCTGTTGCGATCCCCTACACTTGTGGGTTATCAAGACTAATTTCTGGCGCAGTTGCCGGCGAGCATAGCTCTATTCTCTGAGTCACTTGGGATTTATATATGTTGATCACTATGAAGAACTTGAAAGATGACAGAACTACGATTTTGCCCTCAACTACGAGTGAGGTAAGGAACTGCCATCTAGCTCTGGACTAGATTCTCCTTCCATTATTAGTGAGCTTGCGACACCTAAACTTGCTACTGCTATGAATTTTGATATGTCGCATGTTATTGATGATGCCACTTCTGCTATGCATGATGAAACTACTTCTGTGCGTGATACTACTTTGTCATTAGGTGAATTTCTTGATGAACAACTTGCTAGAGTTAGGGGTAATGAAAATATTGAAGATGCTATGTCACATCCCTAGCTTCTGGTAATGCTCTGAGCTAGCTAGTCATGTGTTGCATCATGTTTAAATTTTGCCTAAATTGAAATGGGGATGTTCAAACCCCAGCATTAAATCAACTCAACTAGGGTGAGTTAAAATCTTTTCAATAAACCCAAAAGGCCCTAAGAAAAGTTCATGATTTCTGGTTAAGGTGGAAACCTCTGCCAAAAATGATGAATATATCCTTAGGTCATTTTTGGATTTTTGAATTAAATCATATTGTATTTGACTTTGGGCATTTAAATACTATAAATAATTTAAATGCTCAAATAAATGTTGGAAATTGATAAGGGTCACTGGAATAATTCAGAAAGCACCCATAATTATTTCCAGGATTTTATAAAATGATTTGATATTAAAACAAATCAAAAACAAATTGCAGAAAATGAAAAAAGATAAAACAGAACAGAATTATAAAAGAGAGAGGGAAACATTACCTGCAGCCCACCTGGGCCACTTACCTGTAGCCGGCCCAGCTCCTCCCGCTGGCCCAGCCCAGCCCACCTCCTCCTCCTTTGTCCTCTTCCTCCTCTGCCAGGAGGACGAGCAGAGGCGAGGCGTGGCGCTCGCCGACGCCGCCTCGGCCACCTCCTGCTTCCCCCCCCTAGCCACCTCCTGCTTCCTCCTTGGCCTCCCCAGCTACGCCCCGGACGACGCCACGCGCCTCCCCGACCGCCCCTCACTCTCTCCCGAGCTCTCCCCCTCCTCTGTTTCTCTCTCCCTCTCGTGCCGAGCGCAGCCGTCGCCACCGACGCTGTTCGCCGCGGCCACCGGGCCTCCCTCGCTCCCCCGAAGTACCCAGGAGATCCGCCTCGACCACCTCTTCCTCCTCGCCGAGAAGCGCACCGCGGGAGCCCCTGCAACGTTGCCACCGCCGTCGTCTTCCACCTCCAGCGCCCGAGCTCGCCTCCGGTCAATTCAGCGCTGCTAGGACCTCCCCGAGCTCGCTGACCTCCTCTACGGCACCGCTGTGAGCTCCTACGCCTCCCCTCCCCCTTTCCCCCTTCGATTGCGCCCTGTAGCCTCGATTCCACCGGAGCCGCGAGCTCGGCTCCGCCGGCGATGTCGCCGCCGTCGTTGCAGGTCACCAAACTCGCGTCCGAGCACGACCTCGAGCTCGTGGATCTCCCAGGAGCCCGCCCAGCCTCTCAGCTCGCTCGCTCGCTAAGCGTAGCCCCGTGCCCGTGCTGGCCCGATCTCCGGTCGCCGCCGCGGACCCCGTTCCGGTGAGCTCGAGCCACCTCAGCCCCTGCCGTTTGCTCAAATGGATGCGGGCGACTCCCAGCTACGCGTAGCTGCCCTCCGCCGGCCATTTGGTCGCCGGAGGAGGAATTCCGACCCCCTCCGCCGTCTCGGGCTTCACCGGCGACGAGCCGCCGGCGTGTTAGCCTCGGCTGACCAGGGGTTTGACCTCCCCTAGGTCCATGACAGGTGGGCCCGGCCCCTGCTAACTTTGGTTAAGTTAATAACTACTTTTAGTTAAGCCACTGACCCACTGACAGTAGGCCCCACCCCTGGTCAAACCCCAGTCAGCGCTGGGTTTGACCGGGATTAACTCCTGTGACACTGACATATGGGTCCCACAGGTCAGGTTTGACCTGGACCAGCCACGTTGACCTGCTGACGTCACTAATATGTCATGCTGACGCAGTAAAGTATTTCTGGAATTAAAATAAATTAGGAAATGTTTTATAATTCCAGAATATATTCTAAACTTCAATAAATCATAGAAAATTAACCGTAACTCCAAATTAAATAAATTATATATGAAAAATTATCAGAAAAATTCAAGGAATCCATCTGTACCATTTTCATGCATGTTAGAACAACTTATCACTACTGTTTAGGGCAAATGAAGTGAATGGCATTTGAATAATCACATATGGAGTTTGAATTTGAATTTTATATTCAAACCAACTTCATTTAATCTGTTGCTAGTTGCATTAGCCCAAAACACATTCATTTTGCCATGTCATGATCATGCATCATGTTGTGCATTGCATTGATTGTGTTCCTTTCTGTGTTGCCGGTATTTGTCCCCTCTCGATAGACGTGATACCGATGATGTGATCGTTGACACTGATGAAGACCCAATGTTATCTTCAGAAGTGCCAGGCAAGCAAAACCCCCTTGTTCATTCCGATACAATCCTACTCTCTCGCTCCTGCTCTCTTTTACTGCATTAGGACAACACCGATTCATCTGTTACTTGCTGCGGTAGCTGAACCCCTTTATCCTTTGCATGACCTGTCATTGCCACAGTAAATAGATGAAACCCACTAGCATGAGTAGGAGTTGTTTGAGCCCTATTGTGCCTACTCATTCATGCTTGTTTGTCATGCCTGCTACTGCTTAGAGTTGAGTCAGGTCTGATTCATCGGGGATGAATCAGAGGCGTGTGAACATGTCCTACTGTGTGTGAGCTAAGTGTGTGAACACGATTTGGTAAAGGTAGCGGTGAGAGGCCATGTAGGAGTACATGGTGGGTTGTCTCATTGCAGCCATCCTCAGGAACTGAGTTCTGTGTTTGTGATCCATGATTCAGCTACTACCATACATTGGGCCCTGAAATATGACCCCGCTCGACTTCTTATTCACCCTTGTCCTCTGTCCAGGAGTTGCAAGTAGTTTCTGGTGTTTGTAGTATGCTGGAGGCCGTGGACAGCGCTGACCGTAGGGGTGGGCTGTGATGCGGTAGGCACGTGGCCGGGTAGACCGGGCGCCCGTTTGGTGTCACGGAACCCTGTTCACATCGTTTGGGGCTGTGAGCGAAACTCCGGCCGGATCTCCTCATGGATGGAACCCGAATAGGCGATAAACCTGGACTAGAGACTTGAGTGTTTAGGTAGGTCGTGGTCTACACCCACGTCGGCTTTCGCTTGAAGTCTGCCGAGCACATGTCGTGTGCAGACGCCACTCTCTCCCCCGTCCTCACCCTCTCCCCTGGATCTCTCTCTCTCGCGCCCGACAGCTGCCGTCGCCGCCGTCCACCAATCGCTCGGCCACAGGGCCTCCCTCGCTCCCCCAACTAGCCCACCAGCTCCGCCACTCCATCCTCACCCTCCCCGCCATCTCACGCGACCGGAGAAGCCCCGAGGCGCCGCCCCGCCGTTCTTCCCCTCTTCGGACCCGCCGGTCGCCATCGACGAATTCGTCGGCTCCGGGCCGTCCCCGACCTCGCCGAGCATCCCATCGTGATCACTGTGAGCTCCTACGTCGATTACCCCTCTTCCCCGGCCTCTCCACGCTCCCTAGCCACGGCTCCACCTCCGGCCGAAGCTCTGCTCCGCCATGGCCGCAGCTCGCGCGCTCCCCGTGCTCCGCTCGTTACTCCCCTGCAATAGGCGTGCTCCGGAGCGCCTCCCCTCGTCGCTGCCTTGCTCAGACCCCTCGCCTGTGAGCCCTAGCCGCAACGCCGCACCTTGCCGAACTCCGGCCGCCGCTAAAGGTCGTCGCCGACCACTCTCCGGCCACTCCCCGGCCACGCCACCACCCTGGTTGGATGCGGACGAGCGTCCGCATCCCGTAGTCATGCTCCGCGCGCCAAACGGCGCTCTGTAGGCCATTTCCGAGCCCTCCGCCGCGTCTGGACTCGCCGGCGGCTAAACGCCGGCGCCCGCTGACCCGCTGACCGGCGTGGGTTGACCCACTGCCAGGTTTGACCTCCCCCCCTCTCTCACTGACCTGCGGGCCCGCCCGGCTAATTAGGCTAGGATTAATGTTAAACTAAATATTAGTTAGTTATTAGTCGCTGACCAGTGGGCCCAAACCCCCCTCTAATCTTTTAATTAAACTAAATAAACCCCTGTTAACCCCCTGTCACTGACCAGTGGGCCCCACTGGTCAGGTTTGACCCGGACCAGCCCCTGTTGACTATGCTGAGGTCAGCATGACCTAGTGCTGACGCAATAATTCCTTTCTGGAATTTAGATAATTATTAAATGATTTATAAATTCCAGAAAATTGTAAAAACTTCTAAAAATCATAGAAATTCAACCGTAACTCCAAATTAAATAATTTATATATGAAAAATTATCAGAAAAATTCAAGGAATCCATCTGTACCATTTTCATGCATGTTAGAACAACTTATCACTACTGTTTAGAGCAAATGAAGTGAATGACATTTAAATAATCACATATGGAGTTTGAATTTGAATCTTGTATTCAAACCAACTTCATTTAATCTGTTGCTAGTCGCATTAGCCCAAAACACATTCATATTGCCATGTCATAGCATGCATCATATTGTGCATTGCATTGATTGTATTTCTTCTTTGTTGCCGGTATTTGTCCCCTCTCGATAGACGTGATACCGATGATGTGATCGTTGACACTGATGAAGACTCAATGTTATCTTCAGAAGTGCCAGGCAAGCAAAACCCCCTTGTTCATTCCGATACAATCCTACTCTCTCGCCCCTGCTCTCTTTTAATGTATTAGGACAACACCGATTTATCTGTTACTTGCTGCGGTAGCTGAACCCCTTTATCCTTTGCATGACCTGTCATTGCCACAGTAAATAGATGAAACCCACTAGCATGAGTAGGAGTTGTTTGAGCCCTGTTGTGCCTACTCATTCATGCTTGTTTGTCATGCCTGCTACTGCTTAGAGTTGAGTCAGGTCTGATTCATCGGGGATGAATCAGAGGCGTGTGAACATGTCCTACTGTGTGTGAGCTAAGTGTGTGAACACGATTTGGTAAAGGTAGCGGTGAGAGGCCATGTAGGAGTACATGGTGGGTTGTCTCATTGTAGCCGTCCTCAGGAACTGAGTTCTGTGTTTGTGATCCATGATTCAGTTACTACCATACATTGGGCCCTGAAATATGACCCCGCTCGACTTCTTATTCACCCTTGTCCTCTGTCCAGGAGTTGCAAGTAGTTTCTGGTGTTTGTAGCTTACTGGAGGCCGTGGACAGCGCTGACCGTAGGGGTGGGGTGTGATGCGGTAGGTACGTGGCACGGTGTACCGGATGCCCGTTAGGTATCTCGGGAACCCTGTTCACATCGTTTGGGGCTGTGAGCGAAACTCCGGCCGGATCTCCTCATGGATGGAACCCGAATAGGCGATAAACCTGGACTAGAGACTTGAGTGTTTAGGTAGGTCGTGGTCTACACCCACGTCGGCTTTCGCTTGAAGTCTGCCGAGCACATGTCGTGTGCAGACGCTAAGTGGTGGAAACATGTATGAAGAAGTACACCCCTGCAGGGTTAACATCATCTATTCGAATAGCCGTGTCCGCGGAAAAGGACTTCTGGGTTGCTTATATCAGTTCATAGACAAGTGAAAGTGGATACTCTAAAATACGCAAGATAAGCGTGAGTGCTATGGATGGCGTTCTCGTAGGGAGACGGGAGCGGATCCATAGTGGTGTATTGATATGGTGAATATGTGGACTCGTGTGCGCCACCTCAAAGAGTCGCTTGCAGTCGTAGTTCAGGATAGCCACCGAGTCAAAGCTGGCTTGCTGCAGTTAAACCCCACCATCCCTTCGTTGATAATGATGCATATGTAGATAGTTCTGATGTAAGTCTTGCTGGGTACATTTGTACTCACGTTTGCCTATTTTATGTTTTTGCAGAGAGACTTCAGTCTCACTAGTAATTCCGTGTGGTCTTCGACGTTTAGCTTGTTACCTCAGCTACGATCTTGTGCCCTCGGCAGGATCTGATAGATAGTCAGACTTCTCAGCCTTTTTCATTTATAGATGTCTGTACCCAGACATGATAGCTTCCGCTTGTGCTTTGATTTGTATGCTCTGATTGTTGGGTCATGAGACCCCTGCTTGTAATATCTCGCTCCTCGGAGCCTATTGAATAAATTACTTGAGTTGTAGAGTCATGTTGTGATGCCATGTTGTATTTGCACATATCGAGCATATTGTGTGTATGTTATTGTAATGCTTGGTATGTGTGGGATCTGACCATCTAGTTGTTTATCTTTAGTAGCCTCTCTTACGGGGAAATGTCTCCTAGTGTTTCCACCGAGCCATGGTAGCTTGCTACTGCTCCGGAACACTTAGGCTAGCCGGCATGTGTCCTTCTTCGTTCCTGTGTCTGTCCCTTCGGGGAAATGTCACGCGGTGAATACCGGAGTCCTGCTAGCCCAGTGCTACAGCCTGGATTCACTCGCTGATGACCGACACGTTCGATGCTGGGTCATGGATGCCTGTCCCTGTAAGTCTGTGCCGCTTTGGGTTTACGACTAGCCATGTCAGCCCGGGCTCCTTATCATATGGATGCTAGCGACACTGTCATATACGTGTGCCAAAAGGCGCAAACGGTCCCGGGCAAAGGTAAGGCGACACCCGTGGGAATACCGTGCATGAGGCCGCAAAGTGATATGAGGTGTTACATGCTAGATCGATGTGGCATTGAGTCGGGGTCCTGACAGCGTTGGTATCAGAGCTTGACTGCCTGTAGGATTACCGAGCCAAACTGGTCGAAGTTGAGTCTAGAAATTCTTTAGTTATATAAGGGAATTGATTGTGGGATGGAACGTAAGGCTCTTTTTACTCCTTATACCTTATGCCTTCTGATCTAAGTCATCTTATCTTTCCTGCGGGGATTAAGAACTAGGCTATCTCTTCCTTCTATCAGGATCACGTGTTACTAATCCGTAGACTTATAGATTGTTGGACTTAAGCCTCGTTTCAGTTTCTACTACTTCTATATGTTAATTGTTGATCTCGAAACCTTGATATTGTGCTTCTGAGTGGTTATGCCACCATTTTTGTGAATGTCTCAAATCTTTTCTAAGCATTTACAGCCGTTATGCTGTCCGAGTCATCCCAGGGTTCTAAGTAGTTTGATGCATTTGCAAATCCTTTCTTCCCGTTTCAATGTTCCCATGGGCCAGATTAACCACACTAATCAGTAAGTTGAGGTACTCCGTTACCTTGACATATATGTTGGAGATATTATTATGACCCTAGGTGTCTTAGGGGATCATCTAGTAATTTAGCCACGATTTGTGTTCCCAGTGTGATGATTCTGGCCATCATTCTCGAAAGCATCCTGTGATGCTACTTAGTAGTAGGTATTCTACTCCTTGAGCTTTGAACCCGAGATTCACTCTACTTACTTCATGTTGATAGTGTTTGCTAGTTCCTTCAGGATATTAGTAACTTTGCGATAGTCCTCGAGGTCCGTGGTATTTCCTTCTTCCAAATACTATGAACCGCTTATGGCAGATGTTTATTGGATCAAAAGATCACAATTAGAGTACTCTTGAGGAGTTCTCCATTCATAAATCGTGACTCTGCCAGTTCTACCTTTCTGCATGGGTTATCCGGAAGAAATATGTTGAACTTGGTTCGACATACTAATCTATGCATCCACAACTCAGAAAGTTATATGTTCCTTTGAGTTGTTCTCTTTAGTTGCATTCTGACCCTCGTCTATCAATTGATAGTCAAGAGTATGCGTGCGTTCGTTCATCGATGCCTATGACTCTTGTGGTCTGTCAAGCCATTCTATTCCGGAATGACTAGGAGAAACAAACTCCAGTACCTCTTCCATATCTAGGATTGGGTCAAAGTAGTTGTATTCCGCAGATCAAATGCCAATCCAGCTTTTGGTTCTGCTCTACCTTGGAGTATTACATATTTTATATCGAGATTGTTATAGGAATTGCACACCATCCCATGAACTCTTGGTACAGTGACACTTCTTACCATCACTGTTCATTCCTCGGCCCTCGTGTTGATGCAACCGGAATACCGACAAATGAATTGTGATGTGTGAAATCAATACTGCTAGCAACTCTGTTGCTTGGTAGTTAAAGGATAATAATTTCATTCTTAGTATGTTGGTTTTCGAATCATCCTTCTAAGACTGATCGTGCTACCTAGTCCTTATTTCGGTGCACCCTTCGATTGATAAGTTAGGATCTTGTCAAGTCCTCACTCATTTGATCATATCGTCTTGCCCTCAAAAGCAAGATTGTTCTCGAGCTTAGTAACATACCGGTGGTTCGTGACTTTCCAAATATCTTCTTGGAGGTGTTACCGGGTTGTCACCTGACCGCTATGTTGAGTTCGTGATCAAGTTGGTTTCTTGTGAACCACCTTCTCTCCAAGAATCGGTGTTAGATATCCCTGAGCTAGTTGGTTAAGCTAGACAACAACTTGGAGAGTTGGAAGATAAAAGCTTGTCTGACTTAGTTCGTTCCAAAGGGATATTCTTGTGTAGTGTGTGTTGAAGAAAGATGATATCTTCATCGATTGGTCCTTGTGATCAGTTGCTGGACCTATTGTCTTATCAATCCTTTGATTTGAGTGTGGGCTATCGTCAAATCAAATCAGTACCAACGATGCTCGTAATGTTGTCTTATTCGTGGTTGATCCCTCGAGCATACACCATTATATCTTTTGGGTCTGACCAATGCTATCACTTGTTCACTTAACTATGGAATTCCTTTTAAAAGGAAACCCAGATGAATTGTTGTTGTGCCCATTGACAACATCCTTGTCTTCTCCATAATTTTGCTGAACATTAAGCTAGTGTTGGAAACTTTTGAAAGCATTTGTTCATGCTAGCTCATGAAGCATATGTTTGGATGAAGGTAGTGACTTCCTTTAATTCATGTGCATCTGATGCAAGTTGCCGCCGTGGATTCGAGAAAGTCAATGTTGTTTTCTTGGAATCATTCCAAATCAGTCATGCACACGTGCGAAGAATGTTGTGGTTTGAAGACTTGCAACCTTCAATCTATATGTATCCCTAGCACACCAAGCCACTGATTGATTTGTTCAAGGAGAAGGAGTTCCTTCATAAGAGCTAATCCGGACTTATGAAAGAACTTCGATACCCTCGTTGATGGTTCCCCCTCCTGAACTCGGTAGTGTTTTATTATAAGACTACCACGTGGTCATGCTTGTCTGGGACAACGTGTTCACATGTTTGTAGCAGAACCAGCTCATGTTTTGGAGCTTGCTATCGTAGCTCATCTCCCGAGAATCCCGCAACGTCATCTCGTCGAATTGTGTTGCAAACTTTCATTTTTCTTTCTAGACTTGATGAGTCTGGGATATCCTGACACCAACCAGATCTGAATCTCAGGCAGATGTGATGGTTGGAACATTTCCCAAGAATTATAATATTGGTCCCTCGATAATCGGTAAAGTGGATGTCGTGGCCAACACACCCAGCCGGAAGACCTGTTATTATAATATCTTGATTGAGGAAGTTGGCCACCCCCCCCCTAGGGATTTCGTAGGATTTACTCTCTAGTTGTGCCTTATGATTTGTTGTGTTCCCGAAGTCCGACTTTTACTTGATGTTCTAGTTATCAAACCGTATCTATGAATGGGATACACTAGCACATCAAGGAGAACATTAGAAGTGGAGTGCTAAATGTCTCTCGGTCGATCATCCAGATTTTGTTCCTTGGCTTCGCTAAGGTGTAATCTGAGAAGGTGTTATCTTCCTTTGCATCTGCATCCTCCATCACCATTCATCATGGTAGTAAGTTGTGTTACCGGACCCTTGACATGGATGTTGGTAAAACCTTGATGAATATGGAAATGCTCAAGTTCTTGAGAGCACGCACAAGCGTTACGTGTTATCATCGGCTCTAACTGGGATTACTCTCAGTTTCCTCGGCAATGCTATGACCTTTTCAACCAGTGAATTAACTCTTTAGTGTTGGGTTCTTCCCCAGTTACCAGAATCATTCCCAGCATTTGCATTTTGTTCCCAGCTTGCACCGTCAATGAGCCATTCTACCATGGGTCTCTTCCATTTCCGGTGATAAGCAAATTCATCCATTGCGTTGTCTTCAACAAGGTAATCCACATCATCCAAGTCCGAGTATGCCATTCTACCGACCCCCTCCAAATGATCGCTCGAGAATTGCCTTAGGCTGGTTTAAAGAGTTTCAATGATCTCTGAATCAAAAGTAATTCTTTTTGCCACTTAAGGGGATATTTCTACGAGTCACCGTCCCTAAGGTGCCTCGCTGTGGTATCATGGCAACTCAACTCCTCGCTACGTTGACAACCGATTACCACATTCTTAAGTGTGGAATTGTTGTCCACCTAGTGAACCTTCGTCATCCGTTTCTTTCCACCCCTCTTGATGTGTATCTCGTGTCTCAACCCGAGAGATGGTCCTATGTCTCATTCCGTGAGTTGTTCGATCTTCAAGAAGATCGACCCTTCTAGAGTCTCCTTCTTCCCTCCATGTCATGTTGGCAGGATTTCTCAGAACAAGACATCAAGACAAAGATGGTGTTCAAATCAACGTTCATTTGAAGTGCAACCTGGATCGTGAAGATTATACTAGTTGCGTTTCCCCTTCACCTTACCCTATGCTTGAATCTCGAGACGAGATTCTTGTTTAGTGGGGGTGAGTTGTCACATCCCTAGCTTCTGGTAATGTTGTGAGCTAGCTAGTCATGTGTTGCATCATGTTTAAATTTTGCCTAAATTGAAATGGGGATGTTCAAACCCCAGCATTAAATCAACTCAACTAGGGTGAGTTAAAATCTTTTCAATAAACCCAAAAGGCCCTAAGAAAAGTTCATGATTTCTGGTTAAGGTGGAAACCTCTGCCAAAAATGATGAATATATCCTTAGGTCATTTTTGGATTTTTGAATTAAATCATATTGTATTTGACTTTGGGCATTTAAATACTATAAATAATTTAAATGCTCAAATAAATGTTGGAAATTGATAAGGGTCACTGGAATAATTCAGAAAGCACCCATAATTATTTCCAGGATTTTATAAAATGATTTGATATTAAAACAAATCAAAAACAAATTGCAGAAAATGAAAAAAGATAAAACAGAACAGAATTATAAAAGAGAGAGGGAAACATTACCTGCAGCCCACCTGGGCCACTTACCTGTAGCCGGCCCAGCTCCTCCCGCTGGCCCAGCCCAGCCCACCTCCTCCTCCTTTGTCCTCTTCCTCCTCTGCCAGGAGGACGAGCAGAGGCGAGGCGTGGCGCTCGCCGACGCCGCCTCGGCCACCTCCTGCTTCCCCCCCCCCTAGCCACCTCCTGCTTCCTCCTTGGCCTCCCCAGCTACGCCCCGGACGACGCCACGCGCCTCCCCGACCGCCCCTCACTCTCTCCCGAGCTCTCCCCCTCCTCTGTTTCTCTCTCCCTCTCGTGCCGAGCGCAGCCGTCGCCACCGACGCTGTTCGCCGCGGCCACCGGGCCTCCCTCGCTCCCCCGAAGTACCCAGGAGATCCGCCTCGACCACCTCTTCCTCCTCGCCGAGAAGCGCACCGCGGGAGCCCCTGCAACGTCGCCACCGCCGTCGTCTTCCACCTCCAGCGCCCGAGCTCGCCTCCGGTCAATTCAGCGCTGCTAGGACCTCCCCGAGCTCGCTGACCTCCTCTACGGCACCGCTGTGAGCTCCTACGCCTCCCCTCCCCCTTTCCCCCTTCGATTGCGCCCTGTAGCCTCGATTCCACCGGAGCCGCGAGCTCGGCTCCGCCGGCGATGTCGCCGCCGTCGTTGCAGGTCACCAAACTCGCGTCCGAGCACGACCTCGAGCTCGTGGATCTCCCAGGAGCCCGCCCAGCCTCTCAGCTCGCTCGCTCGCTAAGCGTAGCCCCGTGCCCGTGCTGGCCCGAACTCCGGTCGCCGCCGCGGACCCCGTTCCGGTGAGCTTGAGCCACCTCAGCCCCTGCCGTTTGCTCAAATGGATGCGGGCGACTCCCAGCTACGCGTAGCTACCCTCCGCCGGCCATTTGGTCGCCGGAGGAGGAATTCCGACCCCCTCCGCCGTCTCGGGCTTCACCGGCGACGAGCCGCCGGCGTGTTAGCCTCGGCTGACCAGGGGTTTGACCTCCCCTAGGTCCATGACAGGTGGGCCTAGCCCCTGCTAACTTTGGTTAAGTTAATAACTACTTTTAGTTAAGCCACTGACCCACTGACAGTAGGCCCCACCCCTGGTCAAACCCCAGTCAGCGCTGGGTTTGACCGGGATTAACTCCTGTGACACTGACATATGGGTCCCACAGGTCAGGTTTGACCTGGACCAGCCACGTTGACCTGCTGACGTCACTAATACGTCATGCTGACGCAGTAAAGTATTTCTGGAATTAAAATAAATTAGGAAATGTTTTATAATTCCAGAATATATTCTAAACTTCAATAAATCATAGAAAATTAACCGTAACTCCAAATTAAATAAATTATATATGAAAAATTATCAGAAAAATTCAAGGAATCCATCTGTACCATTTTCATGCATGTTAGAACAACTTATCACTACTGTTTTGGGGCAAATGAAGTGAATGGCATTTGAATAATCACATATGGAGTTTGAATTTGAATTTTATATTCAAACCAACTTCATTTAATCTGTTGCTAGTTGCATTAGCCCAAAACACATTCATTTTGCCATGTCATGATCATGCATCATGTTGTGCATTGCATTGATTGTGTTCCTTTCTGTGTTGCCGGTATTTGTCCCCTCTCGATAGACGTGATACCGATGATGTGATCGTTGACACTGATGAAGACCCAATGTTATCTTCAGAAGTGCCAGGCAAGCAAAACCCCCTTGTTCATTCCGATACAATCCTACTCTCTCGCTCCTGCTCTCTTTTACTGCATTAGGACAACACCGATTCATCTGTTACTTGCTGCGGTAGCTGAACCCCTTTATCCTTTGCATGACCTGCCATTGCCACAGTAAATAGATGAAACCCACTAGCATGAGTAGGAGTTTTTTGAGCCCTGTTGTGCCTACTCATTCATGCTTGTTTGTCATGCCTGCTACTGCTTAGAGTTGAGTCAGGTCTGATTCATCGGGGATGAATCAGAGGCGTGTGAACATGTCCTACTGTGTGTGAGCTAAGTGTGTGAACACGATTTGGTAAAGGTAGCGGTGAGAGGCCATGTAGGAGTACATGGTGGGTTGTCTCATTGTAGCCGTCCTCAGGAACTGAGTTCTGTGTTTGTGATCCATGATTCAGTTACTACCATACATTGGGCCCTGAAATATGACCCCGCTCGACTTCTTATTCACCCTTGTCCTCTGTCCAGGAGTTGCAAGTAGTTTCTGGTGTTTGTAGCTTACTGGAGGCCGTGGACAGCGCTGACCGTAGGGGTGGGCTGTGATGCGGTAGGTACGTGGCACGGTGTACCGGATGCCCGTTAGGTATCTCGGGAACCCTGTTCACATCGTTTGGGGCTGTGAGCGAAACTCTGGCCGGATCTCCTCATGGATGGAACCCGAATAGGCGATAAACCTGGACTAGAGACTTGAGTGTTTAGGTAGGTCGTGGTCTACACCCACGTCGGCTTTCGCTTGAAGTCTGCCGAGCACATGTCGTGTGCAGACGCTAAGTGGTGGAAACATGTATGAAGAAGTACACCCCTGCAGGGTTAACATCATCTATTCGAATAGCCGTGTCCGCGGAAAAGGACTTCTGGGTTGCTTATATCAGTTCATAGACAAGTGAAAGTGGATACTCTAAAATACGCAAGATAAGCGTGAGTGCTATGGATGGCGTTCTCGTAGGGAGACGGGAGCGGATCCATAGTGGTGTATTGATATGGTGAATATGTGGACTCGTGTGCGCCACCTCAAAGAGTCGCTTGCAGTCGTAGTTCAGGATAGCCACCGAGTCAAAGCTGGCTTGCTGCAGTTAAACCCCACCATCCCTTCGTTGATAATGATGCATATGTAGATAGTTCTGATGTAAGTCTTGCTGGGTACATTTGTACTCACGTTTGCCTATTTTATGTTTTTGCAGAGAGACTTCAGTCACACTAGTAATTCCGCGTGGTCTTCGACGTTTAGCTTGTTACCTCAGCTACGATCTTGTGCCCTCGGCAGGATCTGATAGATAGTCAGACTTCTCAGCCTTTTTCATTTATAGATGTCTGTACCCAGACATGATAGCTTCCGCTTGTGCTTTGATTTGTATGCTCTGATTGTTGGGTCATGAGACCCCTGCTTGTAATATCTCGCTCCTCGGAGCCTATTGAATAAATTACTTGAGTTGTAGAGTCATGTTGTGATGCCATGTTGTATTTGCACATATCGAGCATATTGTGTGTATGTTATTGTAATGCTTGGTATGTGTGGGATCTGACCATCTAGTTGTTTATCTTTAGTAGCCTCTCTTACGGGGAAATGTCTCCTAGTGTTTCCACCGAGCCATGGTAGCTTGCTACTGCTCCGGAACACTTAGGCTGGCCGGCATGTGTCCTTCTTCGTTCCTGTGTCTGTCCCTTCGGGGAAATGTCACGCGGTGAATACCGGAGTCCTGCTAGCCCAGTGCTACAGCCTGGATTCACTCGCTGATGACCGACACGTTCGATGCTGGGTCATGGATGCCTGTCCCTGTAAGTCTGTGCCGCTTTGGGTTTACGACTAGCCATGTCAGCCCGGGCTCCTTATCATATGGATGCTAGCGACACTGTCATATACGTGTGCCAAAAGGCGCAAACGGTCCCGGGCAAAGGTAAGGCGACACCCGTGGGAATACCGTGCGTGAGGCCGCAAAGTGATATGAGGTGTTACATGCTAGATCGATGTGGCATTGAGTCGGGGTCCTGACATGCTATTATTGATGATAGTGATGATGAAAAATTCTCCCAATGATTATGAATTGCCTGTTGTTCCTGAGGGTTATGTAATGAATGAAGAAGCTGCTAGAGCTATCTTTGCTTGCAATGATAGATATGATCTTAAGAAATTATTAGCTAAATGGAAGCAACAGTCTCTTAATGCTAGAATGAAACCTGACCCTGCTTTCGCTACTTCACCTATCTGTGTTACTGATAAGGATTATGAATTCTCTGTTGATCCTGAGATTATTACTTTAGTTGAATCTGATCCTTTTTATGGCCTTGAATCTGAAACTATTGTGGCACATCTTACCAAGTTGAATGATATACCTACCCTGTTTACTCATGATGAGAAGTCTTGCTATTATTATATCCTTAAGATATTTCTGTTCTCATTAATGGGTGATGCTAAGACTTGGTATAATTCTCTTGCTCCTGGTTGTGTGCGTAGTCCCCAGGATATGATTTATTACTTCTCTGCTAAATATTTCCCTACTCATAAGAAACAAGCTGCCTTACGGGAAATATATAATTTTGTGCAAATCAAAGAAGAGAGTCTCCCACAAGCTTGGGGGAGGCTTCTCCGGTTACTTAATGCTTTGCCTGATCATCCTCTCAAGAAAAATGAAATACTTGATATCTTTTATAATGGACTAACCGATGCTTCCAAGGACTACTTGGATAGTTGTGCTGGTTGTGTTTTCAGGGAAAGAACAGTCGACGAAGCTGAAATATTATTGAATAATATGTTGACTAATGAAAATAATTGGACTCTTCCTGAGCCAATTCCTGACGCAATTCCTGAACCAATTGAGCCAGCTCCTGAGCCTATTCCTAAACCCACTCCGAAGAAGAGAGGTGTTTTATTACTCAGTCCTGAAGATATGCAAGAGGCAAAGAAATCGATGAAAGAAAAAGATATTAAAGCTGAAGATGTTAAGAATTTACCTCCTATTGAAGAAATACATGGTCTTAATATACCGCCTGTTGAAGAACCACATTGTCTTGATAATCCGACACAGGTAGTAAAGGTAAATTCTCTCTATAGATATGATAAAGTTGAAATCCCCTCTACTAAACTTCATAGCCCGTTCTTTCATGAATTTGATGACTTTATGGCTAGACAAGAAAGTTTTAATGCTTATGTTGGTAGAGAGTTAAAGAATAATGCTTTTGAGATAGGACGCGTGAGCGATAATATGGCTAGAGTTAAAGGTGAACTCCAACTCATTAGCAAATATGCTTCTATGGTTTCTACTCAAGCTAAGCAAGTACTCAAAGCTCAAAATGATTTGCTTGATGAATTAAATAATAAAAATGACTTTGCTGTTAGAGTGGCTACTAGAACTGGTAGAATGACTCAGGAACCTTTGTATCCTGAAGGCCACCCTAAGAGAATCGAGAAAGATTCTTAGAGAAATAATTTAGAAGCACCTAGTTCTTCTAAAAAGAAGAAAAAGAAGAACGATAGGACTTTGCATGCTTCTAGTGAACCTACCGTAGACACACCTGAGAATCCCAATGATATTTCCATCTCTGATGCTGAAACACAATCAGGTGATGAGCATGAACCTAGTGATAATGTTAATGATAATGTTCATGTTGATGCTCAACCTAGCAAAAACAATGAAGTGGAGATTGAACCTGTTGTTGATCCTGATAACCCACAATCAAAGAATCAACATTACGATAAAAGAGATTTTGTTGCTAGGAAGCACGGTAGAGAAAGAGAACCATGGGTTCAGAAATCCATGGCCTTTCCTCCTAAACCATCCAATTCAAAGGGTGATGAGCATTTTGAGCGCTTTACTGAAATGATTAGACCTATCTTCTTACGTATGCGCTTAACTGATATACTCAATGTAAATCCTTATGCAAAGTATATGAAGGATATCATTACAAATAAAAGAAAGATACCGAAAGATGAAATTTCCACCATGCTTGCTAATTACACTTTTAAGGGTGGAATACCAAAGAAACTTGGAGATCCGCGTGTACCAACTATACCATGCTCCATTGAAAGAAATTATGTTAGAACTACTTTATGTGATCTTGGAGCCGGTGTTAGTGTTATGCCTCTCTCTTTATATCGTAGACTTGAATTGAATAAGTTGACACCTACTGAAATATCTTTGCAAATGGCTGATAAATCAACTGCTATACCTGTCGGTATTTGTGAGGATGTGCCTATTGTGGTTGCAAATGTCACTATCTTAACGGACTTTGTTATTCTTGATATTCCCGAGGATGATAGTATGTCTATTATCCTTGGTAGACCTTTTCTTAATACTGCAGGGGCTGTTATTGATTGCAACAAAGGCAATGTCACTTTTCATGTTAATGGTAATGAGCATACGGTATACTTTCCGAGGAAACAATCTCAAGTTCATAGCATCAATTCTATTGGAAAAGTTCCAACTATCATTTTTGGAGGTTCTGAATTTCCTCTCCCTACTGTCAAGAAAAAGTATGATATTCTTATTGTTGGGGATTTTCATATCCCCGTTGAGGTAACATAGTGTTATTCGAAATTTCTCCGGTTCCGTGTTATTCGGAATGAGTTTGTTAACAAGACTTGATCAACCTTGTTAGTGGATTCATTTTGATGATCATGAGATGGATGAAACTAGAAGGCACAACCTTCTGTACCCTCTTTTTACTTTCTGTTATTTAGAATAAATAAAGCAAAAATAGTATTATCCGTCTGTTTTCCAAATTATCCGTGCATTAAAAAATATCCCGAAAATAGAAGTACTCCAAATGCCCTGCAAATTTAGTATGATTCTTATGGAATATTTGAGGATTTTAGGCACTGAAAACACTGCATGAGGGGCAAGCACCAGGCCACGAGAGTGGAGGGCGCACCCACCCCACTTGGGCGCGCCCCCATGTCTCGTGGGCCCCTGGTGGCCCCATCCACTTATGCCAGCACCCACACACTTCATCTTCTACGCAAAAAATCCCCATCCAGCTCAAACACGAGTTCTAGCTCATTTTGCTGCGATTTTCGATCTCCTTGCTCAAAGCTCCATTCACAAAACTGCTTTGGCAGATTGTTGCTTGGTATGTGACTCCTCCATTGGTCCAATTAGTTTTTGTTCTAGTGCTTTACTCATTGCAAATTTTTGCTGCATAGGTGACCATGTTCTTGAGCTTGCATGTTAAATTTATGAGGTCCCAAGCAATTCTAATGCATGATATAGGCTCTAGGCACTTGTAGGAGTAGTTGCTACCAATCTTGTTTAGTTTTATTCACTTTTATTTTGAAGTTACTAAAATATTTTTCAGAAAAGAATTATGTGTAGGAGAATGTACCAAGGTGGTTCCTCGATGAAGAACAGGCCCAGGATTGCTATACGTGAGCAAGATGTTGAATTGCCGAGGGACGCGGATGTACGAGCTTGTGAGTGGCCATCCGATGATTTTATGGTCCAAGCAGGCTTCAAGGAGGAATTTGACGCGTATGTGCATAATGCCGAGCTGGTGGACTTCTTACAAGATAAGTGTCCGCAGTACTATCAATTGACTGATTCTTTTGTGCGGAGGTTTAAATATAACTGTGCGCATAATTCTCCTAGTGTCATATTTGATATTTATGATACATCTTATACCATGGACTTAGAGGATTTTACAATTGCTTGCAAACTCCCGCAGTGGGGTAATATTAATGATCCTCACAAATCTGAATTTAGAGATTTCTTTGCTAGTATTACTGTGGGAGAATCTAGGGACATAGCACAAGCTACCATAGGGAGCATTCATTTTCCTGCTATACATTATTTTGCTCTCTTTATTGGTAGATGTATTAGCGGTAGAGATGAAGCATGTCACATGTGTGTTCCTGATCTGTGTGTCCTCGAGAGTGCTGTGTTAGGTTATAAAGGTTATAACTTGGGAGCAATAGTTGCACATAGGTTGCAGAATAATAGTAGAAAGGGAAATTTATTTGGAGGAATTTATGCAACCCGTGTGGCTAATTATCTTGGTATAGCCCCACGAGAGGGAGATATGATAATACCTCCTATCTATTTGGATTCTGAAGCTATGGTCAATCATCAGTTTGTTGGGAGGAATGAACAATTCCTCCAATATCGACTAATCTATGACAGACGCAATGTCGTCCATGTTACTCTTCCTGCTCCCTACCTTTTTGATTATCAGGCAAAAGGAAGATATATTGTCACCAGGGAGGAAGCAGCTGAACACGAGAGGAGAGCGGAGGCAGCTCGCCAACACGCCGCAGCTCAAGAGGCGGTTGCCGCTGCATCTCAGTATGACCCCGGTTTCACTTATGGATATCAGCAAGGCGGTCCTTGGTACTAGACCAACTTAGGCCAAAAGACTAAGCTTGGGGGAGTACGTATTTCTCACCGACTTTACATTCATGTTCACACACTAGTCGTCGGTGCTCATACTCTTTCATTGTATTATCCATACTAGTTTAAATTTCTTTTTCTAGCTTTCTTCTTGTGTGTTTGATAAACCTTAAGAAAAAAGACCAAAAAAATTAGTTAGTTTAATTTCCATGCTTGTAGTAGAAATTAAAATGAAAACCCAAAAAGATTTCTAGTTCTTCTTCTTACTTGTTGGGAGCTTTCCCGTGTAAATAGTTTTATTTTCTTTTCTTTCCTTTGGGGGTCGAGAAGACCATATTGAAAATGTTTGGTGGCTCTCATATGCATGATTGTTTATTTAACTTAGAGCCTATATTACTTGTCTTCTCCTTTGAGTTGAATGCTTGCAGATTCCAGCTTAGTCCAATGCACGTGCACTCTTATTATTATACACATCGTTCGGTCGTGCAAGTGAAAGGCAATAATGATGATATAAGATGGACTTATTGGGATGAGAAAAGCTGGTATGAACTCGACCTCTCTTGCTTTCGTAAATATGATGAGTTCATCGTTTCTGATTCAGCTTATTATGAAGTAAACATATTTGCAATGACATTTAGAGATTATAGTTGCTTGTGCCATGCTTGATTAGCTATGAGTTATAATGGTTTACCTTGCGTGCCAACATGCTATTAAAATACTTATGATGTGGCATGATGGGATGGTATCCTCCTTAAATGAATTGAGTGACTCGACTTGGCACATGTTCACGCATGTAGTTGAATCAAATCAACATAGCCTTCATGATATTTATGTTCATGGTGGATTATATCCTACTCATGCTTGTACTCGGTGTGAATTAATTTTAATGCATGTTTATGACTGTTGTCGCTCTCTCATTTGGTCGCTTCCCAGTCTTTTGCTAGCCTTCACCTGTACTAAGAGGGAATACTGCTTGTGCATTCAAACTCCTTAAACCCCAAAGTTGTTCCATATGAGTCCAATATACCTTCCTATATGCGGTATTTACCTGCCGTTTCAAATAAATTTGTATGTGCCGAACTCCAAACCTTCAAATGAAATTCTGTTTTGTATGCTCGAGCAGCTCATGTTACAACTAGGGCTGCCTATACCTTCCATGCTAGGTAGGTTATTCTAAAGAGGAGTGGACTCCGCTCCTCATTCATGAGAAAGGGCTGGTAACCGGGATGCCCAGTCCCATGATCCAAAAAGATCAAAGCAAATCAAAATAATTAAAAAAACTCCCCCAGGGTTGTTGCTAGTTGGAGGCACTCGTTGTTTCGAGCAAGCCATGGATTGATGCTTGTTGGTGGATGGGGGAGTATAAACCTTTACCATTCTCTTTGGGAACTGCCTATAATGCATGTAGTATGGAAGATAGAGCCATCTGATAGTTGTTGCATTGACAATGAAAGTGTGCCGCTCAAAATGTTATTCAATCTCTATTTTAAAATTGAGCTCTGGCACCTCTACAAATCCCTGCTTCCCTCCGCGAAGGGCCTATCTATTTACTTTTATGTTGAGTCATCACCCTTCTTATTAAAAAGCACCCGCTGGAGAGCACACTGTCATTTGCATTCATTATTATTGGTTTATATTGGGTATGACTTGACCGGATCTCTTTTACCATGAATTACAATGTTAAGTCAGTCCTTGATCTTTAAAGGTGCTCTGCATTTATGTTTTGCGGTCCCAGAAAGGGCTAGCGAGATACCATTTTGCTATATCATGTTATGATTGTTTTAAGAAAGTGTTGTCATCCGAGTTTTATTATTATGGCTCGCTATTTGATTATGCTATTGATATGAGTAATTGTAAGACCTAAGTGTTATTGTGAGTATGGTTCGTTCATAATATTTGCTGAAACTTTAATGATGGCTTTGCATGTTTACAACAACAAGAGCAAATAGAGTTTGTAAAAGTTTTTCTTTATCACTTTCAGTTTATCAACTGAATTGCTTGAGGACAAGCAAAGGTTTAAGCTTGGGGGAGTTGATACGTCTTCGACGTATCTACTTTTCTAAACACTTTTTCCCTTGTTTTGGACTCTAACTTGCATGATTTGAATGAAACTAACCCGGACTGACGCTGTTTTTATCAGAACTGCCATGATGTTGTTTTATGTGTAGAAAAGAAAAGTTCTCGGAATGTCCTGACAATCCACGGAGCGACTTTTTGGAAAATATAAAAAATATTGGCGAAAGAATCAAGACCAGGGGGCTCACACCCTGTCCACGAGACAGGGGGCGCGCCCCCTCCCTCTGGGCGTGCCCCCCTATCTTGTGGGCCCTCTGGACCTCCACCGACCTCAACTCCAACTCCATATATTCACGTTCAGGGAGAAAAAAATCGGAGAGAAAGTTTCACCGCGTTTTACGACACGGAGCCTCTGCCAAGCCCTAATCTCTCTCGGGAGGGCTGATCTGGAGTCCGTTCGGGGCTCCGGATATGGGGATTCGTCGCCGTCGTCATCATCAACCATCCTCCATCACCAATTTCATGATGCTCACCTCCGTGCGTGAGTAATTCCATTGTAGGCTTGCTAGACGCTGATGGGTTGGATGAGATTTACCATGTAATCAAGTTAGTTTTGTTAGGGTTTGATCCCTAGTATCCACTATGTTCTGAGATTGATGTTGCTATGACTTTGCTATGCTTAATGCTTGTCACTAGGACCCGAGTGCCATGATTTCAGATCTGAACCTATTATGCTTTCATGAATATATGTGTGTTCTTGATCCTCTTGCAAGTCTATAGTCACCTATTATGTGTTATGATCCGACAACCCCGAGGTGACAATAATCGGGATACTTCTCGGTGATGACGTAGTTTGAGGAGTTCATGTATTCACTATGTGCTAATGCTTTGTTCCGGTTCTCTATGAAAAGGAGGCCATAATATCCCTTAGTTTACGCTAGGACCCCGCTGCCACGGGAGGGTAGGACAAAACATGTCATGCAAGTTCTTTTCCATAAGCACGTATGACTATTTACGGAATACATGCCTACATTACATTGATGAACTGGAGCTAGTTCCGTGTCACCCTATGTTATAGCTATTACATGAGGAATCGCATCTGGCATAATTATCCATCACTGATCCATTGCCTACGAGCTTTTCACATATTTTTCTTCGCTTATTTACTTTTCCGTTGCTACTGTTACAACTACTACAAAAACCCAGAAACTATTATCTTACTTTTGCCACGTTACCTTTATTATCATACTACTTTGCTACTAAATACTTTGTTGCAGATACTAAGTTATCCAGGTGTGGTTGAATTGACAACTCAACTGCTAATACTCAAGAATATTCTTTGGCTCCCCTTGTGTCGAATCAATAAATTTGGGTTGAATACTTTACCCTCGAAAGCTGTTGTGATCCCCTACACTTGTGGGTTATCAAGGATGTGCCTATTGTGGTTGCAAATGTCACTATCTTAACGGACTTTGTTATTCTTGATATTCCCGAGGACGATAGTATGTCGATTATCCTTGGTAGACCTTTTTTGAATACTGCAGGGGCTGTTATTGATTGCAACAAAGGCAATGTCACTTTTCATGTTAATGGTAATGAGCATACGGTACACTTTCCGAGGAAACAATCTCAAGTTCATAGCATCAATTCTATTGGAAAAGTGCCAACTATCATTATTGGAGGTTTTGAATTTCCTCTCCCTACTGTCAAGAAAAAGTATGATATTCTTATTGTTGGGGATTTTCATATCACCGTTGAGATAACTTAGTGTTATTCGAAATTTCTCCGGTTCCGTGTTATTCGGAATGGGTTTGTTAACAAGACTTGATCAACCTTGTTAGTGGATTCATTTTGATGATCATGAGATGGATGAAACTAGAAGGCACAACCTTCTGTACCCTCTTTTTACTTTCTGTTATTTAGAATAAATAAAGAAAAAATAGTATTATCTGTCTGTTTTCTGAATTATCCGTGCAATAAAAAATATCCTGAAAATAAAAGTGCTCCAAATGCCCTCCAAATTTAGTATGATTTTTTCTGGAATATTTGAGGATTTTAGGCACTGAAATCACTACAGGAGGGGCAAGCACCAGGCCACGAGAGTGGAGGGCGCGCCCACCCCACCTAGGTGCGCCCCCTGTCTCATGGGCCCCTGGTGCCCCCCTCCACTTATGCCATCACCCACACACTTCGTCTTCTACCAAAAAAATCCCCATCCAGTTCAAGCATGATTTCTAGCTCATTTTGCTGCGATTTTCGATCTCCTTGCTCAAAGCTCCATTCACAAAACTGCTTTGGGAGATTGTTGCTTGGTATGTGACTCCTCCATTGGTCCAATTAGTTTTTGTTCTAGTGCTTTATTCATTGCAAATTTTTGCTGCATAGGTGACCATGTTCTTGAGCTTGCATGTTAAATTTATAAGGTCCCAAGCAATTCTAATACATGATATAAGCTCTAGGCACTTGTAGAAGTAGTTGCTACCAATCTTGTTTAGTTTTATTCACTTTTATTTTGAAGTTACTAAAATTTCAAAAAAAATCAGAAAATGTTAGGGAAACTTTTGAGGGGCTCTTCTAGCCATGGCTCTCAGGAAAAACAAGCTAAAGAGAAGGAAAAAGCCAAGTACAATCTTCCTCGCTTAGCGGAAGTGCGGTCGTGTGAATGGCCATGCGATGATTTTTTGAAAGAAGCTGGAATTCATGAAGATTTTTATTCTTTGATCGAAAACGCAGGCCTCACCGGTTTCATCAATGACCGGATCGATCAGTATCTCTTACTCACCAATACTTTCGTGCAAAACTTTTATTATTATTCTAAGAAGTCACCGCCTTCAGTATCATTTCATTTATATGATGAATTTAGAGAAATGTCTTTACGTAATTTTTGCGCGGTATGTAGGATACCCTATGAGGGAGAATTAGAGGAACCCCATCATAAAGATGTGAATGGCTTTATTAACACTATAGTTGTAGAAGAGCCAAAGAAGGGTTCCGAGGCGAAAATCTCTAGCATACATTTTCCTGTTTTACGCTACTTTGCCATATTTGCTAGTAGATGCTTGATTGGTCGTGGAAATAGTGGAAACTTTAGTGTTCCTGATATTATCATTCTTCAACATGCCTTGCTCGGAGATAATAGTTTTAGTATCGGTGCCGTCGTCGCTAAACGGCTAAGCCTGAATTGTACAAAAGTCCCCATATTTGGAGGTATCTATGCTTCACGTATTGCTAGACATTTTCAGATACCTATTAGGCACCATGAGAAAGAGGAGACAAAATTGCCTCCTCACATTTTAGATTACAAGAGCATGGTATCCCACAAGTTTATCGTTGACAACGAAGAAAGGATGCTCTTGTATAACCTTAGATTTAATAAGAAACACAATGAGACTATTATTTTGCCTGCGCCTCTGTTGTTTGATTTGACTGCAGATAATTTTCTTGTTACACCTGAAGTAGTGCACACTCATCAAGCCCAAGCTTTTACTCCAGAACCTGAACCTGAGCCGGAGCCGGAACCTGAACTGGACCTTTATCGTGCATCATCTTTCCAGTGGGATCCGGAGATGACCAGCCAGTGGTATCCTGATTACACCTCCCAGTACACCGAGGAGAGTAGCAGTGGTCCTTGGTATTAGACCAACTTAGGCCAAAAGCCTAAGCTTGGGGGAGTACGTATTTCTCACCGACTTTACATTCATGTTCACACACTAGTCATTGGTGCTCATACTCTTTCATTGTATTATCCATGGTAGTTTAAATTTCTTTTTCTAGTTTTCTTATTTTGTGTTTGATAAACCTTAAGAAAAACCAAAAAAGATTTCTAGTTCTTCTTCTTACTTGTTGGGAGCTTTCCCGTGTAAATATTTTTTATTTTCTTTTCTTTCCTTTGGGGGTCGAGAAGACCCTATTGAAAATGTTTAGTGGCTCTTATATGCATGATTGTTTATTTACTTCAAAGCCCATATTACTTGTCTTCTCTCTTGAGTTGAATGCTTGCAGATTCCAGCTTAGTCCAATGCACGTGCACCATTATTATTATACACATCGTTCGGTCGTGCAAATGAAAGGCAATAATGACGATATATGATGGACTTATTGAGATGAAAAAAGCTGGTATGAACTCGACCTCTCTTGTTTTTGTAAATATGATGAGTTCATCATTTCTGATTCAGCTTATTATGAAGTAAACATATTTGCAATGACATTTAAAGATTATGTTGCTTGTGCCATGCTTGATTAGCTATGAGTTATAATGGTTTACCTTGCGTGCCAACATGCTATTAGAACGATTATGATGTGTTATGATGGGATGGTATCCTCCTTTGAATAAATTGAGTGACTCGACTTGGCACATGTTCACGCATGTAGTTGAAACAAACCAACATAGCCTTCATGATATTTATGTTCATGGTAGATTATATCCTACTCATGCTTGTACTCGGTGTAAATTAATTTTAATGCATGTTTATGACTGTTGTTGCTCTCTCAGTTGGTCGCTTCCCAGTCTTTTGCTAGCCTTCACTTGTACTAAGCGGGAATACTGCTTGTGCATCCAAACTCCTTAAACCCCAAAGTTGTTCCATATGAGTCCACCATACCTTCCTATATGTGGTATTTACCTGCCGTTCCAAGTAAATTTGTATGTGCCAAACCTTCAAATGAAATTATGTTTTGTATGCTCGAGCAGCTCATGTTTCAATTAGGGCTGCCTATATCTTCCATGCTAGGTGGGTTATTCTCAAGAGGAGTGGACTCCTCTCCTCATTCATGAGAAAGCGCCGGTAACTGGGATGCCCAGTCCCATGATCCAGAAAGATCAAAGCAAATCAAAATAATTAAACAAAACTCCCCTAGGGTTGTTATTAGTTGGAGGCACTCGTTGTTTCGAGCAAGCCATGTATTTATGCTTGTTGGTGGTTGGGGGAGTATAAACCTTTACCATTCTATTTGGGAACTACCTATAATACATGTAGTATGGAAGATATAGCCATCTCATAGTTGTTGCGTTGACAGCAAAAGTATGCCACTCAAAATGTTATTCAATCTCTATTTTAAAATCAAGCTCTGGCACCTCTACAAATCCCTGCTTCCCTCTGCCAAGGGCCTATCTATTTACTTTTATGTTGAGTCATTGATACGTCTCCAACGTATCTATAAGTTTTGATTGTTCCATGCTATTATATTACCCCTTTTGGATGTTTATGGGCTTTATTTTACACTTCTATATCATTTTGGGACTAACCTACTAACCGGAGGCCCAACCCATATTCCTGTTTTTTTGCCTATTTCAGTATTTCGAAGAAAAGGAATATCAAACGGAGTCCAAACGGAATGAATCCTTCGGGAGCGTTATTTTTGGAACAAATCTGTTTAGGGGAGCCTGGAGTGCAACTCAAGAAAGCTCCGAGGGCCCCACGAGATAGGAGGGCGCCCCCTGTAGGGTGCACCCCCCCTGTCTCGTGGGCCCCTCGGGCATCCACCGACGTACTTCTTCCTCCTATATATGTCTACGTACCCCGAAAACATCCAGGAGCACCATGAAACACAATTTCCACCGCCGTAACCTTCTGTATCCGCGAGATCCCATCTTGGAGCCCTTGCCGGCACTCTGCCGGAGGGAGAAGCAACCATGGAGGGCCTCTACATCAACATCCTTGCCCCTCCGATGAGTTGTGAGTAGTTACCACAGACCTACGGGTCCATAGTTATTAGCTAGATGGCTTCTTCTCTCTTTTTAGATCTCAATACAATGTTCTCCCCCACTCTTGTGGAGATCTATTCGATGTAAACTCTTTTTGCGGTGTGTTTGTCGAGATCCGATGAATTGTGGGTTTATGATCAAGTTTATCTATGAATAATATTTGAATCTTCTCTGAATTCTTTTATGTATGATTGAGTTATCTTTGCAAGTCTCTTCGAATTATCAGTTTGGTTTGGCCTACTAGATTGATTGTTCTTGCCATGGGAGAAGTGTTCAGCTTTGGGTTCAATCTTGTTGTGTTCTTACCCAGTGACAGAAAGGGTTGCAAGACACGTATTGTATTGTTGCCATCGAGGATAACAAGATGGGGTTTATATCATATTGCATGTGTTTGTCCATCTACATCATGTCATCTTGCTTAATGCGTTGCTCTGTTCTTATGAACTTAATACTCTAGATGCATGCTGGATAGCGGTCGATGTGTGGAGTAATAGTAGTAGATGCAGGCAGGAGTCGGTCTACTTGTTATGGACTTGATGCCTATATACATGATCATGCCTAGATAATCTCATAACTATGCGCTTTTCTATCAATTGCTCGACAGTAATTTGTTCACCCACCCTAATACTTATGCTATCTCGAGAGAAGCCTCTAGTGAAACCTATGGCCCCGGGTCTATCCCTTATCATATTTGCTTTCCATCTACTTTATTTGCATCTTTACTTTTTGCATCTATACCAAAAATACCAAAAATATATTTATCTTATCATACTATCTTTATTAGATCTCACTTTTGCAAGTGGCCATGAAGGGATTGACAACCCCTTTATTGCGTTGGTTGCGAGTTCTCAATTTGTTTGTGTAGGTGCGTGGGACTTTTGAGGAGCCTCCTACTGGATTGATACCTTGGTTCTCAAAACTGAGGGAAATACTTACGCTACACTTGCTTCATCACCCTCTCCTCTTCGAGGAAAACCAATGCAAGTTCAAGACGTAGCAAGAAGGATTTCTGGCGCCGTTGCCGGGGAGGTCTTCGCTCAAGTCAAGACATACCAAGTACCCATCACAAACCCATCTCCCTCGCATTTACATTATTTGCCATTTGCCTCTCGTTTTCCTCTCCCTCACTTCAGCCTTGCCGTTTTATTCACCCTCTCTTTCCTAATCCCCTCTTCTCCTTTTCGCTTGCTTTCTTCCGCCTTGCTTTTGTTTGTCGCTATGTCTGAAATTGGGGAGATTATCGTTGATATGGACAATAATGATAACGCAGAAAATCCCGAGGCTCCAGCCGATGAACCCCCTATCTTGCATACTAAAAAGTCTTGAATCGGTAGTGGTAACATCATTGGCAAGGGTGTTATTCAAGATTTCTTTACTTGTGCCGGTGCTTTACCTTCCATGGGGTGTTCTATTCTTCATAGAACTAGTAGTCTTGCGGATGCTATCGCTATGCTTGTAGTTGAACTTGAAAGACAATTTATGCATATGCATCCTTGCATACAAAGAATTTTCCTAGAATTATCTAATATTGAGCATTCTTTTGTTAAGCGCGCTGCTACTATCTTTTTGGCTCAGGAGTTTAGATTTATCATAAGAGAGCCAAAGAAATCTTTGCGCACTATAGGGTGGACGCCGGTTGTCCGCCCATAGAGGAGATCCTCTATGATCAAGAGGAAATTAGACGTTTTCAATCTTCGGACTATGTCACTTTTAATGAAAACCTTAGAAAAAAGGTTCCTACCAATGTCTTGGTTGATTGTATTAACGAGCTTAATAATGATTTTGCCCTTAGAAACAATGAACTAGGATACTCTCTTGAGTATAGGCTCAATAGATTTTGCCAAAAGAATGCTTTTAGTGATGAAATAGTTGTGCACTATGAAGGGCCAAGGGAGGAACCCGTTCCTCCTGTTGTTGATCTTGGGGATCTTTGTCCCACTAAATTTAGCCCTTTTGATTACTTTTGCTTGCCTCAAAGGAAACTTGCTGCCGAACATAGAGAATATGCGATGAGCTTTCAAGATCTATCTTATTATTACAGCACCACTTAGATCTATCTTTGTTTTATGCCTAGTTAGGGGCGTTAAATGATAGCGCTAGTTGGGAGGCAACCCAATTTTTCTTTATGTTTTTTGTTTTTGCTCCTGTTTAGTAATAAATCTTGCATCTACCTTCTGGTTAGATGTGTTTTTATCTTTTAATTAGTGTTTGTGCCAAGTAGAACCTATAGGATAACCTACGATGATAGTTGATTTGATTCTGCTGAAAAACAGAAACTTTGTGCGCACGAATATAATTTTGTTAAATCACAGGAACGTGCTTTTGCGTTGATTATTTTTGCTGCTGTTAAATAGACAAATTGTCCAGGACTTCTGTTTTGGTAGGATTTTTGGAGTTCCAGAAGTTTGCGTTAGTTATAGATTGCTACAGACTGTTCTGTTTTTGACAAATTCTGTTTTTGTGTGTTGTTTGCTTATTTCAATGCATCTATGGCTAGTAAATTAGTTTATAAACCATAAATAAGTTGGAATACGGTAGTTTTAACACCAATATAAATAAAGAATGAGTTCATTGCAGTACCTTATGTGGTGGTTTTGTTTTCTTTCATTAACGGAGCTTATAAGATTTCCTGTTGAGTTTTGTGTTGTGAAGTTTTCAAGTTTTGGGTAAAGCTTTTATGGACTATAGAATAAAGGGTGGAAAGAGCCTAAGCTTGGGGATGCCCATGGCACCCCAAGATATTCAAGGATAGCCAAAATCCTAAGCTTGGGGATGCCCCGAGAAGGCATCCCCTCTTTCGTCTTCGTTCATTGGTAACTTTACTTGGAGCTATATTTTTATTCGCTACATGATATGTGTTTTGCTTGGAGCGTCGTGTATTATATTAGTCTTTGCTTTTTAGTTTACCACAATCATCCTTGCTGTACACACCTTTTGGGAGAAGCCTATTTGATTAGAATTTGCTAGAATACTCTATGTGCTTCACTTATATCTTTTGAGCTTGATAGTTTTTGCTCTGGTGCTTCACTTATATCTTTTAGAGCACAGTGGTGTCTTAATTTTGAAGAAATTCCTAGTCTCCCATGCTTCACTTATATTATTTTGAGAGTCTTTTAGAACAGCATGGTATTTGCTATTATCATAAAGTTAGTGCTAGAATGAGGAGCATCCAAGTTGGGTATAATAAAAACTATCATAGAAAGTGAATTGGATGATATGATCAATTTGATGCTTGATAATTGTTTTGAGATATGGAGGTAGTGATATTAAAGTCATGCTAGTTGGGTGATTATGAATTTAAAGAATGCTTGTGTTGAAGCTTGTGATTCCCGTAGCATGCACGTATGGTGAACCACTTTGTGATGAAGTTGGAGCACAATTTTATTTATTGATTGTCTTCCTTATGAGTGGCGGTCGGGAACGAGCGATGGTCTTTTCCTACCAATCTATCCCCCTAGGAGCATGCGCGTAGTACTTTGGTTTTTGATGACTTCTAAATTTTTGCAACAATATATGAGTTCTTTTGATTAATGTTGAGTCCATGGATTATATGCACTCTTTCACCCTTCCACCATTGCTAGCCTCTCTTGTACCGCGCAATTTTCGCCGGTACCATACACCCACCATACTCTTTCCTCAAAACAGCCACCATACCTACCTATTATGGCATTTCCATAGCCATTCCGAGATATATTGCCATGCAACTTTCCACCGTTCCGTTCATATGACACGCATTACTTTTGTCATATTGCTTTTTGCATGATCATGTAGTTGACATCGTATTTGTGACAAGGCCACCTTCATAATTTTCATACATGTCGCTTTTGATTCATTGCATATCCCGGTACACCTCAAAATGGCAATTTTCCCCATGGGGGCGGGTATCCGTGGGGATTTACCCGCTAAGAAGCGGTATGGGGATCAAAATCCCCCCGTGGGTATAACGGGGCGGGTACCCGAGAAGCTAGCGGGGCGGGGATGGGGGGCAAACTGGCTCCATGGAGGCTCCATGGATACCCGAGACCCCACCTGTCAGTCAAACATCCAAGTGTATATATAAAGAAGAAACCCTAACCAGCTCACCTCTCCACTTCTTTCCTCCCCATTCCCCCGACTAGCAGCCGCAGCCGCCTCTCCCCATTACCCCGATCTGGCCGCCTCCTCTCCCCATCACCAGATCCACCAGACCACCACCACCGGCGGCGGGCCATGGTCGGTACCGGCCAGCGCGGCAGCGCCTCATCCGGCCACCCTTCCCCATCCGGGCGCCTCATCCGCCTCTCCCCATTGACCTGCTCCTCGCCTGCTCGCGACGTCGGCTCGTCCTCCTTCGCATCAAGGCACCGGCCGGCAGTCCGGCACCTCATCAGCTCCTCGCCTCCTTGCGACCCCGCCTCCTCAACTCCTCCTTCACCTCAAGGCCGGGCAAGGCGACTGCAAGTGCAGGACAACAGGAACAGGATGGTGGGGGTGGAAATGGCAAGTGCTCCTCTTCCCCATCCCAGGTGACCGGCGGCTTCGGCATCGACCCAAGACTCCAAGAGGACGAGGCCATCAGGGTAAGCAGCTGAAACTTTCTGTTCTTGTAGTTGTTACTTGTTAGTTCTTGTTGTTGCATCTTGAACTTGCTGTTGAATAGGATCTTGTAGTGGACTAGTGGTTAGTTGTAGTGGACTTGCTTCACAAGAAGAAGTTTTTGACATATTTGAACAGTACATGTCTTCACAACCTACTGCTTCATCTTTGTTGGTTCATACAGAGCTTGACATGTATTTAGAAGAGCCAACCTTGCCAAGAACATCAGATTTTGATATCATCAATTGGTGGAAGTTTGGGGGGATAAAATATCCAACTCTATAGCTTATTGCTCATGACATCTTGCCTATTCCGGTCACAACGGTAGCATCGGAATCTGCATTCTCTACAAGTGGTAGAATCCTTAGCCCTCATTGTAGTAGGCTCGCACCAAAGATGGTTGAAGCTATAATGTGTATGCAGGCTTGGTCTAATGCTGACATGCTAGGTAAGACAACTCAAATGTTGCTCTTTTGCTCCTATTCTACTTTTGTTTTGTTGTTGCTACACTATTTTTTTTCTTGCTTAGATAATTTACTAGAATATATACCTAAATCGGTTACACTACTGCCATCTAATGTTACATTGCTTGCAATTTTAGGTGAGAACAATTCGTCACTCTCTACTGAGTTTCAAACTTGTCTAGACGATGATGATGAACCAATGGTAACTTGACATTCTCAACTTTTATATTATGTCTTGATTTCGCAACTTTCATTTGCAACTTTCAATCTTATGTCTTGATTTCATGCAACTTTCTAAATTATCTTGTACCATTTCCATGATCAGGATGAGGAACTCTCCACTTGCAATAACTATTAGGCTTGCTGCTTGCGGCTTGGCTCCATGGAGTCAAGAATGAAAAAAATGGAGGACCGAGGAGCTACTGTGATGGGCTCTTCAAGTCTTCATTTCATTTATTCTGCTTACCATGCTTGTGTTGTGTTAAGAATTAGAACTTTCGGCTTGTAATCGTACTAAGTATTGTCGTCATTTGTGCCAATCGTACTTCCAGCTTATCAATTATGTGGTTAGACTTGAGTTGAGATGATTGAATCTATCAAACTTATGTGGTCAAAATTATTGTGTTTGTGCTGCTAATTTACTGTTGTGTAATGTGTTTGTCCTTCTGTATTGCTGTTTTGTTATGCCAAAATTATTGTCGTGCTGCCAAAATTATTTTGCTTTGTTATGCCAATGTACTGCTGTTTTGTTGCTACAATGGATGATTGAATCTGTCAAAAAATATTGTGGTTTGTGCAATTGTGCTCCTCTTTTATTGTTGTTTTGCTGTTGTTGGTCTCCGTGGGGATCCCCATGGGGATCGGGTACCCGTTGTTAGCGGGGATGGGGATTGTTCCCCCCCCCCCCCGCCAAGGTTGGCAGGGCTGGCGGGGACGGGTATTAGCGGGGATCGGGGCGGGGATGATGGTGTGTCCCCCGGTGATCCCCGTCCCCGTCCCCGTTGCCATTTTGAGGTACACCGCTGGAGACATTCATATAGAGTCATATCTTGTTCTAGCTTTGAGTTGTAAATCCATAAAAGTGTGATGATCTTCATTATTAGAGCATTGTCCTAGTGAGGAAAGGATGATGAAGACTATGATTCCCCCACAAGTCAGGATGAGGCTTCGGACTTTACAAAAAAAGAGAAAGAGAAAAAAAAGAGAAAGACCAAAAAGAAAAAAAGGATAGGCCAAAGAAAAAAAAATGAAAAAGAAAAAAAAAAGAAAAAAAGAAAATGAGAGAAAAAGAGAAAAGGGACAATGCTACTATCTCTTTTTCCACACTTGTGCTTCAAAATAGCACCATGATCTTCATATTAGAGAGTCTCATATGTTGTCACTTTCATATACTAGTGGGAATTTTTCATTATAGAACTTGGCTTGTATATTCCAATGATGGGCTTCCTCAAAAGTGCCCTAGGTCTTCGTGAGCAAGCAAGTTGGATGCACACCCACTTAGTTTCTTTTGTTGAGCTTTCATATATTTATAGCTCTAGTGCATCCGTTGCATGGCAATCCCTACTCACTCACATTGTTATCTATTAATGGGCATCTCCATAGCCCGTTGATACGCCTAGTTGATGTGAGACTATCTTCTCCTTTTTGTCTTCTCCACAACCACCCTTCTATTCCACATATAGTGCTATGTCCCTGGCTCACGCTCATGTATTGCGTGAAAGTTGAAAAAGTTTGAGATTATTAGAGTGAAAATATTGCTTGGCTTGTCATCGGGGTTGTGCATGATTAAATACTTTGTGTGATGAAGATAGAGCAACAGCCAGACTATATGATTTTGTAGGGATAACTTTTCTTAGCCATGTTATTTTGAGAAGACATGATTACTTTGATTAGTATGCTTGAAGTATTACTATTACTTATGTCAATATGAAATTTTATTTTGTATTCTTTTGGATCAGAACATTCATGCCACAATAAAGGAAATTACATTATGAATTATGCTAGGTAGCATTCCACATCAAAAATTTCTTTTTTATCATTTACCTACTCGAGGACGAGCAGGAATTAAGCTTGGGGATGCTTGATACGTCTCCAACGTATCTATAATTTTTTATTGTTCCATGCTATTATATTACCCCTTTTGGATGTTTATGGGCTTTATTTTACACTTCTATATCATTTTTGGGACTAACCTACTAACCGGAGGCCCAGCCCATATTGCTGTTTTTATTTGCCTATTTCAGTATTTCAAAGAAAAGGAATATCAAACGGAGTCCAAACGGAATGAAACCTTCGGGAGCGTTATTTTTGGAACAAATCTGATCCGGAGAGCCTGGAGTGCAAGTCAAGAAAGGTCCAAGGGCCCCACGAGATAGGAGGGCACGCCCCCCCCCCCCTGTAGGGCATGCCCCCTGTCTTGTGGGCCCCTCGGGCGTCCACCGACGTACTTCTTCCTCCTATATATGTCTACGTACCCCGAAAACATCCAGGAGCACCACGAAACACAATTTCCACCACCGTAACCTTCTGTATTCGCGAGATCCCATCTTGGAGCCCTTGTCGGCACTCTGCCGGAGGGGGAAGCAACCACGGAGGGCCTCTACATCAACATCCTTGCCCCTCCGATGAGTTGTGAGTAGTTACCACAGACCTACGGGTCCATAGTTATTAGCTAGATGGCTTCTTCTCTCTTTTTGGATCTCAATACAATGTTCTCCCCCTCTCTTGTGGAGATCTATTCGATGTAAACTCTTTTTGCGGTGTGTTTGTCGAGATCCGATGAATTGTGGGTTTATGATCAAGTTTATCTATGAATAATATTTAAATCTTCTCTGAATTCTTTTTATGTATGATTGAGTTATCTTTGCAAGTCTCTTCGAATTATCAGTTTGGTTTGGCCTACTAGATTGATCTCTCTTGCCATGGGAGAAGTGTTTAGCTTTGGGTTCAATCTTGCTGTGTTCTTACCTAGTGACAGAAAGGGTTGCAAGACACGTATTGTATTGTTGTCATCGAGGATAACAAGATGGGGTTTATATCATATTGCATGTGTTTATCCCTCTACATCATGTCATCTTGCTTAATGCGTTGCTCTGTTCTTATGAACTTAATACTCTAGATGCATGCTGGATAGCGGTCGATGTGTGGAGTAAGAGTAGTAGATGCAGGCAGGAGTCGGTCTACTTGTTATGGACGTGATGCCTATATACATGATCATGCCTAGATAATCTCATAATTATGCGCTTTGTTATCAATTGCTCGACAGTAATTTGTTCACCCACCGTAATACTTATGCTATCTCGAGAGAAGCCTCTAGTGAAACCTATGGCCCCCGGGTCTATCCCTTATCATATTTGCTTTCCATCTACTTTATTTGCATCTTTACTTTTGCATCTATATCAAAAATACCAAAAATATATTTATCTTATCATACTATCTTTATTAGATCTCACTTTCGCAAGTGGCCATGAAGGGATTGACAACCCCTTTATTGCGTTGGTTGCGAGTTCTCGGTTTGTTTGTGTAGGTGCGTGGGACTTTTGAGGAGCCTCCTACTAGATTGATACCTTGGTTCTCAAAACTGAGGGAAATACTTACACTGCACTTTGCTGCATCACCCTCTCCTCTTCGAGGAAAACCAACGCAAGCTCAAGACGTAGCAGCCATCACCCTTCTTATTAAAAAGCACCCGCTGGAGAGCACACTGTCATTTGCATTCATTACTATTGGTTTATATTGGGTATGACTTGACTGGATCTCTTTTACCATGAATTACAATGTTTAGTCAGTCCTTGATCTTTAAAGGTGCTCTGCATTTATGTTTTGCGGTCTTAGAAAGGGCTAGCGAGATACCATTTTGTTATATCATGTTATGATTGTTTTAAGAAAGTGTTGTCATCCAAGTTTCATTATCATGGCTCGCTAGCTGATTATGCTATTGATATGAGTAATTGTGAGACCTAAGTGTTATAGTGAGTATGGTTAGTTCATAATATTTGCTGAAACCTGAATGATGGCTTTGCATGTTTACAACAACAAGAGCAAACATAGTTTGTAAAAGTTTTTCTTTATCACTTTCAGTTTATCAACTGAATTGCTTGAGGACAAGCAAAGGTTTAAGCTTGGGGGAGTTGATATGTCTCCAACGTATCTACTTTTCCAAATACTTTTGCCCTTGTTTTGGACTCTAACTTGCATGATTTGAATGAAACTAACCCGGACTGACGCTATTTTCAGCAGAACTGCCATGATGTTGTTTTATGTGTAGAAAAGAAAAGTTCTCGGAATGTCCTGAAAATCCACGGAGGCACTTTTTGGAAAATATAAAAAATACTGGCGAAAGAATCAAGACCAGGGGGCCCACACCCTATCCATGAGGGTGGGGGGCGCGCCCCCTCCCCCTGGGTGCGCCCCCTGTCTCGTGGGCCCCCTGGACCTCCACCGACCTCAACTCCAACTCCATATATTCACGTTCGGGGAGGAAAAATCAGAGAGAAAGTTTCATCGCGTTTTACGACACGGGGCTGCCGCCAAGCCCTAATCTCTCTTGGGAGGGTTGATCTGGAGTCCGTTCTGGGCTCCGGAGCGGGGGATTCGTCGATGTCATCATCATCAACCATCCTCCATCACCAATTTCATGATGCTCAGCGCCGTGCGTGAGTAATTCCATCGTAGGCTTGCTGGACGGTGATGGGTTGGATGAGATTTACCATGTAATCAAGTTAGTTTTGTTAGGGTTTGATCCCTAGTATCCACTATGTTCTGAGATTGATGTTGCTATGACTTTGCTATGCTTAATGCTTGTCACTAGGGCCCGAGTGCCATGATTTCAGATCTGAACATATTATGTTTTCATGAATATATGTGTGTTCTTGATCCTATCTTGCAAGTCTAGAGTCACCTATTATGTGTTATGATCCGACAACCCCGAAGTGACAATAATCGGGATACTTCTCGGTGATGACCATAGTTTGAGGAGTTCATGTATTCACTATGTGCTAATGCTTTGTTCTGGTTCTCTATTAAAAGGAGGCCTTAATATCCCTTAGTTTCCACTAGGACCCTGCTGCCGCGGGAGGGTAGGACAAAAGATGTCATGCAAGTTCTTTTCCATAAGCACGTATGACTATTTACGGAATACATGCCTATATTACATTGATGAATTGGAGCTAGTTTTGTGTCACTCTATGTTATAGCTATTACATGAGGAATCACATCCGGCATAATTATTCATCACTGATCCATTGCCTACGAGCTTTTCACATATTGTTCTTCGCTTATTTACTTTTCCGTTGCTACTATTACAACTACTACAAAACCCAAAAATATTACTTTTGCTACCGTTACCTTTATTATCATACTACTTTGCTACTAAATACTTTGCTGCAGATACTAAGTTATCCAGGTGTGGTTGAATTGACAACTCAACTCCTAATACTCAAGAATATTCTTTGGCTCCACTTTACCCTCGAAAGCTGTTGCGATCCCCTACACTTGTGGGTTATCAGTCACCACTCGGGTTGTAATGGCATGCCCTCACTTGGGCCCCAAGTCGATCTCCTCCAAGAGACAAACGAATGGCACTGAGTTTTTCTCGGTAATCAACAACATCTGGTCATCTGGGTAAACATGTAGTCCAAAATCAGTTGTGTTTTCGCCCGAGGTACAGGAGCCACGATTCGGAAACATATTCCGAGTGCTCCCTCAACACTCGGACTTAACTGAAGGATCGGCTCGTTTGTCTTGCGAAACTTCAACTGATTCGGGGGCTAATGATGAGGTCACCTATTACATGTAGGGTCAAGGACACATCATTTGGCACCCACATGGGACCCATCACCATCGTGGGTACGTCATGGACCATACCAGCATTCGGATGCGTACATCAGGAAGTCGACTCTGACAGCTTAACGACACTCGGACAACCACCCGCTACTTGGCTGATGAACCACCACTAGGACCAAGGAGGCAAGAGGGTGGCGTGGGAGCTGCAATGATCGAGGAATCTTAAGTCATCTATTCAACAGAGTCAAGGCTCCTGTTACCTATAACTGCCATAGTAGAGACTCATCACACCTGTTGTTGGGGAACGTAGTAATTTCAAAAAAAATCCTACACACACGCAAGATCATGGTGATGCATAGCAACAAGAGGGAAGAATATTGTCCATGTACCCTCGTAGACCGAAAGCAGAAGCGTTAGAACAACGCGGTTGATGTAGTCGTACGTCTTCACGGCCCGACCGATCAAGCATCGAAACTACGGCACCTTCGAGTTCTAGCACACGTTCAGCTCGATGACGATCCCTGGACTCCGATCCAGCAGAATGTCGGGCAAGAGTTCCATCAGCACGACAGCGTGGTGACGATCTTGATGTTCTACCGTCGCAGGGCTTCGCCTAAGCACCGCAACAATATTATCGAGGACTATGGTGGAGGGGGGGCACCGCACATGGCTAAGAGATCAAGAGATCAATTGTTGTGTCTAGAGGTGCCCCCTGCCCCCGTATATAAAGGAGCCAAGGGGAAGGCGGTGGCCGGCCAAGGAGGGGCGCGCCAAGGGGAGTCCTACTCCCACCGGGAGTAGGACTCCCTTCTTTCCTAGTTGGAATAGGAGAAGGGGGGAAGGAGGAGGGAGAGAGGAAGGAAAGGGGGCGCCCGCCCCCCTCTCCTTGTCCTATTCGGACTAGGGGGGAGGGGCACGCGGCCCAGCCCTTGCCTCCTCTCCTCCTCTCCACTAGGGCCCATGTAGGCCCATTAAACCCCCGGGGGGTTCCGGTAACCTCCTGGTACTCCAGTAAAATCCCGATTTCACCCGGAACACTTCTGATATCCAAATATAGGCTTCCAATATATCAATCTTCATGTCTCGACCATTTCAAGACTCCTCGTCATGTCTGTAATCTCATCCGGGACTCCGAACAAACTTTGGTACATCAAAACTAATAAACTCATAATATAACTGTCATCGAAACCTTAAGCGTGCGGACCCTACGGGTTCGAGAACTATGTAGACATGACCTAGAACTGTTTCCGGTCAATAACCAAGAGTGGAACCTGGATGCTCATATTGGCTCCTACATATTCTACGAAGACCTTTATCGGTCAAACCGCATAACAATATACGTTGTTCCCTTTGTCATCGGTATGTTACTTGCCCGAGATTCGATCGTTGGTATCCAATACCTAGTTCAATCTCGTTACTGGTAAGTCTCTTTACTCGTTACGTAATGCATCATTCCGTAACTAACTCATTATCTACATTGCTTGCAAGGCTTATAGTGACGTGCATTACCGAGAGGGCCCAGAGATACCTCTTCGACAATCGGAGTGACAAAACCTAATCTCGAAATACGCCAACTCAACATGTACCTTTGGAGACACCTGTAGAGCTCCTTTATAATCACCCAGTTACGTTGTGACGTTTGGTAGCACACAAAGTGTTCCTCCGGAAAATGGGAGTTGCATAATCTCATAGTTATAGGAACTTGTATAAGTCATGAAGAAAGCAATAGCAACATACTAAACTATCAAGTGCTAAGCTAACGGAATGGGTCAAGTCAATTACATCATTCTCCTAATGATGTGATCCCGTTAATCAAATGACAACACATGTCTATGGTTAGGAAACATAACCATCTTTGATTAATGAGCTAGTCAAGTAGAGGCATACTAGTGACTTTAAGTTTGTGCATGTATTCACACATGTATCATGTTTCCGGTTAATACAATTATAGCATGAATAATAAACATTTATCATGATATGAGGAAATAAATAATAACTTTATTATTGCCTCTAGGGCATATTTCCTTCAGTCTCCCACTTGCACTAGAGTCAATAATCTAGATTACACAGTAATGATTCTAACACCCATGGAGTCTTGGTGTTGATCATGTTTTGCTCGTGGAAGAGGCTTAGTCAACGGGTCTGCAACATTCAGATCCGTATGTATCTTGCAAATCTCTATGTCTCCCACCTGGACTTGGTCCCGGATGGAATTGAAGCGTCTCTTGATGTGCTTGGTCCTCTTGTGAAATCTTCATTCCTTTGCCAAGGCAATTGCACCACTATTGTCATAGAAGATCTTCATTGGTCCCGATGCACTAGGTATGACACCTAGATCGGAAATGAACTCTTTCATCCAGAATCCTTCATTTGCTGCTTCCGAAGCAACTATGTACTCCGCTTCGCATGTAGATCCCGCCACGACGCTTTGTTTAGAACTGCACCAACTGACAGCTCCATCGTTCAATATAAACACGTATCCGGTTTGCGATTTAGAATCGTCCGAATCAGTGTCAAAGCTTGCATTGACGTAACCATTTACGACTAGCTCTTTGTTACCTCCATAAACGAGAAACATATCCTTAGTCCTTTTCAGGTATTTTAGGATATTCTTGACCGCTGTACAGTGATCCACTCCTGGATTACTTTGGTACCTCCCTGCCAAACTTATTGCTAAGCATACATCAGGTCTGGTACACAGCATTGTATACATGATAGAGCCTATGGCTGAAGCATAGGGAACATCTTTCATTTTCTCTCTACCTTCTGCTGTGGTCGGGCATTGAGTCTGACTCAACTTCACACCTTGTAATACAGGCAAGAACCCTTTCTTTGCCTGATTCATTTTTGAACTTTTCCAAAACTTTATCAAGGTATGTGCTTTGTGAAAGTCCAATTAAGCATCTTGATCTATCTCTATAGATCTTGATGCCCAATATGTAAGCAGCTTCACCGAGGTCTTTCATTGAAAAACTTTTATTCAACTATCCCTTTATGCTATCCAGAAATTCTATATCATTTCCAATTAACAATATGTCATCTACATATAATATCAGAAATGCTACAGAGCTCCCACTCACTTTCTTGTAAATACAGGCTTCTCCAAAAGTCTATATAAAACCATATGCTTTGATCACACTATCAAAGCGTTTATTCCAACTCTGAGATGCTTGCACCAGAACATAAATGGATCGCTAGAGCTTGCACACTTTGTTAGCATCTTTTGGATCGACAAAACCTTCCGGCTGCATCATATACAACTCTTCTTCCAGAAATCCATTCAGGAATGCAGTTTTGACATCCATTTGCCAAATTTTATAATAATAAAATGCGGAAATTGCTAACATGATTCGGACAGACTTAAGCATCGCTACGGGTGAGAAAGTCTCATCGTAGTCAACCCCTTGAACTTGTCGAAAACCTTTCTCAACAAGTCGAGCTTTGTAGACAGTTACATTACCATCAGCGTCAGCCTTCTTATTGACGATCCATTTATTCTCGATGGCTTGCCGATCATCGGGCAAGTCAACCAAAGTCCATACTTTGTTCTCATACATGGATCCCATCTCAGATTTCATGGCCTCAAGCCATTTTGCGGAATCTGGGCTCATCATCGCTTCCTCATAGTTCGTAGGTTCGCCATGGTCAAGTAACATGACTTCCAGAATAGGATTACCGTACCACTCTGGTGCGGATCTTACTCTGCTAGACCTACGAGGTTCGATAGTAACTTGATCTGAAGTTTCATGATCAATATCATTAGCTTCCTCACTGATTGGTGTAGTTGTCACAGGAACCGGTTCTTGTGATGAACTACTTTCCAATAAGGGAGCAGGTACAATTACCTCATCAAGTTCTACTTTCCTCCCACTCACTTCTTTCGAGAGAAACTCCTTCTCTAGAAAGGATCCAAATTTAGCAAAAAAAATCTTGCCCTCAGATCTGTGATAGAAGGTGTACCCAATAGTCTCTTTTGGGTATCCTATGAAGACACATTTCTCCGATTTGGGTTCGAGCTTATCTGGTTGAAGTTTCTTCACATAAGCATCGCAGCCCCAAACTTTAAGAAACGACAACTTTGGTTTCTTGCCAAACCACAGTTCATAAGGCGTCGTCTCAACGGATTTTGATGGTGCCCTATTTAACGTGAATGCGGCCGTCTCTAAAGCATAACCCCAAAACGATAGCGGTAAATCAGTAAGAGACATCATAGATCACACCATATCTAGTAAAGTATGATTACGATGTTCGGGCACACCATTTCATTGTGGTGTTCCGGGTGACGTGAGTTGCGAAACTATTCCCCATTGCTTCAAATGTAAACCAAACTCGTAACTCAAATATTCTCCTCCACGATCAGATCGTAGAAATTTTATTTTCTTGTTACGATGATTTTCCACTTCACTCTGAAATTCTTTGAACTTTTCAAATGTTTCAGACTTGTGTTTCATCAAGTAGATATACCCATATCTGCTCAAATCATCTGTGAAGGTGAGAAAATAATGATACCCGCCGCGAGCCTCAATATTCATTGGACCACATACATCAGTATGTATGATTTCCAACAAATCAGTTGCTCGCTCCATAGTTCCGGAGAACGGCGTTTTAGTCATCTTGCCCATGAGGCACGGTTCGCAAGTACCAAGTGATTCATAATCAAGTGATTCCAAAAGTCCATCAGTATGGAGTTTCTTCATGCGCTTTACACCAATATGACCCAAACGGTAGTGCCAAAAATAAGTTGCACTATCATTATCAACTCTGCATCTTTTGGCTTCAACATTATGAATATGTGTATCACTACTATCAAGATTTAATAAAAATAGACCACTCTTCAAGGGTGCATGACCATAAAAGATATTACTCATATAAATAGAACAACCATTATTCTCTGATTTAAATGAATAACCATCTCGCATCAAACAAGATCCAGATATAATGTTCATGCTCAACGCTGGCACCAAATAACAATTACTCAGGTCTAAAACTAATCCCGATGGTAGATGTAGAGGTAGCATGCCGACCGCGATCACATCGACTTTGGAACCATTTCCCACGCGCATCGTCACCTCGTCCTTAGCCAATCTTCGCTTAATATGTAGTCCCTGTTTCGAGTTGCAAATATTAGCAACAGAACCAGTATCAAATACCCAGGTGCTACTGCGAGCATTAGTAAGGTACACATCAATAACATGTATATCACATATACCTTTGTTCACTTTGCCATCCTTCTTATCCGCCAAATACTTGGGGCAGTTCTGCTTCCAGTGTCTAGTTTGCTTGCAGTAGAAGCACTCAGTCTCAGGCTTAGGTCCAGACTTGGGTTTCTTCTCTTGAGCAGCAACTTGTTTGTTGTTCTTCTTGAAGTTCCCCTTCTTCTTCCCTTGGCCCTTTTTTCTTGAAACTGGTGGTCTTATTGACCATCAACACTTGATGCTCCTTCTTGATTTCTACCTCCGCAGCTTTTAGCATTGCGAAGAGCTCAGGAATAGTCTTGTCCATCCCTTGCATATTATAGTTCATCACGAAGCTCTTGTAGCTTGGTGGCAGTGATTGAAGAATTCTGTCAATGACACTATCATCAGGAAGATTAACTCCCAGTTGAATCAAGTGATTATTATACCCAGACATTTTGAGTATATGTTCACTGACAGAACTATTCTCCTCCATCTTACAGCTATAGAACTTATTTGAGACTTCATATCTCTCAATCCGGGCATTTGCTTGAAATATTAACTTCAACTCCTGGAACATCTCATATGCTCCATGACGTTCAAAACGTCGTTGAAGACCCGGTTCCAAGCCGTAAAGCATGGCACACTGAACTATCGAGTAGTCATCAGCTTTGCTCTGCCAGACGTTCTTAACGTTGTTAGTTGCATCTGCAGCAGGCCTGGCACCCAGCGGTGCTTCCAGGAGTAATTCTTCTGTGCAGCAATGAGGATAATCCTCAAGTTACGGACCCATTCCGTGTAATTTCTACCATCATCTTTCAACTTAGCTTTCTCAAGGAACGCATTAAAATTCAACGGAACAACAACACGAGCCATCTATCTACAACAAACATAGACAAGCAAAATACTATCAGGTACTAAGTTCATGATAAATTTAAGTTCAATTAATCATATTACTTAAGAACTCCCACTTAGATAGACATCTCTCTAGTCATCTAAGTGATCACGTGATTCAAATCAATTAAACCATGTCAGATCATCACGTGAGATGGAGTAGTTTCAATGGTGAACATCACTATGTTGATCATATCTACTATATGATTCACGTTTGACCTTTCGGTCTCCGTGTTCCGAGGCCATATCTGTATATGCTAGGCTCGTCAAGTTTAACCTGAGTATTCCGCGTGTGCAACTGTTTTGCACCCGTTGTATTTGAACGTAGAGCCTATCACACCCGATCATCACGTGGTGTCTCAGCATGAAGAACTTTCGCAACGGTACATACTCAGGGAGAACACTTCTTGATAATTTAGTGAGAGATCATCTTAAAATGCTATCGTCAATCAAAGCAAGATAAGATGCATAAAGGATAAACGTCACATGCAATCAATATAAGTGATATGATATGGCCATCATCATCTTGTGCTTGTGATCTCCATCTACGAAGCAACGTCGTGATCACCATCGTCACCGGCGCGACACCTTGATCTCCATCGTAGCATCGTTGTTGTTACGCCATCTATTGCTTCTACGACTATCGCTACCGCTTAGTGATAAAGTAAAGCAATTACAGGGCATTTGCATTTCATACAATAAAGCGACAACCATATGGCTCCTGCCAGTTGCCGATAACTCGGTTACAAAACATGATCATCTCATACAATAAAATATAGTATCACGTCTTGACCATATCACATCACAACATGCCCTGCAAAAACAAGTTAGACGTCCTCTACTTTGTTGTTGCAAATTTTACGTGGCTGCTACGGGCTGAGCAAGAACCGTTCTTACCTACGCATCAAAACCACAACGATAGTTCGTCAAGTTAGTGTTGTTTTAACCTTCGCAAGGACCGGGCGTAGCCACACTCGATTCAACTAAAGTTGGAGAAACAGACACCCGCCAGCCACCTGTGTGCAAAGCACGTTGGTAGAACCAGTCTCGCGTAAGCGTACGCGTAATGTCGGTCCGGGCCGCTTCATCCAACAATACCGCCGAACCAAAGTATGACATGCTGGTAAGCAGTATGACTTGTATCGCCCACAACTCACTTGTGTTCTACTCGTGCATATAACATCTATGCATAAAACCTGACTCGGATGCCACTGTTGGGGAACGTAGTAATTTCAAAAAAATTCCTACGCACATGCAAGATCATGGTGATGCATAGCAACGAGAGGGGAGAGTGTTGTCCACGTACCCTCATAGACCGAAAGCGGAAGCATTAGAACAACGCGGTTTATGTAGTCGTACGTCTTCATGGCCCGACCGATCAAGCACCGAAACTACGGCACCTCCGAGTTCTAGCACACATTCAGCTCGATGATGATCCCCGGACTTCGATCCAGCAGAATGTTGGGGAAGAGTTCCGTCAGCACGACGGCGTGGTGACGATCTTAATGTTCTACCATCGCAGGGCTTTGCCTAAGCACCGCTACAATATTATCGAGGACTATGGTGGAGGGGGGCACCGCACACGGCTAAGAGATCAACAGATCAATTGTTGTGTCTAGAGGTGCCCCCCTGCCCCCGTATATAAAGGAGCCAAGGGGGAGGGGCGGTCGGCCAAGGAGGGGCGCGCCAAGGGGAGTCCTACTCCCATCGGGAGTAGGACTCCCTTCTTTCCTAGTTGGAATAGGAGAAGGGGGGAAGGAGGAGGGAGAGAGGAAGGAAAGGGGGGGCGCCGCCCCCCTCTCCTTGTCCTATTCGGACTAGGGGGGAGGGGCGCGTGGCCCAGCCCTTGCCTCCTCTCCTCCTCTCCACTAGGGCCCATGTAGGCCCATTAAACCCCCGGGGGGTTCTGGTAACCTCCCGGTACTCCGATAAAATCCTGATTTCACCTGGAACACTTCCGATATCCAAATATAGGCTTCCAATATATCAATCTTCATGTCTCGACCATTTCGAGACTCCTCGTCGTGTCCGTAATCTCATCCAGGACTCTGAACAAACTTCGGTACATCAAAACTCATAAACTCATAATATAATTGTCATCGAAACCTTAAGCGTGCGGACCCTACGGGTTCGAGAACTATGTAGACATGACCTAGAACTGTTTCTGGTCAATAACTAATAGCGGAACCTGGATGCTCATATTGGCTCCTACATATTCTACAAAGATCTTTATCGGTCAAACCGTATAACAATATACGTTGTTCCCTTTGTCATCGGTATGTTACTTGCCCGAGATTCGATCATCGGTATCCAATACCTAGTTCAATCTCGTTACCGGTAAGTCTCTTTACTCGTTACGTAATGCATCATTCCATAACTAACTCATTAGCTACATTGCTTGCAAGGCTTATAGTGATGTGCATTACCGAGAGGGCCCAGAGATACCTCTCCGACAATAGGAGTGACAAAACCTAATCTCGAAATACGCCAACTCAACATGTACCTTTGGAGACACCTGTAGAGCTCCTTTATAATCACCCAGTTACGTTGTGACGTTTGGTAGCACACAAAGTGTTCCTCCGGAAAACGGGAGTTGCATAATCTCATAGTTATAGGAACTTGTATAAGTCATGAAGAAAGCAATAGCAACATACTAAACGATCAAGTGCTAAGCTAACGGAATGGGTCAAGTCAATCACATCATTCTCCTAATGATGTGATCCCGTTAATCAAATGACAACACATGTCTATGGTTAGGAAACATAACCATCTTTGATTAATGAGCTAGTCAAGTAGAGGCATACTAGTGACATTAAGTTTCTCTATGTATTCACACATGTATCATGTTTCCGGTTAATACAATTATAGCATGAATAATAAACATTTATCATGATATGAGGAAATAAATAATAACTTTATTATTGCCTCTAGGGCATATTTCCTTCACCTGTAACTGATGCATTCAGTGTCATTTAATGCACCAGTGACATGGGAGACATGGGGCTGCGACACACTCTATATAAGCCGCACCCCCTCCATAGCCGAGCACGAGCAACATCTGTAACCATACCAATCAAATCAAAACAAGCATCAGGGCACGAGATGTAGGGTTGTTATCTCCGCCGAGAGGTTCCTGAACTCGTTAAACACCGAGTGTTACATGTACGCTATTGCTAGGTTCTGCCCCTTATTCATACCCCTAGTACTCATTGTCAGGATCGTAACCCTGACAGTGGGCTCGTGCGGCGGGCGCGTCGGCGGTGTGCAGCGGAGTAGAGCACAGCGGAGTGCAACGGTCTGGGTCGCTGGCAGGTGGACCGGAGATAGAAACAAGCGGACTAGAGGAGGGGCGGAGAGCGTCTGTTTCTGTCCGCTCGGGAGCATTTGTGGCGCAAGTTTGGTCTAGCTTTGGGGTTGGGTCGGACAAAAGCTGATGCCCGTGGACATGCTTGTCCGTTTGGGCATGCCCCGTTGGGACAGGTTTTGCTCCATACGGACAAAACCGAACCAGATGGGGGTGTGCGTTGGAGTTGGCCTAAGTCCTGGGACTCTGAGAGCATCTACAGCCGACCGCCTGAAACCCGCCTCCTACGCCCGGGCGGGCCGCCCGGTCAGTGTCCGGTCACGATTTTTTAACCCAGACGGGCTCCTTAAACAGGCCTCAAACACCCAGGTTGACCGGCACGCCCACCATGTCGGATCCAACAAGCCAACCCCATCCCAAATTGCACCAAATCCACCAAACCCTTCCTCCTCCTCCCGCCGCCCACCAACCTTTCCCATGACCGGACCCTCGCCGTCCTCCACCCTTCATCCCAATCCTCACACCGGTCCCGATCCACCGCCGGAGATGTCGTCTAGCTCGACCCACACCGCTGCAACGGAACGCAGTCCACCTCTCCATTAGCGGGGTCAATTCATCGGCTCCGACTTGCAAGGCGGAGAACGTCCCGGAAGTTGCAACGATGCCAGCAGCAAGAGAGGGAGGCGGCAACGACGTCATAGGGAGGTTCGGACATGGTGAAGCAGTTTTCTCTTCCGCCGCGCCCGGATCCCCGACGCCTTCTCTTCGAGCGCCGACCCGGATTACGCCGTACGACCGTGATGCCGCAGCTACCAAAATGTCATCCACATGGACGGACATTTTTTCGATGAGGGGGAACAAGAAGGAGGAGAGGTACAAGCTCATGTTGGATGCGCAAAAGGAAAGGATGGCATGGGATCGGAAGGGGGCGGAGAAGAAGATCGAAATTGAGAGGGAGAAGATCGAGTTGGAGAAGCAACAAGCAGCGATCAAATGGGAAATCAAGAAGGCCAAGACATTTGGTGACATGGAGCTTGAGAAGGAGAGATTGCAACTCGCACGGGACGCGAAAAATGCGAGGATCATGTTAGGGGACGAAACCCTCTTGGATGAGCATGCGAAGAAGTGGCTTGCAGACAAGAAGAAGGAGATCAACGATCGTAGGGAGTACAAGGCGGCGAGGGCGGCTGCGGACCGGATGCAGGCAGGGGAGGCAGTCCGGATGCAGGCGGAGCAGGCAGCCCGGATGCAGACGGAGCAGGCAGCCCGGATGCAGACGGAGCATGCAGCTTGAATGCAGGAAGTGCAGGACGAGCAGGACGCATTCCAGCTAGAGCACGACGCATTCCGCTCGGAGCATACGCCCGGCCAGGGCCATTCGTCACGCTTGGACATCGATTTCATTTTGGCATGTCAGAATCGTTGAACTATGATTTGATTTGCTTTGTTTCGAACTTTGGAATTCGGACAATTTGTTTCGTATGATCGACTTGCATGGATTTGAGAATTGGAATTTGCGGTATGTGGATGTGCGGTGTAACATTCGAGATGTGCCTGGTCAGTCCCCGTGGACGCTGCTGCCGGGCGCGTCCACGGGCGTTTGAGGGGCCGGATTTGTCAAGTCCGACTGTAGATGCTCTAATGCCCCGACTTTATTTTGTTTAAGGAATAAAGTTTTGATAATATAAAAATAAAATAAACGCAAACATAGTCCCCCCCCCCCTAATAAAAAAATTAATTATAGTTGGAGCCCTTCGAACGAAGCCGTAGTATAAGCAAGTCGTCAAATTTATATTCTCTCGGACCTATAATCCCGGTTGCGCGTAGCCAAACCCTAACCTAAATCGTCCCATCATGACAGCTGAGCGTGTCCTCCACCTCCTTGGCGCGCCGGCGGCTTCCGCGGCGGCAGCTCACCGCCGGGGCCCTCCCCGGCCGCAGCGCGTCGGCTTCCCACCGGTAAAGCGGCGCGTCGGCGTGGCCTGCTCCAGCTCCACCGAGGAGGATGGCATGACTTACAAGGGCGCCGGCGTGGACATCGACGCTGGCACCGAGCTCGTGCGCCGCATCCGCAAGATGGCCCCCTGGATAGGCGGCTTCGGCGGCATTCTCCCTCACAGTATTATTCACTTCATCTCTTATGCTGCCTTTTGTTCAAAAATAAAGAGCGTTCCTGTCAGAACTAATATTGTTGTTAGGTTCGTTCTTCGTTTCAGAGTGGTGGTTGTTCGCATCATCTGTTTAACATGTTACGTAGGTGTACTCGTTGCATGATGTACACTGTCAAGTCGGGTGTTAGTCACATGCACTCGATCTGTACAATAGTAGTTTAGCTGCTGCCTGCGACTTGATGTTAATTACTACTCCAATTGGTCGGTAGTAGTTTGCAGTATGTTGGTTAGCAGGGGATTAATTAGTTTTTGCCTGACTGCAGCCGGAACGTACGTGTTGTGATCTGCGAACAGCGTGGAGACTGCCGAGTCATCATGTGACTGCGGGCTGGTGCATGCATGCAGAGACTCGGTAGGGTATATATGTCGATGCCGAAGCCGATGTTGTCGAAGTCGTCGTAAACAATGAGCCACACATGGTTTTCCAAGTCCTAGGGCATGGCCGGGAGGAAGTTTCGCATTGGTGTTGCAGCCACCGAGCGTACATAGAAGAGTACCATCACAAACTTTGTGTCATGTTGGAGAGATTAGTAGAGGAGGCCCGGGACATGTGTGGTGTGTGTGGAGCGGCGAAAGGAGTGCCGGTGCAAGCCATGATGGCCAGACAAAAAAAGGTATATTCACTAGTCAGGGATGAGGCGATGGTACCAGTGATGAAGTTGTAGTGCACACAGAAGAACGTTTAGTCAGCGCGGAACCAACGACATCCTAAAGTGGCAATGCAAATTGCATGTAGAAGCATGCCGGCTGAACACGAATTGGGTGAGGAAGAACCTGACACTCCGACAGCGTGATGAAGATCATTCGCAGATGGTGTGGACACCATACTTAGGGAGGCGCCTCAATGGTATAGAAGGATGTCTTCGCGCACGGGGAAAACAAAGATGACCGCATTTAACGACATTATGACCCGAGGGAGCGACCTAGGTGCAGATCACGAGTCGGTGCAATGGAAGGAGATAACTCTGGCGACGTACGCGCCTAGAAATACACTTTGACAACTGGTACCGAGGGCCAAGGCCGTCAAAGTTGCAGCCCAGGTGAAACACATCAGCAGCCCAATGCTCGATTAGTGTTGATGCGCGCGTGCTCACACACGTTTGGTTGATTGTTCGGTTGATTAGATTGAGGTGCACACGGTGTAGACCATGTTGAGTTGATGGCCGCTATTGCGGATGATGCCGCTCACATGGGAGTCACGATGGTGTTGTCGGAGCCGTCACGATCAGTGGTGGCGATGATGGACCAGCGATGCACAAGGCGCGAACGAAAGAAGCCAACTACTACACATAGTTTGTGATGAGGAGTCGACTAGTGTGCAAGTACAGGCGTATGAGGCCAGTGGGCCATGGGCGACACAAACCGTTTTATGTTCGATGAACCAAGAAAAAGACACCAGTCAAACGACCCACGGACAGAACCACTGAATAGGAAAAGGACTTTCAGGGAGTAGCATGGAGATCGATCTCCCCGGAGCGGCGCTATGCGTTAGTTGTGGTTGATCTAGGTTTAGGATACTGAGCTATCATGATAGAGGATGAGAATTGAGACAATACAATTTGTTTCGTATATTGAACCTTTCGGACGAGTATATGTAGAGGTCCTTAAGACTTAGAGGATAAAAATCCCACAAAATATAATATGCAAACAATTCCTATCTAATTCTATGTTATCTCTAACTATCAAATATACCAAATATAACTTTATAGATATGTGGTTGGCGTGCAAAGAGAGCATTGATGTGTTGATTGTAGTTGTGCTATGATGCTCCATTGGCCCTTTTTTTTAGAAGTTCATGAACCACTTGCTTGGTCGGACCTTGTATTTTTTGTTTACTCACATTGGGCACATGAATGTAATGCCATATTCATAATATTTCTGTTTCCTGTGGTTGGATTGAACAGAGGATGAATACCTTGTATTTAGTGTTGATGGTGTTGGGACAAAGCTGAAGCTTGCATTTGAAACTGGTATTCATGATACAATTGGGATTGACCTGGTATGTGATCAACTGCTATATATAAATGTGCTCTTTGTCACATCTATCACGCCAAGTGAATCAATCCCTATATTTTTTGTGCATTGTTGCAGGTAGCTATGAGTGTTAATGACATCCTAACATCAGGCGCAAAACCATTGGTCTTCTCAGATTACTATGCTACGGGCAAGCTTGATGTCGATCTTGCAGAGAAGGTAATGTCGGTGTTGTTGTTCACTTAACGCAACATTTGTTGCGTATTTGTAATCTTGTCTTCCGCTCATGAAGTGGTGTCTTTTTATAAATGAATGAACTGTATATAGGTTATTAAGGGAATTCTGGATGGATGCGAACAATCAGGCTGTAATATGATAGGAGGAGAGGTGAGACCTCCTGAGATAAGCTATTCTCCATAATGATCTCGTCGAGTCATTTGAATTATCTCTCATATATGAACATCAGTATAATTGCAACGATATGTATCGAGTACTTTTTATCTTTGGTGCATGGACAAAATTTTAACTGATAATACCGTGATACTTCTTGCCATTGTTCATTTCATTGTAAAATTGTATTTACTCTCCATAAACATTCCATATGGACTATGCTTTTTTTGTATAATAAATAATATAAGAAGACATTCCCAATTAATTAATTGGTAGTGACAGACAGCAGAGATGCCTGGTTTCTATGCGGAAGGTGAATATGATCTAGGTGGTTTTGCCATGGGTGTTGTGGACAAGGATAAGCTCATCGACGGTAAAAATATCGTGGAGGGAGATATCCTCATTGGTCTTCCTTCAAATGGAGTTCATTCAAACGGGTTCTCTCTCGTTAGAAGGTATATCATACTTATCTAGTTCATTTTTTCTCAAATTCAGATAGATCATTCATAGTTCAAATTATATCCCTTTTATTATTATTATTTTTCACGAATTTTTATGGTTAATAATAGCTAAAAAGACTCTTATTTCTAGAGTATTGGACAAAAGTGGACTCTCCTTGACTGATCAGTTCCCAGGAAACGATGGCAAAACAACTACCTTCAGTGAAACTCTCATGACACCAACTATCATCTATGTTAAGCAGGTTAGTCTTTATCGATGAATGACCCATATTTCCCATGGTTTTATTTTTATACCCAAAGTTATCTATCATGTTGGATTCAAAAGGTGCTTGAGATCATCAGCAAGGGTGGTGTGAAAGGACTAGCCCATATCACCGGTGGTGGCTTCACTGATAACATCCCGAGAGTATTTCCTTCTGGACTGGGGGCGAAAATCTTCACTGGATCTTGGGAAGTGCCACCTGTGTTCAAGTGGCTTCAACAGGTAAATATATACTCCCTCCGTCCGAAAATACTAGTCATCAAAATGGACAAAAAGGGATGTATCTAGAACTAAAATACATCTAGATACATCTCCTTTTATTCATTTTGATGACAAGTATTTCTGGACGGAGGGAGTAACAAACAAACTTGGCTTGAACATTCTCAGTCAATATATTCATTGCCCCTGTACTCAGTTACTGGATTATTTGGTACACGTTTATAGGTTGGAAAAATTGAAGATGCCGAGATGATGCGGACGTTCAACATGGGCGTCGGGATGGTCCTTGTAGTAAGCAAGGAGGCAGCTGACAGGATTATCGAGGAATCAAGCCCTGCTTATCGCATTGGAGAGGTGATCCAGGGCAAGGGTGTTCACTACGTCTGATGCCTTGTGATAATCTTTCAGCTCAAATTTCGAGTGATCTGAGATTTGTTTTTTCGTGTGGGCAAAGCAGCCGAATTTTTGTAACTCCTTTATCTTAGCCATGCTTCGAGTGTTAATGGAGAAGTTGTGAATATTTTCGTACTTTTGTATCAACATCTTTAGGTATAAAAATTAATGATATTTTCGTACTGGAGACCTTGTCTGCTTGTCACGGCTTTAGGTCTGTTTTTTTCAAGTGCTCCGCCTGGTAAATTTCCACAATTCTAATCAGCTCGATAGCAACCACATTCTATAGATGAATGAATGAAAGACCTCAAAGAATAACTCAACAAGCAGGACTCAAACTGAAACTGTTCCGCAGCTTGGGTATTTTAAGATACAGAAGCTACAAATACCAAGTGTTACAGACTGTTATAAGCACATAAACTAGGCTACCCCTACCATTGGGATCACCATCATGAAAATAACTTGCACCTATCTTGAGCCAATGCCCTCCAGTCAAAGAAGCGTCATGTGGTTAAGCAGTCAGACTGAAATCGGTGCCAAATCTGGCTTCAGGCATTTGATGGCAACTTGTTCATCACAGGAATGATCTTGTCCTCCTGTAGGTACCTGTTAGGATCAATCTTGTAGGTGTCGTAAAAGTCCTTGATTTCCACAGAAATATTCTTAACCTGAGAATTGCAAACGAGTGCAAGTGGGTTAATACGAGGACAGACCAAAATCATCAATGATTGAAAAAATATAACACTTAGAATGTTCATGTCAGCATGGAGTTCTTCAAACCAGGAAGTCATGTCCTCATCTTTAAGAACGCTTGCAATGCATATGCAGGCCAATGCAATCATATATGGAGGATATATGAGAATAAGATCCATTTTGTAAGTATCGTTCACAAGGCCCCTGTAAGTAACAGTGTCTAATCAGCGTAGAGATATAGCCATATAGGTCTAGACGTCTAGTTGTACACCCATAAATATTCTCAAAAGGTATTTCGCTCAAATTTGTCGTCCATGTGATGATCCTTCGTAAAAAAAGGTACTTATCTCATCATATTGTAGTACTAGACTAAAGTGAGAAGGAAAAGTCAATAGAGGTATTTGGTGTTTACCTGCAATCCTGCATTCCTACAAAGGATAATTATGATGATACCAACTGTAAACGCTCTTTACTTAAGTAAAATATATGCACATACAAATTTTGAAAGGGTCTGGCTCTGAGACTAAATTCGGTCTTGTCAAAAAATACTTCAAAAAGAAAGGCTACTTTAACCACCAAATATAACTAAAACGAATCAAGCAACTTTCTTGTATATGAAATACAAGCAGCTTCCATTCACAAAAAGAAAAACCAGTACGCCATGACGGAAAATCATAAGAAAGGCCAACAAGTTCCATTGCATCCAGTAGTTCTCAACCTGACACAGCATTGTATTCAAGAAATGGCGCTTACCAGGCGAATTGTGTCAGATCTGTTATGCCAGCATCCTGCAATAACCTGTAAAATATCTCTCAATGCCATTGTAGAATCTATCGAAGGGGAGTTAATTTCAAAAGCTCAGAGCACCAGAAGATATGAAATGTTATTTCAGTGGAAAATGCCATTTCTATTCAGATGATAGGGGAAGCAAAGTCATATTGTAAAAGAGGACGGTATGGGTGGAAAACAACCAAATAATAGTCGAGTGCTTCCAGGAGCTTCATTTCCATTTCAAGAATATCTTTGATTTCAACTCTGTACTTATCATCAGAACCTACATTTTGGGGGACGAAAAAATACATGGCTATTGCAAGTTGTGCAACTCTTCCAGCCTTCCAGGTAAACATGGGTTTATCTGAACGATCAAGAGACTTAACACACACATCGTACTAATTCATGTCCAATTTGTGTTCACGGAAAGTATAGAAACATGAGTTTGGTGCTTCAAGTATAATATTTGCAATCGAATTTCAAAGGTTTCCCATTAAAGCACCGTCGTACTAATTCTGGTTGAAGTAACTTGATGAGAACCTCACATGTACAGTCCCTCAAGTTATGAATGAAGCAAAGTGAGTTAGAGTTCTGGGTGAAGCAGACAAATTCTCATAGGCACAAATATACAATCACAGTACATGATTCTTACTTGCCTGTACGTTGACCACCTTACATCATAAGGATATGCTTCCTATTTTCTTAGTGGCACAACTTTCAATCTAAAATATAATACTGTGCTTTCATTTCTCTGACTAGTAAAAAATTGTCAAATCCATATCCGACTAGTAAAAGAATAGTCATATCCAGACAGCAACATTAGAGGCCAGAGGGGCACTCTTCTATCTGACGCATCCTTACTAAATAGAGAATCACACCTTGTATACACGCCTGAAGTATGTGATTGCAGTAGCTATGACTCTGAAATACTCCCTCCGTTCCTAAATATAAGTCTTTTTAGACATTTCAAATGGACTACAACATACGAATGTATGTAGACATATTTTAGAGTGTAGATTCATTCATTTTGCTCCGTATGTAGTCACTTGTTGGAGTATTTGGGAACGGAGGGAATAGCAATCATGAGTTAATGCCAGAAAGGTGCGGTGGAAGATGAACCTCATGCCATAAGGTGGAAAAGTAAGGCATCCGGTAGCAGACATTAGGTAAATAGTATTAGTTACAAGTTAGTCTTACAATAAAAACTGCAACAACCTTATGATTAATAAGGAATACAGATAAAGAAGATTGGAATAGTACTGGTATTTTTTACTTTTCTCTTGAAAGCAGTTAGCTCACTATATTAGTGTTGAAGTTCAAGCAAACACCACAAAAACGTTACCAGGAAGGATTTTATGAGGAAAAGAATAAATAACACCAAACATTTGCATGACTTTCAGGTAATAAACCTCCAATATGTATAACTTCTTTTATACAAAGGTAGCCACTTAAAAGGAACTATGTATGACTGCAGAAGGAAAGCTTGCTAACTGCAGTCTAAAAGCAGAACACAAGTTTATTTGATCACTGGAGTTTAATAAAGCTTGGGTCGCTCTTGCGGGCGGCGGCGGGGGAACCCTAGCCTCCACCCCGCGCCCGCCTCCTACACCATCCCGCCTTCTAGCGGCGGCGGGGCCCTTCTTCTCCTCCCGGCGTGCGGTTGTAGCGCGAGATGCGGCGGCGCGGCGGAGTCTTGGTGCTGATGCGGCGAGGGCGCGTCGGGCGGCGCGGCGGCCAGACGGCGGCGCGAGCGGGCAGCCAGGCCGTGGCGGCTGTGCGTGGGGTTGGCTCCGGGGCGGCGGCGCGGGCACGGATCCATCGCGGATCTGGTCTTGCGGGCGCGATCTCGGCCTCCCCTGCTCGGCCGACGGGTTTCGGTGGTGGGACTTCTCCTTGCTGTGATCTGGCAGCGGCGGCCTGGATCATCCAGATCCCGGCAGGGATGGCGGCGGCCCGTGCACGAGAGATGGAGGTCTTCGAACAGATCTGGGTGAAAACCTGATATTGGCTATTGCCAAGGCCGGTGATGGCGACGCTGTCTGTGTCGTTTCCTTCCTGAAGGCATCACCGTGGAGAAGTTCAAGACCACTCTCTGCTACCTCCGGGGAAAACCCTAGATCAGTAGATCGGATGACGGCGGCTTTCTGGTGTCGTTTCCCCCTTGGGGGCGTCATTTTTGGAGATGCACACGGGTTCGAGGGACCGGAGAACGGCGTCTTTGGTGAAGCGGTGCTTCATCTTACACATTGATGGTGGCGGATCTCGGCGCCTGATGCGCTGTGGAGACTCAGCGTCTGATGCACGGAGATGGACTCGCGCAAGAGGAGGAAGTTGTCTGGCGTCATGGTGGCGTTGATGACAGAGAGGCCTGGCACGGTCGGTGTATCAGTTCTTCTCTGAGGATGGATCAATGAAAGATGGAGGTGACGGTCCTTGCAGTGTGCGGTGCTCACTGGGAGTGTGTCAGACCGGTGTGGGACCCATTACAGGTAGTGGAATTGGATGGGACACCCGGCTTTAGATGTTAGGTTTTGGTGCAATGTCTGTTTGGTATTAGGTCCGGACATTCGGCACACCTTCATCAAGGAGATAAGAGTAGCAACGGTGTTGCCAAGTTGGTGGCTTCAGGCTTATTGATGTATCACCTTGTATGGTCTTTGTGAATAATTAATAATATGACTGAATGCATCGTCCAGATGCAGAGGCGGCGGGTACATCCTCCTTTTCCAAAAAAATACACAGATAAAAACAAAGGTACAGGTCAGGAAATGGAAACAAGGTCTTACGTTTGTCTGACTTTCACCTGCTGGGCCAACCACCAAAAACTTCTCTAGCAGAAACGGTATAAGCTTGCATCTCCATTTAGTAGAAAGAACAATCGAGTAACATATTTTCAACTTGTTTTAGCAGAAATGGTAGCTGATTGTTCAGCGTTTGTGTTAAAGAGTGAATTCTACGCTACAAAGGTGCATGCCGCGAGCAGTGGCCAGCTGGTTAGAGCACACGCCTGTGAGCTCACGGAAGGACTTGTGGATCTTGACAAGGGGAACTCCACCAGCGTGATGCCCCGCTCCCGGTCCGCCGCCGGCACCACGTCCACCTCCTCCGGGTCAAGCAGCTGCTTGCTGCTCGCACGGCATCATCGCGCAAACTCGCCCCGATTAACAGCTCAGAGTTCACGAAACGGCGATACTAAATCTGATCGAGGTCGGGTGGGTGCCGGCGGCTTACCTGCGCGACGACGCCCAGAAGTTGGCGGCCATTCTGGATCAGCGATTCCCCGACAGATTCTCGCCGACGGAATGGTGGGGTTCTCTGGGGGAGCAGGGAGGGCAATCCCTATATGACGCGCGCGTGCGTCAAACTGGGCGCGCTCTCGCTGAAGCGCGCAAGCCACCACCGCTAAACGGGCCGGCCCACTAGTGCTCCCTCAACCAGTCTTCTTTCTGTTTTTTTTCCTTTTAGCGGGTTTTCCGGTTTTCCCTATTTTCTTTTTTACTTGTTTTCCTTTCTTGCCTCAAAAAAAACTTGTTTTCCTTTCTATTTTGTATTATGTCTCTATTTCTTTTATTTTTTACTTTCTTTTATTTCATCCTTTTTATTTTTGTACTTTGTTTTCAAGAAAATTTTTTGAAATGCCAAATTTTGTTCATTATTTCGAAAAAAAATCATGGTTTTCAAATTCTGTTCACGTTTTAAAAAATTGTTCACATTTCAAAAATTATTCAGCGTATATCATAAAATATTCAATGTGTATTGAATATTGTTCAGCGTTTATCACAAAAATGTTCAATGTGTAGTTAAAAGTTGTTCAGCGTACATTACAAAACTGTTCAATGTATATTTAAAAATTGTTCTGCGTATACCACAAAAAATGTTCAATGTGTATTTAAGTATTGTTCAGCGTATTTCACAAAAAAAAATTAATGTTTATTTAAATTTTGTTCACTGTACATTACAAAAATGTTCAATGGTCGAAATTTTGTTTTTTTTTATCTAGCCCTACATTTACTTCTTAAATGTTCGCGCGGCCAAGTAATCACATAAATTCAGTATCGTGAGTGGCAAAGAAGAGTTGCTTACGATCGTGGGATCTCGAGTTCGATTCCTCGATCAATCGTCCTTTTTGCGGAATTTTAGTTTTTTTTTTGTGGAATTTTAGTAGCGACTCCGCGTGACGCGATGAGTGGGCTAGCCCATTAAGGCCTTGTTTGGCAGGAGGGGATAATTTGGGATTACAAGGGATTATCCCCTCAGGGATTTGGTGAAACCCATGCTGTCACCCAATCCCCTTATTTCCACCTCAAACCTCCTGCGACTGGGGGCATGCGAGCCGCGAGGAGTACCTCGATGCTCCGAAACCCCGTGGAACCGAGGGGAAAGTGAGGGGATTGTAGGGGCTGGCCCGTTCAAGCCCTCTGTACAAAACACCACTCTAGGGATCTTTTGGGCTTGTTAGCCCAACAGGGAATATCCTCTGAAAGCCGCTCAAAGCCCTGTCTACCAAACAAGGCCTAGGAGAGTCCCCTGCACGAAAGCTCGTCACGCAGACGTCGAACAGGAGCTCTCAGCAGGGGAATTCCCTAACGGACGCACGTTGCATCAAGATGTTGACGTTTCGCAACTAGCAGCAGGGGAATTCCCTAACAGACGCACGCTGCATCAAGACGGAGAGATTGCAGTGAGCCGGCCCATGTTAGTTGTTTAGCGTGTACTCAGATCCTGGTTTTGAGAACGTTCAAACTCTAGTTTTTTCTGGTTTAAGGTTCCTGAACAATATTTCTGGTTTCCCATTGTTGTTTTTCTTTTTCTTTTTTCTTTTTTTCCCTTTTTTATTATTTCTTTCCTTTTTTATGTTTCTTTTTCTTTTCACTTTTTGGTTTATTTTTTCATTTATTTTCGTTTTTTCTTTTTCAAGTTGATTTTCCTTTTAATATTTTTTCAAAAATTTACTTTCAGAAATATTCCTCCTTTAAAATTTTATTCATATATTCAAAAAATATTCTAGTACCAAAACATGTACAGGAATTTTAAAAAATGCTTCTATCTGTAATTTGGTTCACAAGTCGAAAAAATGTTCAGGAATTCCAAAATATGTTTTCTTTTATGTTCACAAGTTGAAAATTGCTCATTTTTTTAAAACAAAGTTCAGGTGTGCTTGTGGTTTAAAATTTTGGTCAGAAATTCAAAAAAAATGTTTGCATTTCACAACATGTTCAAGAATTTCTTTTAAATGTTCGCAATTTCAAATTTTTGTTCGGAAAATTTCGTGAAATGTTCCATTATTTCGTGATTACAAATTTTGGTCAGGACTTCAAAAAAGTTCGGGTTTCAGAAAATGTTCAAGAATTTTAAAAAATGTTCACAATTTCTAATTCTTCCGAATTTCATGAAATGTTCCATTTTAAAAAATTTGTTCATAAATTCAAAAAATGTTCGTAGTTTCAAAATTTTGTTCCAATTAGCATGAAATGTTCTAGTTTTCAAATATTTGTTGAAAAATTCAAAAAATGCTCACCGTTTCAATGTTTATTCAGAATTTCATAATTTGTTCACAAATTCATAAAAAGGTTTTAGTTTTTCAAAAAACAATATTCTTTTCCCATTTTTCTGCTTTTTCAATTTTTTTGTGTACATATTCAAAAAATGTTCCTGTATCCGGTTTTTTTCTTCAGGAATTCAAAAAAATGGTATTTTTTTAAAATATACATTAAAAAAGGTTCACCCCAGTAACTAATTCAGATTCGCTACAATAAGTACTTTCGGTTCGCTACAACTGGTTCCAATTTGCTACAGTATACAATTCTAGTTCTACATCTATTGTAGAAAAAATAAAAAAAACAATGCGAAAAAACGTATCTCTTTTGCGAGAGGCACGGATTTGCTTTCATGAGAAGTACGGTCGTGTCTCTCGTAAAAGAGGAAAAACACGATTTTTTTTCCTGTGACGAGAGGCACGGATTTAATTCTCGCAGAGGCACGGATTTACTTCTCATGGAGGCACGGATTTAATTCTCGTAGAGGCACATATTTACTTCTCATGGAGGCACGGATTTGCTTCCGCGAGAGGCACGACCGTGCCTCTTGAAAAGGGAAAAAACGTGTCTTCTTTTTTCCCTTCCGCGAGAGGCACGGATTTGCTTACGCGAGAGGCACGTCATGCCACTCGCAAAAGGGGAAAATGTGTTTTTTTTTCTACCACGGGAGGGATTTACTTCTCGTGGAGGCACGGATTTGCTTCCGCGAGGGGCACAGTTGTGCCTCTCGAAAAGGGAAAACGTGCCCCGGAATTAGTTTTATCGTACAAAAAAAAGTTCGTCGAAACCTATCAACATGAGATCTAGTTTTAAAAATCTCGATGCGAGGAATCCAACAGTAAAAACGGTTTGGCGATTCAAAGCATTTTCGCAAAGAAAAGTTGACGTTTGAGGTCGTGGATTTTCAAAGTGCATATCATGCCATTTTGGGGAGGCCAGCCTATGCACGGTTCATGGCTCGACCATGTTACGTGTACCTCAAATTGAAGATGCCCGGTCCCAGAGGTGTGATCACTGTCACCGGTGATAGGAAAAAGGCAGAGGAGTGCTTTCAGAAGGGCTCCAAAATTGCCGATTCCCAAGTGACAGCGGTCGAATTCGAAGAATACAAGCAAAACGCAGATCCGAGTGACTTGCTGCGGTCCAAGAAGCCCGCCACAGAATCTGCATTCCAGTCGTCCGGTGAGACGAAGCCTGTTCACATTCACCCGACCGACCCCGAAGCAGCTCCGACCCGCATCTCCACAACACTCGACCCAAAATAGGAAGAAGCGCTCATCCAGTTCCTCCGTGAGAACTGGGACATTTTTGCATGGAAGCCCGCTGACATGCCAGGTGTTCCCAGGGGACTGGCTGAGCACCGCCTAAGAGTCGACAAGTCTGCAAAGCCAGTCAAAGAACATCTTCGGCGGTCCGCCGTCCAGAAGAGAAAGGCCATTGGTGAAGAAGTGGCTCGACTGTTGGCGGCAGGATTTATCCGAGAGATATTCCACTCCGAGTGGCTCGCTAATGTCGTCATGGTTCCTAAGAAGGACAAGTCGCTCCGAATGTGCATTGATTTCAAGCACATCAACCGGGCCTGCCCGAAAGATCACTTTCCTCTCCCTCGCATAGATCAAATTGTTGACTCGACCGCGGGATGCGAGAGGTTGTCTTTTTTAGATGCTTACTCCGGGTACCACCAGATCCGTCTGTATGGGCCCGATGAAGTAAAAACAGCTTTCATCACTCCATTCGGGTGCTTCTGCTATATCACCATGCCATTCGGCCTCAAGAATGCCGGAGCCACATTTATGCGAATGATCCAGAAGTGTCTACTCACTCAAATCAGTCGGAATGTGGAAGCTTATATGGATGATATTGTTGTCAAGTCACGAAAAGGTTCCGACCTGCTCGCTGACCTCGCCGAAACATTTGCCAACCTCAGAAGGTATGATATCAAGCTCAATCCATCAAAGTGCACATTTGGAGTTCCTGGTGGCAAGTTACTCGGTTTTCTCGTTTCCGAACGGGGAATCGACGCCAACCCAGAAAAGATTGGCACTATTCTCCGAATGAAACGCCCTGTGCGAGTGCACGATGTCCAGAAGCTTACTGGATGCTTGGCCGCATTAAGTCGATTCATCTCACGACTCGGTGAAAAGGCATTGCCTCTTTACCGACTGATGAAGAAGGCTGACAAGTTCGAGTGGACTCCAGAAGCTGATGCAGCGTTTGCCGAGCTAAAAGCTCTGCTCTCCACCCAGCCGGTGCTTGCTGCTCCAATCAGCAAAGAGCCTCTGTTGCTCTACATCGCAGCCACAGGACAAGTCGTCAGTACTGTGCTAACGGTCGAGCGGGAAGAAGAAGGAAAAGCTCTCAAAGTTCAGCGCCCAGTGTATTATTTGTCTGAAGTCTTGACTCCATCCAAGCAGAGATATCCTCATTATCAGAAGCTTGTGTATGGAATATACATGACCACAAAGAAGGTTGCTCATTATTTCTCTGACCATTCAATCACAGTCGTCAGCGACGCTCCACTATCAGAGATTTTGCACAACAGAGATGCAACTGGTCGAGTGGCCAAATGGGCGATTGAACTTCTTCCCCTTGATATCAAGTTTGAGGCAAAGAAAGCCATTAAGTCCCAGGCAATAGCAGATTTCCTCGCCGAGTGGATCGAACAGCAGCAGCCGACTGAAGTTCACTCGGAGCATTGGACCATGTTTTTCGATGGTTCTAAGATGTTGAATGGTTCCGGTGCTGGGGTTGTCCTGGTTTGCCCCAGAGGAGATAAGCTCAGATATGTGCTCCAGATTCACTTTGATTCCTCCAACAATGAGGCAGAATATGAGGCCCTCCTATATGGGTTGCGCATGGCCATTTCACTCGGCGTCCGTCGCCTAATGGTCTATGGTGACTCGGATTTAGTGGTCAATCAGGTGATGAAAGAATGGGACGTGAGAAGCCCAGCCATGACTGGATACTGCAGTGCAGTGAGGAAGCTGGAGAAAAAGTTCGAGGGGTTGGAGCTCCATCATATACCCCGACTGAAAAATGAAGCAGCTGATGATCTAGCAAAGATAGGTTCCAAGAGAGAAGCCATTCCGAGTGGTGTGTTCTTGGAGCATATACATACTCCGTCAGTCAAAGAAGATCCTTTCACCGAAGAAACTCCGCAGCCTAAGAGTGCCACAGATCCGACTGAAGTTGAAGTCCCAGCGGTGGTCGACTTGATCATGGAGGTTTTGGTAGTCATTCCCGACTGGACGATTCCGTATGTCGCATATATCTTGAGGAAAGAGCTTCCGGAGGATGAGGAAGAGGCTCGACAGATCGTCCGTCGATCTAAGGCCTTTACCGTCATCAAAGGACAATTATACAGAGAGAGCACGACTGGAGTCGGTCAGAAGTGCATAACACCAGAAGAAGGTCGACTCATCCTCAATGATATTCACTCGGGGACCTGTGGCCATCATGCGTCCTCCCGGACCATCGTGGCCAAAGCATACCGAGCCGGATTTTACTAGCCCAAGGCGAATGAGATGGCAAAGGAGATAGTGGATAAGTGCGAGGGATGTCAGTTCTACTCGAATATGTCGCACAAACCTGCGTCAGCTTTGAAGACCATCCCACTCGTCTGGCCTTTTGCAGTCTGGGGGCTGCACATGGTCGGCCCTTTGAGAACAGGACGAAGTGGCTTCACGCATGTACTGGTGGCAGTCGACAAGTTCACCAAGTGGATCGAGGCTAAACCAATCAAGAGCCTCGACACCGGTACTGCTGTTAGCTTCATCAGGGAACTAATATTCAGATATGGAGTCCCGCACAGCATCATTACGGATAATGGGTCGAACTTTGACTCAGAGGAATTCAGAACCTTCTGCAACTCCCAGGGCACACGGGTCGACTACGCATCAGTCGCCCATCCGCAGTCGAATGGACAAGCAGAGCGAGCTAATGGACTGATTCTCAAGGGACTGAAGCCGCGACTGATGCGTGATCTCAAACACGCGGCTGGAGCTTGGGTCGACGAACTTCCATCTGTACTCTGGGGACTGCGGACCACGCCCAATCGGTCGACCGGAAGAACTCCATTCTTCTTGGTCTATGGAGCCGAAGCAGTCTTGCCGAGTGATCTTCTCCACAATGCTCCTCGAGTCGAAATCTACAACGAAGCAGAAGCTGAACAAGCGCGGCAGGACGCAGTCGACCTTTTAGAGGAAGAAAGGGAGATGGCTCTGATCCGGTCGACCATCTACCAACAAGATCTGCGCCGTTTCCACGCCCGAAATGTGAGAGGTCGAGCCTTCCAGGAAGGGGATTTGGTTCTCCGAGTGGATCAGCACAAACCACACAAGCTTGCTCCTTCTTGGGAAGGCCCCTTCATCGTCACCAAGGTTCTCCACAACGGGGCATACCGTCTTTACAACGTCGAGCATAATATCGACGAGCCCCGAGCTTGGAACGCGGAGCTACTCCGCCCATTTTACACTTAAGTTTTATCACTCGGATGAGTTGCAATAAAGTACTTCTGTAGTTCATGGGTTTAGAAATAATTGTGTCATCACTTTTTATTTTTGCCCACATAAAAACTCCCTCTCACTCGGGGGCTTAGCTGCGAATCCGTTTCGCCTAAGTTATAAAAATCCTACCGAGTGAAGAGCAACCCTCTCACTCGGGGGCTTAGCTGCGAATCCGTTTCGCCTAAGTTATAAAAATCCTACCGAGTGAAGAGCAACCCTCTCACTCGGGGGCTTAGCTGCAGTCCAAGCACTCGCCTAAGTTGTGAAAATCCTACCGAGTGAAGAGCAACCCTCCCACTCGGGGGCTTAGCTGCAGCCTCGTGCTCGCCTAAGTTTATCAAAATCCTACCGAGTGAAGAGCAACCCTCTCACTCAGGGGCTTAGCTGCAGTCCAAGCACTCGCCTAAGTTGTGAAAATCCTACCGAGTGAAGAGCAACCCTCCCACTCGGGGGCTTAGCTGCAGCCTCGTGCTCGCCTAAGTTATAAAAATCCTACCGAGTGAAGAGCAACCCTCTCACTCGGGGGCTTAGCTGCAGTCCAAGCACTCGCCTAAGTTTATAAAAATCCTACCGAGTGAAGAGCAACCCTCTCACTCGGGGGCTTAGCTGCAGTCCAAGCACTCGCCTAAGTTGAGAAAATCCTACCGAGTGAAGAGCAATCCTCTCACTCGGAGGCTTAGCTGCAGCCTCGTGCTCGCCTAAGTTTTCAAAATCCTACCGAGTGGTAAGCCAGCCTTCCACTCGGAGGCTTAGCTGCAGCCTCGTGCTCGCCTAAGTTGTGGAAATCCTACCAAGTGAAGAGCGATCCTCTCACTCGGGGGCTTAGCTGCAGCCTCGTGCTCGCCTAAGTTATAAAAATCCTACCGAGTGAAGAGCAACCCTCTCACTCGGGGGCTTAGCTGCAGTCCAAGCACTCGCCTAAGTTGAGAAAATCCTACCGAGTGAAGAGCAATCCTCTCACTCGGAGGCTTAGCTGCAGCCTCGTGCTCGCCTAAGTTTTCAAAATCCTACCGAGTGGTAAGCCAGCCTTCCACTCGGAGGCTTAGCTGCAGCCTCGTGCTCGCCTAAGTTGTGGAAATCCTACCGAGTGAAGAGCGATCCTCTCACTCGGGGGCTTAGCTGCAGCCTCGTGCTCACCTAAGTTATCAAAATCCTGGTAAGCCAGCCTTTCACTCGGGGGCTTAGCTGCAGTCCAAGCACTCGCCTAAGTTGTGAAAATCCTACCGAGTGAAGAGCAACCCTCTCACTCGGGGGCTTAACTGCAGTCCAAGCACTCGCCTAAGTTGTGAAAATCCTACCGAGTGAAGAGCGACCCTCTCACTCGGGGGCTTAGCTGCAGTCCAAGCACTCGCCTAAGTTACAAAAATCCTACCGAGTGAAGAGCGACCCTCTCTCTCGGAGACTTAGCTGCGGTCCAAGCGCTCGCCTAAGCACAGGCACCTTGCTCCGGACCTGCAAAAGACATTTTGAGCCGAAGGCAATCATATTCAAGCGCCAAATTCAAGTTTGAATCGATATCTAAAGGAACCGAAAGTGCTCAGGCGTCAAGCCTGTTAAGGTTCGTCGGTTACAATTCCACTCGGCATACCGAGGCAAATTTAAAGTGTCGAGCCAGAAGAAGTTTTTTACCCCTCCTGTGGAGGGCTGGAAGGTGCAACAAATTCATCAAGGTCAATTCCGTCGGCGATCCGACTGGCAGCTGCAAGGAAAGTCTCCATAAAGGACCTGAAGTCGTGCTTCTTGGTATTGGCCACCCGAAGGGCCGCCAGCTTCTCCTCTCGTGCATCTTTGCAGTGGACTCGGGCCAGACACAGAGCGACATCTGCACCACACCGAGCCGAGGACTTCTTCCACTCCTGCACTCGACCAGGGATCGCGTTCAAGCGGGCCATCAGCGACTCAAGGTCATTCTGAAGTGTCTCCTCAGGCCAGAGCGTCGAGTCGATGCGAGATGTGGCGGCCTTCAGCCTTGCGAGATAGTCCACGACAGCTGCGACACGAGACTCCAGTCGGAAAACATCCATGGCAACTTCGTCGTTCACCAGAGAATTGACGGGGTCAAGGTTCGGCTCCAGTCGGCTGGTTTCCTCTTCAAAGTTTTGACAAAATTCTGCAAGGGTGATCACTAAGTCAAGGGGATAGTCGAATGGAAGAAGCCATAGTTGGAAATATTTGCCAAACATGGTGGTTTACCTTCAAGCATAAGAAACAGCTTCTTGGCAAGGCCACTCAGGAAGGCCTCCAGTTCAGTCTTCTTCTCAGTCAATTTGCTGACTTGGTCGGTCAAGGCAGCTTTGTCAGTTCTCAGTCGACTGACTTCCTTGTTGGCAATCCCAAGAGCAGTTTTCAGATTGGTATTGTCTTGTTCGAGCTTGGTGACTGAAGCTAACTTCTCGTCAGCAAGCTTGATCTTATCAGCTAGCTCAAGGTCTTTCTTCTGCTGGGCCTCCCTTACCTTACCTGCAAGACACAGCAAGATCAGATGTTGAAACAAGCAAGAGGAAAAGCAGTCGTCAGGGTCTCACCAAACATACCTTCAGTCTCCTCCTTTGCCTTTGTCAGCTTCTCCTGAACCAGCTTCAAGCTCAGCTCGACTTGAGTATGCTTCTGTTCCAGTTCTGAGTAGCGAGCCACAAGATCACAAGAGTTCTGCGAAGAACCAATCGACTAAATGTCAAAAATAATTCACTTCCGAGTGAAAAAGGGAAAAACACACGTTTCTAAGACTACAGCCGAATACAAGCATTCGACCGTAGTCTCGGGGACTACACCCAGTGGGTGCACTCAGCGTGCCCCCACTAATCCTCTTGAAGACAAAGTCGACCAGTCGACCTCAAAAAAAAAACAGTGTGCGAGACGCATTCTCTAAGACTGTGATCAACTGCAAGCAGTCGACCACAGTCTCGGGGACTACACCCAGTGGGTGCACTCAGCGTGCCCCCACCGGTTTGCGAAATCCAGTCGACCAGTCGACTGACAGAAAGATTGACATCATAAAGCCTAAGGCCGACTGCCAGCAGTCGACCTTAGCCTTGGGGACTACACCCAGTGGGTGCACTCAGCGTGCCCCCACCAGTTTGCGAAATCCAGTCGACCAGTCGACTGACAGACAGATTGACATCATAAAGCCTAAGGCCGACTGCCAGCAGTCGACCTTAGCCTTGTGGACTACACCCAGCGGGTGCACTCAGCGTGCCCCCGCTAACACGGAGTTTATTCGACACACCCAGTGGGTGACTAATATAAATCCCGGAAAAGAAAAGTTTTTGGTTGCATATCCAACAGAACAAACAGCAGTCGACTGACCTGGACATTGCTTTGGAGGGCAGAGCTGGCGTCATAAGCTGCCTGGCTCGCATCCCGGATGGTCTTCAGCTGCTCCATCATGAGTCCCGCCTGGCGTATTGCCTCCTTCGCTGCACCAGCTTGGTCCTCTGGGACGTGGTGAGTCGTGAAGAGGGAGGGCTGCTGAGCACTCGTCAGTGGGGTCGCGAAGGTCACCGTGTGTCGAGTGGTGTTCTCTTCCTCCACAGTCAGAATTTCAGGCGCTGACACATCCTGAGGCACCTTACTGGCGGACGCTTTCCGACTCCTCCTGTGCTTCAGCGGCTCTTCATCCTCATCATCATCAGGAAGATCGATAACAGTGTTGGGTGGAGCTGCAGAGAAGGGTCAGGATCAGAGATCGCGAGTCAGTCGACTAAGAACGGTGTTAAGAATACAGTACCTGGGTTCGAAGTTGCTGCATCCTCCATCTCGTGGTCATCGGCCCGGGCCGAAGTCTCAGAGGTAGCAGCACTGCAACTCCAAAGGATCAGTCGACTAACCTCAGCGTCGACCAAAGATAAAGTTCGCACAAGAATAAGAAAATATGAGCAACACAATTACCCTGATATGGTGGGGATGGACACCTTCATCTTCGGCAGGAGCTTGGTCGGCTTCGAGGAGGCCGCCCTGGGCTGCTTCGGCGCCTTTTCAGTCGGCGCCGGAGAGGTGGTCCGAGGGCGCTTGGTCGACTGAGTGGCAGTCGCAACCCCCTTACCACGTTCGGTCGAAGGGTCGTGGACAAGCTTCGACCGCCTTTCTGAGCGTGGTGGAACGACCTCCTCCTCCTCTTCTTCCTCGTCCTCGATGTCATCTTCATCACCTTCATCATCATCATCGTCGTCGTCATCCCCTGCAGCATCCGAGTCCCATTCCTCCTCTTCCTGGCTCTCACCCCCGCTCGCCTCGCCCCCGCTCGCCTCGCCTTCCTCAGTCGGAGCTTGTGCCCCATTGGGCATCGAGTACAGCTCGGTGAAGGCCTAACAGACGCCCAAACAAGGATCAGTCGACCAGTCGACAGGGTTGGCAGAAATGAGTACGACAAGGACACAATGGAAAGCAGAGCAGGTGTACCTTGTTTGGGTCGCTGTTGTGGTCGAGTGGAGGAATCCTTCTGGCTCCGCGCGGGTTGTCCCTGTTCCCAGTAACGGCTACCATCCACCTTTCCAGAGTGGCGTCGTCGACTTCTTCTGGATGGACTCTAGTCTCGTCTTCGGGCCCACAGTACAACCACATGCAGTGGCTCCGGAACTGGAGAGGCTGGATGCGACGCTTGAGGAAAACCTCCAAAAGGTCCATGCCTGTCACACCCTCCCGAACCAGCTGCACCACGCGCTCCATCAACATCTTCACGTCGGCTTTCTCCTCCGGAATCAGCTTCAGAGGGGAGGGCTTGTTCACTCGGTCCATGGTGAACGGAGGGAGTCCACTCGACTGCCCTGGCGTCGACTGGACCTGGCAGTAGAACCAAGTCGACTGCCAGCCTCTGACGGACTCGGGAAAGGACATGGGCGGGAAGGTGCTATTATTCCTCACCTGAATCCCCAGGCCCCCACACATTTGGACGACTCGGGTCTTCTCATCACCTGGGCTCGCCTTCTTCACGGTCTGAGAGCGACACGTGAAGATACGTTTGAACAAACCCCAGTGCGGTCGACAGCCCAAGAAACCCTCACACATGGACACGAATGCAGCAAGATAGGCAATGGAGTTTGGGGTAAAGTGGTGGAGCTGCGCCCCAAAGAAATTCAAGAAGCCACGGAAGAAAATGCTTGGCGGCAAGGAAAACCCACGATCAACATGAGTGGCCAGAAGCACACACTCACCCTCTTCTGGCTGTGGCTGCCACTCCTTCCCCGGCAACCTCGCAGCTCCGTGAGGGATCAAGCCCTCGTTGGCCATGTCGAGGAGGTCCTTCTCCGTGATGGTCGACTGGATCCAGTCTCCTTGGACCCAGCCTTTCGGCAGGCGGGACCTGGACGAGGACCCTCTGCGGCTGGTGGATCTCCCCTTCGCCTTCTCCGATGCCGACGCCTTCTTGGCACGCTCCAGCGCCGCCGTCTTCTCCTTGGCCATGGTCGCCGGCGAGATACACGAAGGGAAGTGGTGCGGGGGCGAGAGCGAGCGCGCTGAGCAGGGGGGAAGGAAGCAGAGGGAGAGAGGGAGAATGCTGAGGCGCAGCACAGAAATCCTCGCCGGGCACATTTATAAGGTCCCTTCCGAGTGGCTGACATGTGGGCCCGGTCGATCTAATCATATCTGGGAGCAGTTATGAGGACTGGATACGTGGCGAAAAAGGCGGCGCGGAGATCGAGGCGCCTATGCCCCGTCCCATCCGAACGCCGCGGTCCGCCCCGCTTTGCGCGCGCCCCCAAATTTCGCACCCCGCGGAATCCGCGAGCAACAAATCAGTCTGTCAGACGCGGTGTTTCCGGCGATCCGTCGCTCGGAGATCGTCGAAGCTCGAAAGATCACTCGACGAAAAAATAGAATGGATCGAGTCGACCGAAGACAAATTGCTCCCTGTCAACGAAGAGATTCTTTGATCCAGAACAGCGCACAACTAGAGCGCAAAGGTTAATCGGAAACGACATCAACTCCTTCTTCACTCGAAGCCTCAATCCATTCGGGGGCTAATGATGGGGTTATGTACCTAGGGTAGGGTCATGGACCCGTTCCAAGTAACTTACCCTAGGACATCCCTAGAAGAGGTCGCCTTCCAGTCGACCAACGAGGATTCACTCGACTGGCCTGAAGGATTCGACCACGAAGACTCACTCGACCACCAGGAGGTCAAAAGGCACTCTGCACCGCAACGGCCTATAATTAAGTAGACTTTATGATAGTAAAGGCACTTTATGTGGGGCGTTACCAGTAACGCCCCAGACTTAACTCACCTTAAACCCTCTCCTACGTGGGCTGGCTGGGGTCCTGGCGCACTCTATATAAGCCACCCCCCTCCACAGGCAGAAGGGTTCGGCACCTTGTAATCCATACATTCATAATCCACTCGACCGCCTCCGGGCTCCGAGACGTAGGGCTGTTACTTCTTCCGAGAAGGGCCTGAACTCGTACATCCTTTGTGCTTACAACCTCTCCATAGCTAGGACCTTGCCTCTCCATACCTACCCCCCACTCTACTGTCAGGCTTAGAACCACGACAAGAGGCATAAGCTAACATACTTTCTCTTCTTGGATCATATGCACTTATGATTGGAACTCTAGCAAGCATCCGCAACTACTAAAGATCATTAAGGTAAAACCCAACCATAGCATTAAAGCATCAAGTCCCCTTTATCCCATACGCAACAACCCCCTTACTCGGGTTTATGCTTCTGTCACTCAAGCAACCCACTATAAGAGAATCATGAACGTATTGCAACACCCTACAGCGGGAATCCCTCACGCTTGCGCGACACGGAGGGCACAATAGGACAGCACCAAAATAAAACATACAACTCGTACCAATCTAGATCATCAATCAACCCAAAGACAAAGGATATCTACTCAAAACATCATAGGATGGCAACAAATCATTGGATCATAATATGTGGCATAAATCACCATGTTCAAGTAGGGATTACAGTGGGGTGCGGGAGAGTGGACCGTGTAAAGGAGATGAGGATGGTGATGATGGTGGTGATGTTGATGAAGACGATCACCGTGGCGATGATTCCCCTCCCGATGGCACTCCAGCGCCACCGAGAAAGAGGAGGAGAGTCTCCCCCTTGTGCTTCCTCCTCCATGGTCTCCCTCCTAGATGGGGAGAGGTTCTCCCTCTAGTCCTTGGCCTTCATGGCGATGATGGCCCCTCCAGGATCCTCCTCCATGACCCCCGGTGATGATGGCCCCCTCCGGCAGGGTGCCAGAGAGGGCCTGGATTGATTTCTCGTGGCTACAGAGGCTTGCGGCGGTGGAACTTCCAATGTAGGTTATTTTCTGGAGGTTTCTGTATTTATAGGAATTTTTGGCGTAGGTCTCACGCCAGGGGAGTCTCCGAGTCGTCCATGAGATAGGGGCCCATGCCTAGGGGGTGGGTGCCGCTCACCCTCGTGGACAGGCCGGGACTCTTTTGGCTCAACTCTTTTACTCCGGGGGCTTCTTTTGGTCCATAAAAAATCATCAAAAATTGGCACGTCAATTGGACTCTGTTTGGTATTCCTTTTCTGCGATACTCAAAAACAAGGAAAAAACAGAAACTGGCACTGGGCTCTAGGTTAATAGTTTAGTCCCAAAAATCATATAAAATATCATATAAATGAATATAAAACATCTAAGATGGATAATATAATAGCATGAATACTTCATAAATTATAGATACGTTGGAGACGTATCAGCATCCCAAGCTTAATTCTTGCTCGTCCTCGAGTAGGTAAACGATAAAAGAAATAATTTATGAAGTGTGAATGCTAGCAGGTGCACAAGTTTGATCAATGATAATTTCAATCACCTTTTCTAGCATCATTATATGTCATAACAGTAGCTCATCTCATAAAAAAATTCATGATCAAGTAACAAGCTATTCACATGTTAAAGTATAGATCATAAACTTTCTTGAAAACTAACAAACAATTGCAATTCATCTTATTTTTGGGAAGGGTCTACGTAAGAGCTTTGATTCAGCAAACTCCACATACTCAACTATCATTTAATCTTTCACAATTTCTAACACTCATGTGATATTTATGGGTTCAAAGTTTTAATCGGACACAGAGAAAGATAGGGGCTTATACTTTCGCCTCCCAACCTTTTACCTCAAGGGTAATGTCAACAACAATAATTTGTGAAAACCTACATCCAAGTGGATATATATATCAAGATTGCTCCAACACAAAGTGCTTGCCAAAGGAAAAAGTGTAAAAAGGAAAGGTGATGATCACCATGACTCTTGTATAGGGGTAGAAGATAAAAGTAAAAGATAGGTCCTTCGCAGAGGGAAGCAGAGGTTGTCATGCGCTTTTATGGTTGGATGCACAAAATCTTAATGCAAAAGAACGTCACTTTATATTGCCGCTTGTGATAAAGACCTTTATTATGCAGTCCATCGCTTTTATTTCTTCCCTATCACAAGTTCGTATAAAGCTTATTTTCTTCGCACTAATAGATCATACATATTTAGAGAGCAATTTTTATTGCATGCACCGATGACAACTTACTTGAAGGATCTTACTCAATCCTTAGGTAGGTATGGTGGACTCTCATGGCAAAACTGGTTGAAGGGATGTTTGGGAGCACAAGTAGTATTTCTACTTGGTGCAAAGAATTTGGCTAGCATGAGAAGGAAAGGCAAGCCCAATATGTTGGATGATCCAAGACAATATAACGTTTCGGATATAGGAAAACATAACCCATTAAGTTGTCTTCCTTGTCCAACATCAAACTTTTAGCATGCCATATTTTAATGAGTGCTCACAATTACAAAAGATGTCCAAGATAGTATATTTATATGTAAAATCTCTCTTCCTTCAATATTCTTTCATGAATTGTTCAAGTGACCAATTCTGCGTTTGCTAACTTTCAATAAGTTTACTACCTATACTTATTCTGTATGAAGTCATTACTCCCCATGGTATAAGCATACTAAGCGTATATAAATTCAGATTTATGATATTCAATGCATTCAACCATTTACTCATAGGATATACGTGAAGCACGAGAGTAAATGACAAACTACTCCAAAAAGATATAAGTGAAGAACAGTGAGTAGTCAAATAATTAACTAGCCATGGGAGGATTCTTTTTCATTCAAGATTTCAGATCCAATGATTTTATTCAAACAGCAAGTAAAATTGAAAATACGCTCCAAGCAAAACACATATCATGTGACAAATAGAAATATAGCTCCAAGTAAGGTATACCGATAGTTTTGAAGACGAAAGAGGGGATGCCTTCCGGGGCATCCCCAAGCTTAGGCGCTTGAGTCTTCCTTGAATATTACCTTGGGGTGCCTTGGGCATCCCCAAGCTTTGGTCTTTCCACTCCTTATTCTCCTCATATCGATATCCTACCCAAAGCTAGAAAACTTCAATCACACAAAACTTAACGAAACTTCGTGAGATAGGTTAGTATGATAAAGAGTAAACCATTCACTTTGGTACTGTCAAAGACAAGGTTCATAATTGTTCTCACACAATGCCTACTGTACCATATCATTTCTACAATTTATATTAAAAAATATAAGCCACAGAAACTAGAAAACAAGCAAACTATGCAATGAAAATAGAATCTGTCAGAAACAGAACAGTCTGTAATGATCCGAACAGCAACCATACTTCTGCTACTCCAAAAATTATAAAATAAATTGGTGGACGTGAGGAATTTGTCTATTAATCTTATGCAAAAAGAATCAACTCAAAAGCACTCTTCTTTAAAAAAATGACAGCTAATTTCTGTTTTTTACAGCAAGATTACATTAACTTTCACCCAAGTCTTCCCAAAGGTCTTACTTGGCACTTTATTGAAACAAAAGCTATAAAACATGATTACTATAGTATCTTAATCATGTAAACACACAAAAAAGTAAGGGTAAATATTGGGTTGTCTCCCAACAAGCGCTTTTCTTTAATGCCTTTTAGCTAGGCATGATGATTTCAATGATGCTCACATAAAAGATAAGAATTGAAACATAAAGAGAGCATCATGAAGAATATGACTAGCACATTTAAATCTAACCCACTTCCTATGCCTAGGAATTTTGTGAGCACATAATCTATAGGAACAAAAATCAACTAGCATAGGAAGGCAAAACAAGTATAACTGCAAAACTTTAAGCACATAGAGAGGAAACTTGATATTATTGCAAATCCTATAAGCATGTATTCCTCCCTCATAATAATTTTCAGTAGAATCATGAATGAGTTCAACAATATAACCATCACATAAAGCATTCTTTTCATGATCTACAAGCATAGAAATTTTACTACTCTCCACATAAGCAAAATTCTTCTCATTCGGAATAGTGGGAGCAAACTCAACAAAATAACTGTCATGTGAGGCATAATCCAATTGAAAACTAAAATCATGATGACAAGTTTCATGGTTAACATTATTCTTTATAGCATACATGTCATCACAATAATCATCATAGATAGCAACTTTGTTCTCATAATCAATTGGAACCTCTTCCGAAATAGTGGAATCATTACTAACTAAAGTTGACACTCTTCCAAATCCATTTTCATAAATATCACACTAAGATTCAACACCCTCCAAAATAGTGGGATCACTAATTCCTAAAGTTGACACTCTTCCAAACCCAATTTAGATTATAGTATTATTCATACTCCAAAAGATATAAGTGAAGTTCATGGAGCATTCTACAATTAATATAGACTAACCAATATCCAAGCTCAAAATGTATAAGTGAAGCACACGAAGCATTCTATAAAACCATACTCAAAAGATTTAAGTGAAGCACAAAGAGCAATTCTACAAGATCATGCTTAAAATATATAAGTGAATCACATGAAGTATTCTATAAATAAATGAAGGGCCATCTCATACTAGCATGGTTCTTAAAGGAAAAAACAAAAACACAAAGGACACAAATCATGTGAACAAACAAAAACTGAGGTATACCGATATTTGTTGAAGAAGAAAGATGGGATGCCAACCGGGGCATCCCCAAGCTTAGATGCTTAAGTATCCTTTGAAGTATTTACTTGGGGTTCCTTGGGAATCCCCAATCTTTAAATCTTGCCTCTCTTTATTCTTCTCACATCGGAAACTCCTCGTTCTTCGAACACTTCATTCAAAAAAACTTAAACAAGAACTTTGTTACATCCGTTAGTGTAATAAAGCAAACTACCACATTAAGGTACTGTAATTAAGTTATTTTTTATTTATAATGTTGTTAAACCTACTGTATTCCAACTTATCTATGGTTAATACCCCAGATACTAGCCATAGATTCATCAAAATAAGCAAACAACACGTGAAAAACAGAATCTGTCAAAAACAGGACAGTCTGTAGTAATCTGGAAGTTTAGTAAACTTCTGTAACTCCAAAAATTCTAGAAAAAATATGACAATTTAAAAATTTGTACATAAGTAAAGTTCAAAAAGTTTCATACCCATTTGACTTTCCAGTAAAAAATGTAAATTCATGCGCTACAGCCAAAGTTTCTGTCTTTGTACTGCACAAAGTAAACAAGCAATCTAATCATCCTAAAACCAAAACTTGGCACATTATTTTTATAATACAATGGATATACACAAGGGGGTAATTATTTACAGAGAAACTTCCATGAAAAATTCTACATTGTTTCCGTCAGCATGAACACAAGTGCTCAAGGTCGACCCTCACTTCTTCAATGCATAACTTTCCAATCACTTCTCTTTTTGAAAAACTTTTTAGGCATGAGAGGCAAGTAAATTGTTTTTGTTATTTTCATTATTTAATTTTTTTGGTATGTTTCACCCACAACTAAACAGAAACAAAAAGGAAAAACAAAATCTACTTAGTGAAGAAAGCAAACAAGCACACACGATAATATCAACCCCACGCTATTGCTCCCCGGCAACAGCGCCAGAAAAGAGCTTGATAATCCCCAAGTGCAAGGAATCATCGTAGCAATTCCCAAAGGTGGAAGTGATAAGTATGGAGTGTCGAACCCACAAGGAGCTAAAGGTAAGATCAATATTCTCTCAAGTCCTATCTGCAACTGATACGACTCTATGTACACCGAACGTTTGCTTCCAACTAGAAACGAGAAATAAAACTACGTTGTGGGTATGAAGAGGAAAACTTTGCATGATATCAGAGAGCTAAAATATAAAAGTAGGTGCTGTTATCATGAAGTTAGAATATATTCTAAATATTATAAATAGCGAGTGTGGAATAATGATGGGTCGGTGTGCGGAATTATCCTGGGCAATCGTTACCAAGACCGGTAGTCGTCATTGCAATTTCATATGAGGGAGAGGCATAAGCTAACATACTTTCTCTTCTTGGATCATATGCACTTATTATTGGAACTATAGCAAGCATCCGCAACTACTAAAGATCATTAAGGTAAAACCCAACCATAGCATTAAAGCATCAAGTCCCCTTTATCCCATACGCAACAACCCCCTTACTCGGGTTTATGCTTCTGTCACTCAAGCAACCCACTATAAGCGAATCATGAACGTATTGCAACACCCTACAGCGGGAATCCCTCATGCTTGCGCGACACGGAGGGCACAATAGGACAACACCAAAAATAAAACATACAACTCGTACCAATCTAGATCATCAATCAACCCAAAGATAAAGGATATCTACTCAAAACATCATAGGATGGCAACAAATCATTGGATCATAATATGTGGCATAAAGCACCATGTTCAAGTAGGGATTACTGTGGGGTGTGGGAGAGCGTGGACCGTGTAAAGGAGATGAGGATGGTGATGATGGTGGTGATGTTGATGAAGACGATCACCGCAGCGATGATTCCCCTCCCGATGGCACTCCGGCCCCACCGAGAGAGAGGAGGAGAGGTTCTCCGCCTTGTGCTTCCTCCTCCATGGCCTCCCCCTAGATGGGGAGAGGTTCTCCCTCTGGTCCTTGGCCTTCATGGCGTTGATGGGCCCTCCAGGTGTTGGGGAACGTAGTAATTTCAAAAAAAATTCTACGCACACGCAAGATCATGGTGATGGCATAGCAACGAGAGGGGAGAGTGTTCGTCCACGTACCCTTGTAGACCGTAAGCGGAAGCGTTAGCACAACGCGGTTGATGTAGTCGTACGTCTTCATGATCCGACCGATCCAAGCACCGAACGTACGGGGCTTCCGAGTTCAGCACACCTTCAGCTCGATGACGATCTCCGGCCTCCGATCCAGCAGAGCTTCGGAGATGAGTTCCGTCAGCACGACGGCGTGGTGACGATGATGATGTTCTACCGGCACAGGGCTTCGCCTAAACTCCGCAACGATATGACCGAGGTGGAATATGGTGGAGGGGGGCACCGCACACGGCTAAGGAACGATCCGTAGATCAACTTGTGTGTCTACGGGGTGCCCCCTACCCCCGTATATAAAGGAGTGGAGGAGGGGAGGGTCGGCCCTCTTCTATGGCGCGCCCTAGGGGAGTCCTACTCCCACCGGGAGTAGGATTCCCCCTTTCCTAGTCCAACTAGGAGTCCTTCCATGTATTAGGAGTAGGAGACAAGGAAGGGGAAGAGAGAAGGGAAGGAAGGAGGGGGTGCGGCCCCTCCCCCTAGTCCAATTCGGACTAGGCCATGGGGGGCGGGCGGCCTGCCCTAGGCAGCCCCTCTCTCTTTCCCGTATGGCCCAATAAGGCCCAATACTTATCCCCGGCGAATTCCCGTAACTCTCCGGTACTCCGATAAATACCCGAATTACTCGGAACCTTTCCGAACTCCGAATATAGTCGTCCAATATATCGATCTTTACGTCTTGACCATTTCAAGACTCCTCGTCATGTCCCCGATCTCATCCGGGACTCCGAACTCCTTCGGTACATCAAAACTCATAAACTCATAATATAACTGTCATCGAAACCTTAAGCGTGCGGACCCTACGGGTTCGAGAACTATGTAGACATGACTTAGAACTATTCGTGGTCAATAACCAATAGCGGAACCTGGATGTCCATATTGGCTCCTACATATTCTACGAAGATCTTTATCGGTCAAACCGCATAACAACATACGTTGTTCCCTTTGTCATCGGTATGTTACTTGCCCGAGATTCGATCGTCGGTATCCAATACCTAGTTCAATCTCGTTATCGGCAAGTCTCTTTACTCGTTCCGTAATACTTCATCCCATAAATAACTCATTAGTTACAATGTTTGCAAGGCTTAAGTGATGTGTATTACCGAGAGGGCCCAGAGATACCTCTCCGACAACCGGAGTGACAAAACCTAATCTCGAAATACGCCAACCCAACATGTACCTTTGGAGACACCTGTAGAGCACCTTTATAATCACCCAGTTACGTTGTGACGTTTGGTAGCACACAAAGTGTTCCTCCGGTAAACGGGAGTTGCACAATCTCATAGTTGTAGGAACATTGTATAAGTCATGAAGAAAGCAATAGCAACATACTAAACGATTAAGTGCTAGGCTAACGGAATGGGTCAAGTCAATCACATCATTCTCCTAATGATGTGATCCCATTAATCAAATGACAACCCATGTCTATGGCTAGGAAACATAACCATCTTTGATCAACGAGCTAGTCTAGTAGAGGCATACTAGTGACACTCTGTTTGTCTATATATTCACACATGTGTTATGTTTCCGGTTAATACAATTCTAGCATGAATAATAAACATTTATCATAAAATAAGAAAATAAATAATAACTTTATTATTGCCTCTAGGGCATATTTCCTTCAGTCTCCCACTTGCACTAGAGTCAATAATCTAGTTCACATCACCATGTGATTTAACATCAATAATTCACATCAGCATGTGATTAGCACCCATAGTTCACATCGTCATGTGACCAACATCCAAAGGGTTTACTAGAGTTAATAATCTAGTTCACATCGCTATGTGATTAACACCCAAAGAGTACTAAGGTGTGATCATGTTTTGCTTGTGAGAGAAGCTTAGTCAACGGGTCTGTCACATTCAGAGCCCTATATATTTTGCAAATATTCTATGTCTACAATGCTCTGCACGGAGCTACTCTAGCTAATTGCTCTCACTTTCAATATGTATCCAGATTGAGACTTAGAGTCATCTGGATCGGTGTAAAAGCTTGCACCGATGTAACTCTTTACGACGGGCTCTTTTATCACCTCCATAATCGAGAAACATCTCCTTAGTCCTTACTAAGGATATTCTTGACCGCTGTCCAGTGATCTACTATTAGATCAAAAGTGTATTGCCTTGCCAAACTCAGAGCAAGGTATACAATATGTATAGTTCACAGCATAGCATACTTTATAGAACCTATGACTGAGGCATAGGGAATGACTTATCATTCTTTTTCTATTTTCTGCCATGGTCGGGTCTTGAGTCTTACTCAATTTCACACCTTGCAACACAGGCAAGAACTCCTTCTTTGACTGTTCCATTTTGAACTATTTCAAAAATTTATCAAGGTATGTATTCATTGAAAAATCTTATCAAGCGTCTTGATCTATCTATATAGAACTTGATGCTCAATGTGTAAGCAGCTTCACTGAGGTCTTTCTTTGAAAAACTCTTATTCAAGTATCCTTTCATGCTTTGCAGAATAATTCTACATTATTTCTGATTAACAATATGTCATTCACATATACTTATCAGAAATGTTGTAGTGCTCCCACTCACTTTCTTGTAAATACAGGCTTCACCGTAAGTCTGTACAAAACTATATGCTTTGATCAACATATCAAAGCGTATATTCCAACTCTGAGATGCTTACTCTAGTCCATAGATGGATCGCTGGAGCTTGCACATTTTGTTAACACCTTTAGGATTGACAAAACCTTCTGATTGCATCATATACAACTCTTCTTTAAGAAAACCATTAAGGAATGCAGTTTTGACATCCATTTGCCAGATTTCATAAAATGTGGCAATTGCTAACATGATTCGGACAGACTTAAGCATCGATATGAGTGAGAAAATCTCATCGTATTCAACACTTTGAACTTGTCGAAAACCTTTCGCAACAAGTCGAGCTTAGTAGATAGTAATACTACTATCAGTGTCTGTCTTCCTCTTGAAGATCCATTTATTTAACATGGCTTGCTGATCATTGAGCAAGTCAATCAAAGTCCATACTTTGTTCTCATAGATGGATCTCATCTCAGATTTTATGGCCTCAAGCCATTTCGTGGAATCTGGGCTCATCATCGCTTCCTCATAGTTCGTAGGTTCATCATGGTCTAGTAACATGACTTCCAGAACAGGATTACCGTACCACTCTGGTGCGGATCTCACTCTGTTTTACCTACGAGGTTCGGTAGTAACTTGATCTGAAGTTACATGATCATCATCATTAGCTTCCTCACTAATTGGTGTAGTAGTCACAGGAACAAATTTCTGTGATGAACTACTTTCCAATAAGGGAGAAGGTACAATTACCTTATCAAGTTCTACTTTCCTCCCACTCACTTCTTTCGAGAGAAACTCCTTCTCTAGAAAGGATCCATTTTTAGCAACGAATATCTTGCCTTCGGATCCGTGATAGAAGGTGTACCCAACAATTTCCTTTGGGTATTCTATGAAGATGCACTTCTCCAATTTGGGTTTGAGCTTATCAAGATGAAACTTTTTCACACAAGCATCGCAGCCCCAAACTTTAAGAAACGACAACTTGGGTTTCTTGCTAAACCATAGTTCATATGATGTCGTCTCAACGGATTTAGATGGTGCCCTTTTAACGTGAATGCAGTTGTCTCTAATGCATAAACCCAAAATAATAGTGGTAAATCAGTAAGAGACATCATAGACCGCACCATATCCAATAAAGTGCGGTTACGACGTTCGGACACACCATAACGTTGTGGTGTTCCAGGTGGCATGAGCTGTGAAACTATTCCACATTGTTCAAATTGAAGACCAAACTCGTAACTCAAATATTCGTCTTTGCGATCAGATCGCAGAAACTTTATTTTCTTGTTACGATGATTTTTCCACTTCACTCTGAAATTCTTTGAACCTTTCAACTATTTCAGACTTATGTTTCATCAAGTAGATATACCCATATCTGCTCAAATCATCTTGTGAAGGTCAGAAAATAACGATACTTGCCACGAGCCTTCATACTCATTGGTCTGCATACATCAGTATGTATTATTTCCAACAAGTCAGTAGCTCGTTCCATTGTTCCGAAGAACGGAGTTTTAGTCATCTTGCTTAAAAGGCACGGTTCGCAAGCATCAAATGATTCATAACCAAGTGATTCCGAAAATCCATCTTTATGGAGTTTCTTCATGCGCTTTACACCGATATGACCCAAACGGCAGTGCCACAAATAAGTTGCACTATCATTATTAACTTTGCATCTTTTGGCATCAATATTATGAATATGTGTATCACTACAATCGAGATCCAACAAACTATTTTCATTGGGTGTATGACCATTGAAGGTTTTATTCATGTAAACAGAACAACAATTATTCTCTAATTTTAAATGAATAACCGTATTGCAATAAACATGATCAAATCATATTCATGCTCAACGCAAACGCCAAATAACATTTATTTAGGTTTAACACTAATCCCAAAAGTATAGGGAGTGTGCGATGATGATCATATCAATCTTGTAACTACTTCCAACACTCATCGTCACTTCCCCTTCAACTCGTCTCTGTTTATTCTGTAACTCCTGTTTCGAGTTACTAATCTTAGCAACCGAACAAGTATCAAATACTCAGGGGCTACTATAAACACTAGTAAGGCACACATCAATAATCTGTATATCAAATATACCCTTGTTCACTTTGCCATCCTTCTAATCCACCAAATATTCAGGGTATTTCCGTTTCCAGTGACCATTTCCTTTGCAGTGTAAGCACTCAGTTTCAGGCTATGGTCCAGCTTTGGGCTTCTTCGCAGGAGTGACAACTTGCTTGTCTTTCCACTTGAAGTTCCCTTTCTTTCCCTTTTCCCTTCTCTTGAAACTAGTGATCTTGTCAACCATCAACACTTGATGCTCTTTCTTGATTTCTACCTTCGTCGATTTCAACATCACGAAGAGCTTGGGAATCGTTTTCGTCATCCCTTGCATACTATAGTTCATCACAAAGTTCTACTAACTTGGTGATGGTGACTAGAGAATTCTGTCAATCACTATCTTATCTGGAAGATTTACTCCCACTTGATTCAAGCGATTGAAGTACCCAGACAATCTGAGCACATGCTCACTAGTTGAGCGATTCTCCTCCATCTTTTAGCTATAGAACTTGTTGGAGACATCATATCTCTCAACTCGGGTATTTGCTGGAAATATTAACTTCAACTCCTGGAACATCTCATATGGTCCATGACGTTCAAAACGTCTTTGAAGTCCCGATTCTAAGCCGTTAAGCATGGTGCACTAAACTATCAAGTAGTCATCATATTGAGCTAGTCAGACGTTCATAACGTCTGCATCTGCTCCTGCAATAGGTCTGTCACCTAGCGGTGCATTAAGGACATAATTCTTCTGTGCAGCAATGAGGATAAACCTCAGATCACGGATCGAATCCGCATCATTTCTACTAACATTTTTCAACACAATTTTCTCTAGGAACATATCAAAATAAACATATGAAAGCAACAACGCAAGCTATTGATCTACAACATAATTTGCAAAATACTACAAGGACTAAGTTCATGATAAATTTAAGTTCAATTAATCATATTACTTAAGAACTCCCACTTAGACAGACATCTCTCTAGTCATCTAAGTGATCACGTGATCCAAATCAACTAAACCATAACCGATCATCACGTGAGATGGAGTAGTTTTCAATGGTGAACATCACTATGTTGATCATATCTACTATATGATTCACGCTCGACCTTTCGGTCTCCGTGTCCCGAGGCCATATCTGCATATGCTAGGCTCGTCAAGTTTAATCTGAGTATTCCGCGTGTGCAAAGCTGGCTTGCACCCGTTGTAGATGGATGTAGAGCTTATCACACCCGATCATCACGTGGTGTCTCGGCACGACGAACTTTGGCAACGGTGCATACTCAGAAAGAACACTTCTTGATAATTTTAGTGAGAGATAATCTTAAAATGCTACCGTCAATCAAAGCAAGATAAGATGCATAAAGGATAAACATCACATGCAATCAATATAAGTGATATGATATGGGCATCATCATCTTGTGCTTGTGATCTCCATCTCCGAAGCACCGTCGTGATCACCATCGTCACCGGCGCGACACCTTGATCTCCATCGTAGCATCATTGTCGTTACGCCATCTATTGCTTCTACGACTATCGCTACCGCTTAGTGATAAAGTAAAGCAATTACAGGGCGTTTGCATTTCATACAATAAAGCGACAACCATATGGCTCCTTCCAGTTGCCGATAACTTCGGTTACAAAACATGATCATCTCATACAATAAAATATAGCATCACGTCTTGACCATATCACATCACAACATGCCCTGCAAAAACAAGTTAGACGTCCTCTACTTTGTTGTTGCAAATTTTACGTGACTGCTACGGGCTTAGCAAGAACCGTTCTTACCTACGCATCAAAACCACAACGATAGTTCGTCAAGTTGGTGCTGTTTTAACCTTCGCAAGGACCGGGCGTAGCCACACTCGATTCAGCTAAAGTGAGAGAGACAGACACCCGCCAGCCACCTTTAAGCACGAGTGCTCGTAACGGTGAAACCAGTCTCGCGTAAGCGTACGCGTAATGTCGGTCCGGACCGCTTCATCTCACAATACCGCCGAACCAAAGTATGACATGCTGGTAAGCAGTATGACTTGTATCGCCCACAACTCACTTGTGTTCTACTCGTGCATATAACATCAACGCATAAAACCTAGGCTCGGATGCCACTGTTGGGGAACGTAGTAATTTCAAAAAAAAATTCTACGCACACGCAAGATCATGGTGATGGCATAGCAACGAGAGGGGAGAGTGTTCGTCCACGTACCCTCGTAGACCGTAAGCGGAAGCGTTAGCACAACGCGGTTGATGTAGTCGTACGTCTTCATGATCCGACCGATCCAAGCACCGAATGTACGGGGCCTCCGAGTTCAGCACACGTTCAGCTCGATGACGATCTCCGGCCTCCGATCCAGCAGAGCTCCGGAGACGAGTTCCATCAGCACGACGGCGTGGTGACGATGATGATGTTCTACCGACGCAGGGCTTCGCCTAAACTCCGCAACGATATGACCGAGGTGGAATATGGTGGAGGGGGGCACCGCACACGGCTAAGGAACGATCCGTAGATCAACTTGTGTGTCTATGGGGTGCCCCCTACCCCCGTATATAAAGGAGTGGAGGAGGGGAGGGCCGGCCCTCTTCTGTGGCGCGCCCTAGGGGAGTCCTACTCCCACCGGGAGTAGGATTCCCCCTTTCCTAGTCCAACTAAGAGTCCTTCCATGTATTAGGAGTAGGAGACAAGGAAGGGGAAGAGAGAAGGGAAGGAAGGAGGGGGTGCGGCCCCTCCCCCTAGTCCAATTCGGACTAGGCCATGGGGGGCGGGCGGCCTGCCCTAGGCAGCCCCTCTCTCTTTCCCGTATGGCCCAATAAGGCCCAATACTTCTCCCCGGCGAATTCCCGTAACTCTCCGGTACTCCGATAAATACCCGAATCACTCGGAACCTTTCCGAACTCCGAATATAGTCGTCCAATATATCGATCTTTACGTCTCGACCATTTCGAGACTCCTCGTCATGTCCCCGATCTCATCCGGGACTCCGAACTCCTTCGGTACATCAAAACACATAAACTCATAATATAAGTGTCATCGAAACCTTAAGCGTGCGGACCCTACGGGTTCGAGAACTATGTAGACATGACTTAGAACTATTCATGGTCAATAACCAATAGCGGAACCTGGATGTCCATATTGGCTCCTACATATTCTACGAAGATCTTTATCGGTCAAACCGCATAACAACATACGTTGTTCCCTTTGTCATTGGTATGTTACTTGCCCGAGATTCGATCGTCGGTATCCAATACCTAGTTCAATCTCGTTACCGACAAGTCTCTTTACTCGTTCTGTAATACTTCATCCCGTAACTAACTCATTAGTTACAATGTTTGCAAGGCTTAAGTGATGTGTATTACCGAGAGGGCCCAGAGATACCTCTTTGACAATCGGAGTGACAAAACCTAATCTCGAAATACGTCAACCCAACATGTACCTTCGGAGACACCTGTAGAGCACCTTTATAATCACCCAGTTACGTTGTGACGTTTGGTAGCACACAAAGTGTTCCTCCGGTAAACAGGAGTTGCATAATCTCATAGTTGTAGGAACATTGTATAAGTCATGAAGAAAGCAATAGCAACATACTAAACGATCAAGTGCTAGGCTAACGGAATGGGTCAAGTCAATCACATCATTCTCCTAATGATGTGATCCCATTAATCAAATGACAACCCATGTCTATGGCTAGGAAACATAACCATCTTTGATCAACGAGCTAGTCTAGTAGAGGCATACTAGTGACACTCTGTTTGTCTATATATTCACACATGTATTATGTTTCCGGTTAATACAATTCTAGCATGAATAATAAACATTTATCATAAAATAAGAAAATAAATAATAACTTTATTATTGCCTCTAGGGCATATTTCCTTCACCAGGATCCTCCTCCATGACCTCCGGTGATGATGGCCCCCTCCGGCAAGGTGCCAGAGAGGGCCTAGATTGATTTCTCATGGCTACAGAGGCTTGCGGCGGTGGAACTTCCGATGTAGGTTATTTTTTGGAGGTTTATGTATTTATAGAAATTTTTGGCGTAGGTCTCACATCAGGGGGGTCTCCGAGTCGTCCATGAGATAGGGGCCCACGCCCAGGGTGGTGGGCGTGCCCCCCATCCTCGTGGACAGCCCAGGACTCTTCTGGCTCAACTCTTTTACTCCGGGGGCTTCTTTTGGTCCATAAAAAATCATCAAAAATTGGCACGCCAATTGGACTCTGTTTGGTATTCCTTTTCTGCGATACTAAAAAACAAGGAAAAAATAGAAACTGGCACTGGGCTCTAGGTTAATATGTTAGTCCCAACAATCATATAAAATATCATATAAATGCATATAAAACATCTAAGATGGATAATATAATAGCATGAATACTTCATAAATTATAGATACGTTGGAGACGTATCACGCTTCCTTGAGGTCATGCAACATCTGCTTGAAGTTCTGAACATCAGTCACGCTAAGCTTGGCCATGTGCTTCTTGAATTGAGCTTTTTCATAGTCAATTTTGTTCTTCAGCTCAACTATTTTCTAAGCTAGAACTAGCTCATTTGCAATGGCACTGTGGAAAGAGACACTGATGCCAATAGGAAATTGAAGATCATCAATACCGAGGTCCGGATTGGCAAACCACTCATCAATGAAGTTGTTTAGGATGTCCACATCAAAGAGGGGCAGATCATTGAAGATTTCCGCTTCTTGCTTGCTCTTTATCAACAGCTCAAGAGCATCCTCACCTAGATCATCGTCACTGGACAGATCAATGGCTTCATTCTCGTTCCTCAGAACGGTAGCTGGGGTCAGTGCTTGACCAGAACTTTGGATGGGCTTCTTCTTCTTCTCGGTCTTGGAGATGCGAGATTGATCTTCATACTGCACACTTGCTTCAGGAGGTGCAGTGGCCAGAGGCTTCACTCACAAAGCTTTAGGTGCAGAGGAGGGCTTTGAAGCCTTTGGTTTCTTCTTCTTCTGTGGCTTAGGTGGAGCAGGCGCTTCATCAGAATTAGCGTTGTCTGCAGAGTGCTCCATGGCTGTCCCCTGAACTGCAATGTGTGTGATGAGACCTTCGAGGTTGTAGAAGGGCCCAATGATATTGGGTTTAGCATCACGAGAGCCATCAGCTCGAGGAGCAGATGGACCGGGGTTGAAGTCGAGTCCAAATGTTTTCTTGTTTTTCACGGCTGAATCCTTGGCAAACTTGAAGTTGCGCTTGAACAGATTGTCTTCACGACTCCATAACATAGATGATGGGTCGACATTAGCGGGCTGAGGTCCACGGACCATGCACGGGTAGAAGCCTTGAGCAATGGCTTTGGACTTGGACTTGGGTTGAAGATTTTTGAAGAGAATATCTCCCCATGGTCGTTTGATGGCATTCTTCTCTACATACTCTGCAGTCACAAATCTGTATAGAAACCATTGTTCAGCCCAGTATCTGCGAATCCATTGGGTTTGAGTCTTGCGTTTGCCATAGGTTTCTTCAAGGTCTGTCTTGTACAACTCATATAGATTAGGTGGCAAATCTTTGGATGTATTCCCACGGCGTTGTCTGCCGCCCTTTCTTGTTGACTTTTCTGTGGCCATGAAGTTCAAACTGGATGGCTTCAAAACTTGCAAAGGCTTCCGTCTGCTGGTCAGACAGGAACTGGCTTCAGGAGAATTGATGTGACGCTGTAAGAATTCTGCAAATGAAAGCACACTATGAGAACCAAGGGATTCTCCCATGGACATGTACCTATGACAGCATTAGAGGTGCAAGGGAAGGGGAAGAGGTCATATGCATTCTCAGGAGATGTTGAAGTTAAATCAGTTTGACGACATTGACCTCATAACGTGAAGACATTCACTTATTTGTTGGGAGTTGGTTCCAGATTTGTACGAATCCAAGAATAGGTACAGGTGAGGAATCTAACTTGTTGTGAAGCATAAGTGAATATACTAGGCATGATATGAGGTGCAGAACAGAATAGATCCAGTTCTGTAGTCATAAACTACTTTTGGTGAGGAAGGATGAATCTATCGGATCAAAAAGACAGTAACAAGGAGGTTTTATTTACCACACGAAGAACTGCTAGACGAAGTTGAGTAGGAGGCCGAGCAGTTCCATCTTCCGTGCCCTAACTTGGCGACAAAAGACACCTACAGCAGCGGCGGAGGAGACGAGGTCTGCTGCCAGCGTGAAGACGGCGTCGGTGAGGTCACGACAGCTAAGCGCTTCGTCGCTGGCGTCGTCGAGAGCTAGCGGCGGCGCTAGGGTTTGTGCGAGGTGGAGAGGTGGGAGAAGGATTTTTGACCGCGATGTGATGTGTATTTATAAGGAAAGGGACAACACAGCGCAATTATGCAGGTGCCCCTGGCGGTTCACATCTGAGGGACACGTGGCAAACATGCAACACACTGGAAGTTGTTCCATGTTCCCACGCACGCATAGACTGTCGGGTGGTTGTTCCGGCTTCTCCGGGTTTCAGGCAATAAGGATATAACATTTAAAATAGATTCAACTTTTGTCTCTATATCTTCTGCTGACAAGGACACAGAGAAGACATTTGACAGTTTCAATAGAATGCATATGATTTGGATAGATAGAATTTGAGGTAGAAGCATAAAAGAGGTTAGGGTCCGATCACATTCACTTAGATCAAAAATTTAAGCATGAAGACATAGCTATAAGTGAATGCTGTAGAGGACAAAACACAATTATATGTATATATCAGAAGAAGATCAAATCAACATTGTGAAGATAAACATGAAGTCAAATCAATGTTGAAGACAAACCAAACGCAAAGAGTTTGCATATGTAACACCAAATGAAACACTTCAAACAAAAGTTTGGTGGTGGCGTTACCCACCGTATAGAAAGTATTAGGCCCAGACACGACGCACAATTATCGTGGCGCTCCGAAGTCAAATTCCGCATTAATGTATTCACACTTAGAGTGTATGTCTTCATTGATTTGAAGATATATGTTACTTCATGTGTTGCACATCTAAGTCATCTACATGCATAAGTGTTCGGATGTGTGTCCAATCACCGGACATTTGAGGATTCTAAGATATTTAGCTCACATAGCAACTTGCAAAACCTTTTCTCATCCAGGGGCTTTGTGAAGATATCTGCCAATTGCTCTTTAGTGTTGACGTGAATGATATCAATATCTTCCTTCATGACATGATCTCTGAGAAAGTGATGACGAATTTCAATGTGCTTTGTCTTTGAGTGCTGAACTGGGTTGTTGGCAATCTTGATGGCACTTTCATTATCGCAGTAGAGTGGCACATGCTTCAGGTGAACACCATAGTCCTTGAGAGTTTGCTTCATCCAGAGAAGCTGAGCACAGCAAGATCCAGCAGCAATGTATTCAGATTCAGCAGTGGAGAGAGATACGCAGTTCTGCTTCTTTGAAGACCAACAGACAAGTGATCGTCCTAGAAAGTGACATGTGCCTGATGTGTAATTGCGATCAACCTTGTCACCAGCATAATCAGCATCTAAGAATCCAACTAGATCAAACTCTAAGCCCTTTGGATACTATAATCCTAGTGTTGGGGTGTAAGCCAAATATCGAAGAGTTCGCTTCACAGCTAAGTGATGCGATTCCTTTGGTGCCGCTTGGAACCGGGCACACATGCAAACACTAAGCATTATATCTGGCCTAGATGCACATAAATAAAGTAAAGAACCAATCATGGAGCGGTATACCTTTTGATCGAACTCTTTACCATTGGCGTCAGGACTCAGATGATTCTTGGTTGGCGCGTCGTGTATCCCTTGCAATCCATCATGGACATCTGATATTGCTCTTGCATCATGTGTCCAAACTCATCACTGTATCTCTTGTCAGTGTAGCCGAAGATAATGTCATCCACATAGATTTGGCATACAAATAGTTCTCCATCATATGTCTTCGTGAAGAGTGTAGGATCTAGAGAACCAAGTTTGAAGCCTTTGCTCTTCAGGAAGTCTTTGAGTGTGTCATACCAAGCACGAGGAGCTTGTTTGAGGCCATACAGTGCCTTGTTGAGCTTGTATACCATATCAGGATGTTTGGATCTTCAAAGCCAGGAGGTTGTGCAACATACACTTCTTCAATCTTGCCGTTGAGAAAGGCACTCTTCACATCCATTTGGTATAGAAGAATGTTGTGATGGTTGGCATAGGCTAGCAGTATGCGAATGGCTTCAAGCCTAGCCACAGGAGCAAACGTTTCATCGAAGTCAATCCCTTCAACTTGAGTATATCCTTGAGCAACGAGACGAGCCTTGTTTCTGACAACTTGACCATGCTCATCTTGCTTGTTGCAATATATCCATTTGGTGCCTATGATGTTATGCTTGCGAGGATCAGGACGCTTGACCAGTTCCCACACATTGTTCAGCTCAAACTGTTGAAGCTCTTCTTGCATAGCTTGAATCCATTCAGGTTCCATAAAAGCTTGAACAACTTTCTTGGGTTCAGATATTGAAGCAAATGCAAAGTGCCCACAGAAATTTGCTAGCTGTGTTGCTCTTGAACGAGTGAGTGGACCAGGTGCATTGATGCTGTCAGTTATCTTCTCAATATGAACTTCATTTGCAACACGAGGATGAACTGGACGAAGATTTTGCTCTTGCTGATCATTGTCTTCATTTTGAGCATTGGCTTCAGATTGAGCATTGTCTTCGGGTTGATTAGGCACAGAAATGATAAGTTCCTCTTCAGCCTGTGCCTTAGAAGGTATGATTTCTCCAGTTCCCATAAGCTTGATGGATTCACCAGGTGGAACTTCATCTAGCACATTTGGCAGGTGCTCTCTTTGCGAGCCGTTAGTCTCATCAAACCACACATCCACAGTTTCAACCACTTTATAGTGAAAGAGGGTGAAGACTCTGTAGGAGTGCGAATCCTTTCCATAACCAAGCATAAAACCTTCATGTGCTTTCGATGCAAATTTTGAAGTGTGATGTGGATCCTTGATCCAGCACCTAGCACCAAATACTCTGAAGTAACTTACATTTGGCTTCTTACTAGTCAGGAGCTCATAGGATGTTTTCTTCAGAAGCTTGTGAAGATAAACACGGTTGATGACATGGCATGCAGTATCAATAGCTTCGGGCCAGAACTTCCTTGGAGTCTTGTATTCATCAAGCATCATCCTGGCCATCTCAATGAGTGTTCTGTTCTTGCGCTCCGCGATGTCATTCTGTTAAGGTGTATATGGAGCATAAAACTCATGAGTGATGCCTAATGTATCTAGATAAAGGTCGAGGCCAGTGTTCTTGAACTCTATGCCGTTGTCACTTCTGATGTGCTTGATCTTGATGCCATAGTTCATCATGGCATGATTGGCGAAGCGTCTGAAGACATCCTGCACTTCATTCTTGTAGAGTATTATATGCACCCATGTATATCTTGAATAATCATCAACAATGACGAAGCCATAGAGGCGAGCAGTGGTAGTGAGAGTAGAGTAGTGAGTAGGGCCAAAGAGATCCATATGAAGCAGCTCAAAGGGTTGATATGTCGTCATGATTGTATTCGAGGGATGCTTGGCCCTCGTCATCTTTCCAGCTTCGCAGGCACCACACAGATGATCCTTCTTGAACTTGACGCCCTTGATGCCAACGACGTGTTTCTTCTTTGCGAGTGTGTACAAGTTCCTCATGCCCGCATGTCCTAGCCTCCGATGCCAAAGCCAACACTCTGAAGCTTTTGCTAGAAGACATACGGCCAACTGTGGTTCTGCTGAGAAATCTACCATATACAAATCATCTTTTCGATACCCTTCAAAGACTAGAGACTTGTCAGATTCCATTAGAACAAGGCAACGATATTTTCCAAATATCACAATCATGTTTAAGTCACAAAGCATTGAGACAGACATTAAGTTGAAACCAAGGGATTCAACAAGCATCACTTTATCCATGTGCTGATCCTCTGAGATTGCAACTCTACCTAGACCCAATACCTTGCTTTTACTAGTATCAGCAAATGTGATATGACTCTTGCCAGATGGACATAGTGTTGAGTCCATCAGAAGACTTCGATCGCCAGTCATGTGGTTAGTGCATCCACTGTCCATAATCCATTCTGTAGACTTTGGTGTCATACCCTACAGTGTAGTTAGGGGGATAGGCTTCACTAAGGGTATTGTGAAGCATAAACATTTGACGAACAAGCGGATTATCAAAGCTTAGATCTAGGTTAGGGCTGATTGGATGACTGGCAAGCGATTCAGGAACAAAATACATAGTAAGACCATTTGGGCATTTTATCTTGCGCCCTACAAGATGTTTTAGGTCCACAGCAATAGCATCGGACGCCTTTGATTTCCGGCTGGAGACCTTTCCCTGCAGAAGAAAGTTAATTTTTCTTAACCACCCACATCTTCAGGGGTGGCTTCGAAGCAATGAGTCTAAGTGCAACATCTGAGAACTTCGGCTTTGGAGCCCTAGCAAATAGCCTTGCAAGAGGTGAATAATACTCATATGAATAAGCAGAATAGTTCTTAGTCTTATGAACATAGCGGTTCGAAGAAACACGCTCATATTCATAAGTCTGAGTATGATTTCCCTGCAAAACATTGGCGTTAGGGTGACTCTGGTGAATCCTCTGTCTGTATGAAGCCTTTGGACCATATGAAGCCTTTGGTCTAGGGTTTGTCTTCTTCCCTTGTGGTGTCATGATGACATTCATAGGAAGATTCTCAAGACAACTTTTGGGTACCCAGATCTTCTTCATAGGTGGCCCATTCCTGCAGTTAGTACCAATATACCTGGCAAACACTTCACCATTCTGATTCTTAAACAACTTATAGTTTGCATCAAAGGATTCATCAATGATAATGGGGTTAGCACAAGTAAAGCCATATAAGGTGGATGGATCCACTGAGGGTTCCTTTGCAGCAACCCATGTGGTTTTGGGGTATTGCTCAGGCTTCCAGTAAGAACCATCAACATTCATTTTCCTCTCGAACCCAACACCCTCTTTCCTAGGGTTTCGGTTCAGAATCTGCTTTTTGAGGACATCACATAATGTCTGATGCCCTTTGAGGCTTTTGTACATCCTTGTCTCAAGCAATGTCTTCAACCTAGCATTTTCATCAGCAATAGTAGTGGTATCCTTAGCAGAGGGGTTAGTTACCACATCAGCAGTTGAAGATATTGCAACAGTAGCAACAGTAGAACATTCAGCAACAGAGGTAGCGTTATCACGCTCAAGGCATTTTAGACATGGTGGTTCAAACCCTTCCTGAGCGGGACTGATCTGTTGAGCGCGAAGTGACTCGTTCTCCTTTTGAAGATCTTCATGAGCCGCTCTCAATTTCTCAAGCTCTTGCTTCCTTTGAAGATAATCGTAGGAGAGCTTTTCATGAGTTGTTGAGAGTGTATCATGACGACTTTCAAGTTCCTCGTACTTAACATGAAGATTTTTGATGTCTTCAATTAAGGACTGAGATCGGGTCATTTCCACGTCCAACAGGTCGTCGCTTTTGTCTAGCAATTTTTGAATATGTTCCATAGCTTTCTGTTGTTCAGTTGCAATTTTAGCAAGTGTTTTGTAGCTAGGTTTAGATTCACAATCAGAGTCGTCTTCACTTGATGTTTGAAAGTAAGCATCACATGAGTTTACCTTGGCACCACGCGCCATGAAGCAGTAGGTGTGAGCAGAGTCGTCCTGGTTATTAGCGTCAGGGTTGGTGACGGAGACATTGTCTTCAGTGTTGAATATGGACTTGGCAACATAGGCTGTAGCTAGAGCCAGGCTTGCAACGCCAAAGTCGGACTCCTCCTCAGACTCCACCTCCGCCTCCTCAGAAGCAGACTCCTCCTCTGAATCCATCACCTTGCCAACAAAAGCACGACCCTTGCCAGATGAACTCTTCTTGTGTGATGAAGACTTAGACAAAGACTTGGAAGAAGACTTTGAGGATTTCTTCTTCTTCTTGTCATTAGAATCATATTCCTTGCTCTTCTTCTTCTTCTTCTTCTTCTTCTTCTTCTTCTTCTTCTTCTTCTCATTGTCCCACTATGGACATTCAGAGATGTAGTGACCAGGTTTCTTGCACTTGTGACATGTTCTCTTCTTGTGGTCATGAGTAGAAGCTTCATCATTTCTTGAGCTGGACCATGAAGAATTTCTGAAGCCTTTCTTCTTAGTGAATTTCTAGAACTTCTTCACAAGCATAGCAAGATCCTTTCCAATGTCTTTAGGATCACCAGAACTGCAGTCAGTTTCTTCTTCAGATGAGGAAACAACCTTTGCCTTCAAAGCGTGAGTTCGGCCATAGTTGGGACCATAGATGTTTTCTCAAATATCTGAAACTCATGTGTGTTGAGCCTCTCAAGTATGTCAGATGCATTGAGTGTCTTGAAGTCGGGGCGTTCTTCAATCATCAGGGTTAGGGTGTTAAACGAGCTGTCAAGAGATCTCAGGAGTGTCTTGACGATTTCATGCTTGGCGATCTCAGTGGCGCCGAGTGCATGAAGCTCATTTGTGATATCAGTGAAGCGATCAAATGTGAGTTGGACGTTCTCATTGTCGTGTCTCTTGAAGCGGTTGAAGAGATTGCGAAGAACACTGATCCTTGAGTCTCTCTGGGTTGAGACGCCTTCGTTGACCTTGGAGAGCCAGTCCCAGACTAGCTTTGATGTTTCTAGAGCACTCACACGACCATACTGTCCTTTGGTCAGATGACCACAAATGATGTTCTTGCCAATAGAATCCAGTTGAATGAACTTCTTGACATCGGCAGGGGTGACACCTTCACCAGTCTTGGGAATGCCGTTCTTGACAACATACCATAGATCGACACCAATGGCTTCAAGATGCATGTGCATCTTATTCTTCCAGTAGGGGTAATTAGTGCCATCGAAGACAAGGCACGCAGCAGAGACTTTGATTATCCCTGCAGTCGACATAGCTAAAACTCCAGGTGGTTAAACCGAATCACACAAAACAAGGGGGTACCTTGCTCTGATACCAATTGAAAGTGCTAGTTATCGACTAGAGGTGGGGGTGAATAGGCGATTTTTATGAAAGTCTTCAAAACATGGGAGTTTCAAAGACAAACAATAGAAAATGAACCTATGGATATGCAGCGGAAGGTAGACTACACTGGGCAAGCCATAGTCAAGTATTCAATGAAGTGAAAGCACGAAGACTATTAGCAGCTAGGCAGTATGGATCAGGATGGAAGATAGTATGAAGCCAAACAACACAAGTCGTCACACAGTGAAGTCAAACAGATAATGCAAGCCGGCAATGACTTCACGAAGACAAACTGTAAGTAAAGAAAAGGAAGAGATAGAACCAGTAGCTTGGAGAGGACAGTGATTTGTTGGACCAGTTCCAGTTGTTTTGACAACTGTACGTCTGGTTAGGGAGGCTAAGATTTAACTCAGAAGACCGCGTCTTCACCTTATTCCCCTTGAGCCAAGGACACTTAGTCCTCGCCCAATCACTCTGGTAAGTCTTCAAGGTAGACTTCCAAACCTTCAGAGACTTTGTTCACCGGCAATCCACAATGACTCTTGGATGCTCAGAACGCGATGCCTAATTGGCTGGAGGATTCACAGTCCTCAAGTGTAGCAAGTCTTCAGATCACGCGGATAGAAAGACTTCAGTGATGCCAAACACTCTTTGGGCTCTGGGTGTTTTGGGCTTTGTCCTTGCAAGGATCTTTCTCTCAAAGGCTTCGGAGGTGGGTTGCTCTCAAACGACAAAAGCCGTGTACTAACTCTGAGCAACCACCAATTTACGGTGTATGGGTGAACTATTTATAGCCAGTAGGCAACCCGACCTGATTTGTCTGAAATGACCCTGGGTCACTAAGGAACTGACACATGTTCCAACAGTGAGATTTCAGACACACGCGGCAACTTGACTTGGGCTACAAGTAAAGCTAACTTATCCGCCTCTAGATAAGATTTGCTCCCATTATCTTTGGTCGAAGACATAGGATTTGGTTGAGCATCACTTTAGTCACTCTGACTTTGTTCACTTGGACCCACTTAACAGTGCGGTGGTTCCTATGACTCAACAAAGAAGAAAAGGAAACAACGAAACAACTAAGTCTTCGCGTTCCATAGTCTTCATGCGATGTCTTCTTATCTCATAATCTTCAACGTGAATATCTTCACAGACCACCATTGTCTTCAATGTCTTCACACATTTTTAGGGGTCAACTCCGGTAGGTAAACCGAATCAATGAGGGACTACTACCTGTGTTATCCTGCAATTCTCACAAACACATTAATCCCTCAACCAGGTTTGTCGTCAATACTCTAAAACCCACTGGGGTGGCACTAGATGCACTTACATAGCCTCTTTCGATAAGTAAGAGTTTCGAACCCAACGAGGAGCTAAATGTAGAACAAATATTCCCTCAAGTTCTATCGACCACCGATACAACTCTACGCACGCTTAACGTTCGCTTTACCTAGAACAAGTATAAAACTAGAAGTACTTTGTAGGTGTGATATGATAGGTTTGAAAGATAATAAAGAGCATGTAAATAAAATCTAGGGGCTGTTTAGATAAAGAAATAACTAAGTTAGTTTTTGTAGAGAGCTTTTTGTCACAAGAAAGATATTTGTCCCTAGGCAATCGATAACTAGATCGGTAATCATTATTGCAATTTTATATGAGGGAGAGGCATAAGCTAGCATACTTTCTCTCCTTGGATCATATGCACTTATGATTGGAACTCTAGCAAACATCTGTAACTACTAAAGATCATTAAGGTAAAACCCAACCACAACATTAAAGTATAAAGTCCTCTTTATTCCCATACGCAAACAACCTACTTACTCGGGTTTAAACTTCTGTCACTCTAGCAACCCACCATAAGCGAATCATGAGCATATTGCAAACCCTACAGTGGGGAACCCTCACGCTTGCGCGACACTGAGAGCACCATAGGACAACACCAATAATAAAACATGGAACTCAAGCCAATCATGATCATCAATCAACCCATAGGACAAAACGGATCTACTAAAACATCATAGGATAGCCATACATCATTGGGAAATAATGTATAGCATTGAGGACCATGTTTAAGTAGAGATTACAATGGGCAGGAGAGGTGTTACACCGCTGCATAGAGGGGGAGAGAGTTGGTGATGATGGGGGCGAAGTTGTTGGTGTAGATCGCCGTCACGATGATGGCCCCGGCGGTGTTCCGGCTCCACCGGGAGAGAGGGGGAGAGATCCCCCTCCTTCTTATTCTTCCTTGGACTCCCCCTAGACGGGAGGAGGGTTTCCCCTCTGGTCCTTGGCCTTCATAGCTGCGGAGGGGCGGGAGCCCCTCCGAGATTCGACCTCTCTCTTTGTTTCCTTCTGTTTCCGCGCTCCCTGATTCTGGCCTTTCACCGTTTCTTAAATTCCCGAAGATCCGTAACTCCGATTGGGCTGAAATTTTAACATGATTTTTATTCGGATATTAGCTTTCTTGCGGCGAAAGAAGGGCACCAACTGCCTCACAGGGTGGCCACAAGGGCCCAGGGCGCGCCCCCTGCCTTGCCGCCGCCTCGGGCATCGTCTCGCGTTGATTCTTTTTCCCAAAAATCATATATATTCCAAAAAAATCTCTGTAAGTTTTTATCGCGTTTGGACTCCGTTTGATATGGATTTTATGCGAAACAAAAAACATGCAACAAACAGGAACTGGCACTGGGCACTGGATCAATATGTTAGTCCCAAAAATAGTATAAAAGGTTGCCAAAAGTATATGAAACTTGTAGAATATTGGCATGAAACAATCAAAAATTATAGATACGATTGAGACGTATCACGGAGCATGCGGCTCGGGCGCTGTCCGATCACCATGACCGTGTGGACAACATGGTGGTCGGGGTGTGTCGTTCAATGGCGGTGGTGTGGTAGTGCGTACCCCAATTTGGTGACGGCGAGTGTTGGCTGGGGTGAAAACCTGCTATGTCTTGTCAGGCCACCGCCGCCGGTGTTCTAGCGTCGTACCCTTCTTGAAGGCGTTGTCGCGGTATCTCACTTGTCGCCGTGGTGCTCCGGGGGAAACCCTAATCCTCGGATTGGGTGGTGGCGGCACTCTGGTGTCGTTCCCTTCCTGAAGGCACTGCGTTGGAGCCCATTGTTCATCATGCACAGCTTCTCCTCATCGCGATGGCTCATCCACGGTTGAGGGCCCCGACGACTTCATAGTAGTGCTTAATGTTTCATCCGATGTTTGCTTGGAGTAGGGGTGGTGGTATTGTTTTCAACATCCTTGTATCTAGCCTTAGGTGTGTGTGTTGTGTTGGTGTGGGGTGTGTGTTTTGTATTGGCTTGTTCGGTGATGGTTGCTTTATATATAAAGCGGGGTAACCCTTTTTCATCTCTGCATGAAGAAGGAGCCCGACTCCAGCAGCGACTCGCTGGACCAAGAGGAGTTGGCGCTCCACATCGCCATCCAGTGGTCGCTGTTGGACACCTACGGGAGCTCGAGTTCTATCGTGTCCTCCGTCGTAATGCGAGTCGTGGTCACCCATCCCGCTATGCGCCGCTCCAGAAATAGAGCATGGTGGTCGTCTTCCCTCCCCCAATGCCAGCCCCGCCCAGGCAGCCGCTGGGTGCTCGTGCCCACGGCTCCAGTGCAGATGCCAAAGTCGGAAGCTAAGGTGGCCCTGCGCGAACGGTAGCGGGCCACGGCCACGGCTGAGCCGGTCTCTTCCCACCATCGCACTCGCTCCGTCCCTCTCAACTCGGAGGAGGTGCTCCTCCACGAGGTCATGCGCCATCCGCTGACCACGGTGGATTTGGACACCAGGCACCTCTGGCGCAAAAATGCGAAGGCATTCCAGCTCGGGCTCGAAGCATCCGAGCGCCTCGCGAGGGAGGAGCCCGCTGTCGCCAAGGCGGCATGACACGCGAGGAGAGCGGCACCACCGGCACGGACGACGATGATCCTCCCGCCATGGACGCATATAGAGAGGAGATGGACCGTCGCCGAGGTGACCGCAAGGGCAAGGGCCCGGGCAAGAAGTGGTGATCTCACCCTCTCCGCATCGTCTATGTTTATTTTGTTTGTAGTATAATTCGGCGAAAAATGTCTTTTGGGTTCGATTTAGTTTGTCCGATGAACTATGCCCTAAATTTCTCTTTGGATGTTGATCTACGTTATTGCATGCATTGTATGGATTTGGTGCGGACATATGGGGACTACACAACGTGCGTGTCCGGACGCGTCCGCGGGTGTATAGGGACTCATATTAGGCGACTATGGTTGTAGATGCTCTTAAGTTCTACCACATATCTCTTTTAGAGGATGTACATCAATTTTTTATTTAGGAAAAGTACACACAAATCTTCTTCACTCGTCTGCTAAACAATTTGACCAGTTCAATTCTGAAAGTACATTCACCATAGTCACCAAAATCGCGACGTGTAGTATCTGCACCCGAGCTCAAATGCTCTCCGATGATCAGTAAAAAAAGATACTAGTAAAAACTCAGATATCTTTTTGGGATTAACTTTGACAAATGCTTTATGTGTTTTTAAAGAATAAAGAAAAGATTAAAAAAAAGAAGAAAAGATTAGTTCCACATTTTTTAATTTCTCAACTTTAGGAGGGTTTTATAAAGAGTTAAAAAAAATAGGGAAAGAGTTAGAAATGCCCCAAGCTTCCCAGCTGCAATGCAACAAAAGCAGCAAAACAATAAATCGCAATATTTCGGTCTTTCTTTTTAGGAAACTCGTTCCATCTTTCTATTTGCCTACTTTGCACACCGAACCGCCATGAAGCTTCGTGGTGCCCAGCCATCAGCATCAAATAAAATTCCGACGTCTAGCGAGATGCTGACATATAATAAAATAATATCTGGTTCGTGTCATCGTGTGGATAGGAACGAGCGGCGCACTCGGTAGTGTCCGACGTGTACTCAACCCAGAAAAATATCGAAAAAACCCAGGAAAAATATCAGCCGCGGAGCATGTTCGGTGGATCGCACTGCCCGCTGAGCTGGCTAGCCTCCCAGCCAAGTTAAAGATACGCTGTGGCCTGTGGGTCCCGGAGGAGAAAGGTCCACAACCAGGAACGTGCATAGATTCTGCCCACTTGGCTAGCAGTGTATGCAACTTGGCCTCAGATATTTTTTGCAACTTGGGGAGGCAAAATAATTTGACAATGACAGTTGTCTCTCCTTGATTTTTAGGCTTCGGTTGTTGGATAGCCATAAAATATGTATGTCCTGGCCCCATACTGCACCATTCGGATAGAGCATAAAAGATCAAGATTATTTTACAATATTGCTTTTTTTTTAAAGGAGGATGACCCCCGGCCTCTACATCTGGGAGATGCATACGGCCACTTTATTGATTATTCTCGATAACCATACAAAGTATTACAACAATGTGTCTGAATCCACCATCTTGGCAACATGTGCCGCTACTCCTATCCAATATGATGAGGGGGTGCTAGCTGGGCCACTACCCAAACCACTCACCTAAGCCTAACATCAAAAGCCGGAAGCCGAAACTCATTCGGTAACCCCAGCCGAGCCACATACTGGGTCTGGGGCGCAATCCGGTCAGACGCACTCGTGTGTCGTCGCCGCCATCTTCCACAGGTCCGTCTTCAGATCAAATTGAGGCTTCTACCTTGTCTGGCCAGTCTGCCATCGACGTCCCCATGACGCCAGACAGCTTCCTCCTCCTGCACGAGTCCATCTCCGCGCATCAGACGCCGAGTCTCCACAGCACCATGCCGCCGAGATCCGCCATCATCAATGTGAAAGATGAAGCACCGCTCCACCAACGTCGCCGTCCTCTAGTCCCTCGAGCCCGTGTGCACCTCCAAGAATGACGCCCCCAGGGGGGAAGACGACACCAGAGAGCCGCCGCCATCCGATCTACTGATCTAGGGTTTCCCCCGGAGGTAGCAGAGAGTGGCCTTGAACATCTCCACGACGATGCCTTCAGGAAGGGAACGACGCAGACAGCGTCGCCATCGCCGGCCTTGGCAATAGCCAATAGCAGGTTTTCACCCGGATCTGATCGAAGACCTTCATCTCTCGTGCACGGGTCGCCGCCATCCTTGCCGGGATCTGGAAGATCCCGCAAGCCAGATCTCAGTAGGGAGGAGCCCCCCCCCCCCCACCGAGACCCGCCGGCCAAGCAGGGGAGGCCGAGGCCGCGCCCACAGGACATGCCCGCGCCGCCGCCCCGGAGCAGCCCCGCGCGCCAATAGGCGAGGACCACCACCATGACTCCCGCCGCACCGCCGCCAGGAGCTCGACCACTCCGCAGCACGCCGTGCCGCCGCACCCGTCAACCAGTCCGGCGCCCAGGCCCGGCGGATCTGGCCCGCGCCTGACCACCCGCGCGAGGGGACGAAGGAGGCCCCGCCGCCGCCTGCGCAGACCGGGCTTTCGCCCGGCCACGCCCTCCAGCGGCGGCGAGGGGGAGTAGGGAGGGAGAGGGGGCCGAGCGGAGGAGATCGGGGCGCCCTCCCCGGCCGCCTCGCGGGTGGCGGCGCGGGAGGGAGGGAGGGAGGGAGGGACCGGGATGCAATTGCTGCGTGGTGAGCACAAAGCGAACTATTCTTTCGCCTTTTACAATATTGCTTAACAAGTAATTTGTCTAGATCCCCTCCAAAGAAGTAACTTTTATAGAATACACTTACTCTAGCAATTAGTTGGGGTATGGATGTGTCCTCTTTCGGATCTTTATTAAGCTTTCTGAACATTAAGATTGCATGTGTCATGGATTTGGTCTTCGCCGCCACCCATGTTTGTGTCTAGCAATGTATTTTGAAGCGGAGCCAGTAAATTTCCATGAAAAACACACTGTGGTCCCCACACGAAAGATCTAAATTTTGTGGACAGGAGCGCGCCGGAGCGGATTCTGGCCACTTGGCTTGCAAGTAGGCTCCTGAGATCTTTTTTAGGGCGGAGAAGTGAAACACATGGACAGCGCCGCCGAGACAGCGACTCCCCGTCCCCTCCACCGCCGCTATAAACCCTCCCCCCTCGCCGCCTCCATCTCCACCATCCTTCTTGTTCCCAAGCTTCAGTTTTGCGATTCACTCGCTCCCAGTTCCCGCTGTCCCGGTGTAGTAATTCTTTGCCCTTGTGAATAGAACTGCTATTATCAAGGGTGGGAAAACAGAGCAGCTATTTAGAGAATGGAGTGCAGCGGCGACGAGGTGGTGGAGCTGAACTGTGCCCGCGCCGGCGGAGATCCCGGGGAGTACGCCGCGGTGCTGAAGAGGAAGCTGCAACTGTACTGCGCCGCCGTGGCCAAGACTATGGTACGGTCAATTCCTTTCTGGTCTGACTGAGTTTTAGGTCGATCTGGAGCGTTTCATAAAGCTCTACTAATTCCACCGCAGATCCCTCTTAGAAGAGTTGTCCAGCAATTTTTTGTTTACAAGAAAACACCACACGGATCTGCTTCAGTCTTTTGAGTTCTGATGAACAACCTGACCAGTTCAGTTTTCCAAGTACAATTGCCTTACTGGCCGAATTGCTGCTATACTAATGCGCTAGATTTGTTACTGTTATAATTTACATGAAAATTGTACCAGTTGAGTATTATTCTCTGGCCAGGAATCCGCACGAAACAAAAATGATAATGATGTGCCTCTTATTCCTGAATGAAGGCGAGGGGAGAAGAATCCTAGTTTCCTTGATTCTCAGGGGAATCTTGGTGCATAGGATAGGATCACAGTTGGTTTTAGTGTGACATACTGACATGTGACATGTAACATGTTTCTAGGAGGGTAGATGACTTGTTTCAACCACATATACAGATAATGAGTATATTCTGATGGAATATGGTCGACCACAGATGACTATATAATTAAATGATTTGATGTTGTCGGACAGTCTGAAACAATTGGGTTCTCCAATCTTTTTCATGTCTGATATGGAAAAAAAAGTATGTTCTGATATTTTACTGAGAGTGACACGCAAGCACGTAATGACATAATTCTTTGCTTTAATTCTCCTACACCATTCAATTCACGCTTTGTGCCTGTTAGTAGCCGATCGTAGATGAGTGGCTGAATCAATCATCCCTAGTTTTCTACCATTTCATATCTCACATCAGTATTTCTCTTATCCACATTTACCCATTGATTCAATTGAAACTTACGGTTTATTATAATCGGTAACCGTCCGGGCGATATGTGTGATTTTGCATTCCTCATCAATCAAATTAGATTTTGCAGTGTGCTCTGCCAAATGCCATCTAAGTGTGATGTCCATGAGCTAATTTTGCCTGTAATTTGATTTCAGGAAGCTAAACCTCAAGAATCTTCTTTGAACTGCCTCAATTCACAAGCTTCGGACACTTCGCCATTGGTTTCTCAAGCTTCTTTTGATGGTATGTATGAACGAACTTCGATATTCACATTCATTTAAGTCCAAGTAACTTCGCAACAGGAAGTAATCAAAAGGCAGTAATTGACAAAGTACAGTTTAGGTTGACAGTATTCTGCAGTTCTGCTAGAGTGAATGTTATATATCAAATCCACCTCTGAACATTAGGTGCCTTTTTATTTGGTGCTCTCTGGCTTCTAGCACTCCTGAATCAGCAGAAGAGGCAAATGTCACTAGCAGTTTCTGTAGAGTAGGTTAACTGTTGTCCAGAGAATCCAGCAAAATGGGGAGAAATTTTCACTCTTGCTTTGGCAATATGGTGCCATGTTGACATGTCTGGAGAAAAGAGCTAAAATATATATAATATTGTTGAGATCAAATATGTAAAAGATGATAAATGGATATTTTGATCCCGTTTCATGGATGCTGAATACTGGCAATTGCATCAGAGAAGCATTCTTGTTGACACCAGTTTGCATTCTGACCATGTCTAGAGTCTAGACATATTTTCACATCATAGTATCTGTTTTAGAAGAGCACCTACAAGCGTGATACGGAACTAGGCATTTTTTGTACCATTAGAACTTCTAACTCTTGTGTGCATCCTCATTAAGCCTTTTTGTTATTTACTTCTGTGCATAGGTGACGGTACTGTTGTTCAAGGAAAGCCAGCTAATAGTTGTACATCAAAGGAGCAGTCAGATGATGATGATGGGGATCTCGAGGAAAATACAGACCCTGCCAGTGCCAAGCGCGTGAAGAGGTACTGCAGACTTTTTCTCATCACCATTATCTTCAACATGCAGTACAAAGCATCAACTTTAATCATTATAAGTTTCTAATGGTATCATGCGAACATTATGTTCTGCTGTCACCAGAAATTGTCATCCAGAAATATCTGCTTTCACCTTTTAACAATATTCAGTTATCTAGTTGGAAACAAATACTTGATAGTAATGGGGCAAGAAATTAGTTTATCTTGCAAGGATATAATATATCTTGATCTCTTTCCTTGCCCTGCCAGTTGAATGGTTCAGGACAAGTGAAAAGGCAGAGGGTACCATAGAAGATCCAATCCCTCCAAACATATATGCTTGTGTGGTACCAGATTATTTTTTACACACCCAACATATTTCACTATAAAACTAGAAATGGCCTTGTTTTTTAAATTTAAACCAATCCCACCAAAGTCTCAAATAGCAGGAGGCTGTAGTTTCGTACTTGGTTAGTTTCAAGTAAATTCCTTACCATTGTGCCATGTTGGAAAACTAGTGCAATGTTTGCCATGCTGAATTTTCTCTGTTTTAATTCTATGATCAGGATGCTGTCAAATCGAGAATCTGCCAGGAGGTCAAGGAAAAGGAAGCAAGCCCACCAAAATGATATAGAATCACAGGTTTGAAATTGTGCCTAACGATGTTTGAAACTCAACTGAAGTTAGGCCGGCCATGCTAATTACTGCACTGTCATCTAGGTTACCCAGTTAAGAGCTGATAATGCATCTTTGCTAAAGCGCCTGACTGACATGACTCAGAAATACAAGGAAGCTTTCCTTGGCAACAGGAATCTTACAGTTGATATTGAGACTATGAGGAGAAAGGTATATCCTTCTCTTGATAACTCTTAACTGCATCCTGCAACCTGCTGTAACTATTTGAAGGTCTGTGCTAGTGAATCTGTTGATTATAGCCATGGCATAATATTGTGCATCATATGTGTCATTACTAGTTACTTTTTTAGGCTCTGCACAGACCATGGTTGATGTGCTTTCTTTTCTTTGGAGAACCCATGCATGGCAATTAAAGCGATCTGGGATTTGACATTCCTTGTTTAGCATCATTTGTAACTTCCTATTCCTAACTGTACTATTAAAGATTACATTGCCATTTTGGGTTTGAGTTTGCCATTCTCATAAGGAGGCAGGCAGGTACTATCCTCTTCCATTAGTGAACAAGGAGTAGTTTAGTTCTATGTTTCACTCTCTTCTATTCTTTTAATTTTTTGGTGTCAAGAATAACAATGTTTTCTTACAGGTGTGGGTGTTGTAAAAACGAAACAAAATATAAAAAAGCGCTCATACCATGTTGCAATGCTCAGAGAGTGTGTCTCATTAAGCCTGTGGTTTTGGTCCTTATGGGAGGGTGTTCTGTCTCATACCGCACCTGAGGAGTCCAAACAGGCACAATCATACATACATTTGTTACTGCTTGTGTGTGAGTACATGCCAAACTCTGTATTTATGTCTTGGTAAAGGTGTTTCTAGAACATCCATTTTACAGCCATTACTTGTTGTCTTTTCTCTGCAAACACCAGGCATATTTCAATATTGTATTCACAAACATGTATATACAGAAACTTATGTTTTCTAAATCAGACGTATGTTACCCCTATGTGTATAAACTGTTTTTTTTCTTTCCAAAACGTTGGCAGTAGCTTATACTTAGATTCTACAAAAATAGTCTAGATGAGGTGCTATGTATAAGCTGTTTTTTTTCTCTTTCCAAAACGTTGGCAGTAGCTAATACTTAGATTCTACAAAAATAGTCGAGATGAGGTGCTAGTGAGATACAGCTTGCTTTATATTATCTGAAACAGGGTCAATAAACCAAATGTAACTAGTGCCATAATTTTCTTTTCTTTTCTATGTTAACAAAGTATGTACTTGTGTTCAGGTGAATATAGCTGAAGAAGCTGTCAGGAGAGTAACTGGGGCAAGCTTGATGTTCTCCACTACGTCAAACAGGGCGCCCTTGGCTTCATGTGTATCTGTTGCAGCTTCTGCTGATGCTGCTCCCGCAGAGGAAAGCATGAGCCATTTCCTCCAGGGTTTACTTGAAGACGATATGATCAAACATGACCTCTCAGAGGTAGCAACCCCTTTGCCCAATGGGGAAGAGATGACCTCAAGGCCGGCCCCTTTGCGACGCGTCGCGAGCCTGGAGAACCTGCAGAAGAGGATCCATAGAGATTCAGTGCACTCTGAGGACACGTCGATTTTCTCGGACCATGAAGTCCCTGCCAATGCTCAGTAACTGGATTGTGTAATTCTCCAGTGGGCTAAGTTTTGTCGTAAAGTATGGAGGCTGTGGCGTCCGTGTATATCTGGATGCTGAACTTTGTGTATACTATTTTGAAGGTAAATAACCTGCACTTCAGTCTTCTGATCCTGCTGCTTCTTCGCGCTTCTCAGCCTTGTGAATATCGTGCACAGGCAGATAACTGTACTGCACATGTCAGTGATGAGCAGAACCGTGTTTTCCATTTGGTGAACCTTGTGATGGTACTGAGGAATTGTGCCTAAATTTTGAAAGGGCTGTTGAACTCTCTCACTGAACTCATTATATATGGGGAACTATTTGATCAGATCATGCCATAATTTTATGACAAATATAGTAATTTTTGGCGCCATAATTTCAGTTTGCACACCAAACAAACACAACAAAAACAAATCAGAAACTGAAAGTCGATTTGTATTATGGCATACAACACTGTATTTCAATTACCTTCAAAATAGTATACATGTTGAAGTCCAGCGAGAGCCCAGTAAATTTTGGTGTGTGTAAGACAATAAGTTTGGGGGAACCAGCACAACCCTCTAGGGGTGGCTTATCTCATATATATAATGGGTGTGTTACAATAGGTACAATATACGCGAAAGTGCTAATGTGATCATGAGCTGCAGTGGTCTCTTTATCTTTACCACACGCTTCTCTCGAGATGGGCTGGTTTGGTTCGCTATTTACAGCTGGAATTTCCGTTGCATGGCCATGGCCCAGCTGTCGGAACCAATAGAGGATCCGTTAGCCAGGTCTGTCGCGGGACAGAATTTATGCGTCGCGGATCAGAAATTCCGCCATGATATGAGCCGTCTCGAACGAGATTCTGGACGAACGGCGACAGCACCTACAGTCATTTAATGCATTTACCCGTTGGAGCGACCAAGCAATCTCCTCCGGCACGGTTCTCATCTATTTATGCAGGTCCATATTCCCAGTGGTTAACTCATCACAAAAATTTGTAGCTCTACTACTACTACTCGGAACAGTAAACAAATCGTTTGTTCATGCTGCCTAACCACTGCATGGCCCATGTGACAGCCAGTACTTACTGCTCACCCCTCCCTAATGCGTCCATGCACGGGCTAGCATGCCATTTCTTTATGCGCCGGCAGGAACGGGCCACCACTTCCAACTAAGATTTGGTCTTTAATTAAGTCATGCGCATGCTTAAGGCTGGTCACAGTGGACGAGACTTGCCTGCTCCCTCCCCGTGCTCCCATCCGTGCTCCCGCGTACGTGGCTTGATTTGATTGGAAGAAAATAAAGCCCGGCCCCACCCCCTGAAAATCAGGGGGGGGGGGGGAGATGATTAGATTAGAAAAGAAAAAGAGAAAATAACAGCCGTAGGATGAAGTGGGAGCACGGACGGGAGCATGAGAAGGGAGCAGGCAAGCCGGATCCGGTCACAGTGGGGAGGAACTTATGAGTAACATCACACACTCCAATACAACTTTGCTTATGTGGCACGTATTTAATGAAGAGAGAGGTGCTTGTGGTACTCCCTCCGTCTAGGTGTGTAAGTCACCTTACGAAAATCAAATTTTCCCAAAACGTTTAGGCGTCGTTCATTAATTTCTCATCTCCGTTCCCTCCCAGCCTTGTTCGCCAGCCAGCTTTACCTCCTATACCTCGTTATCTTCCAGCAAAAGCCCCTCTGCCCTTTTTTTCTCAGGCAATGACCAATGCATGCAGCATGTCTATGCGTTGATTAGGCGAGAAATCAATGCGGCTTTGCATGCTAGAAGCACGTGGGCATGCATGGTAGTTAATACGTCATTCTCTTAATTGTTGCGATTAAATGCTATGTTTAGAAGAAGGAAATCAACGTTTTGATTGAAAGAAGGACCGGTCCAAATTTTTCTTCTCCTCCAATCAGCTTGTATCTAGGTCGTGATGCACCTTCTAATGTGACTTACACACCTAGACGGAGGGAGTAACTACTCCCTCCGTCCAGGTGCATAGGGCATCTAAGAAAAAGCACATTAATTTAGGCGCAAAGAGATTGGTCGAGAAAAAGTAAATCGGACTATGACTCCAACCAATCACCGCTCCCCTTTCTTCCTCTTAAATGGATTTGTATACAGCAATCAATTGCTAATTAATATAGTGGGGTCGTTTTGACTTTTGCATGAAGCCCGATTGGTAGGGGGCGTGCATGCATAATTTTCCAGGGAAATTAATCACAGCGGGCTGCGTATGGATATGAGGCATACGAGGCGTTGGAGGATAACGAGATTGAATTAATAGCTACACGACTTATACATTTGGAATAGCTGATTTTCGTTAGATGCCCTATGCACCTGAACGGAGGGAGTAGCTAAGTTACCCGAACATCACACACTCCAAGAAACAATGAGTCTATAACCTAATAAATACATAGTTGCATGACACTACATAGATGTTCCTACCCACTATGGAGATAGTAACATAGTCTAGGGAAGTGTGTAAGTTACTAGCTTATGTTCTTGACCATTGTGACCAGCCTAAAACGGCAAAGACGTCTTTGCCTGCACTGCTCCCCTATTACACGTGGCTAACTACAGATCCCTACATAATCCTACGTCGCTTGGCAACCGACACGGTGCTCTCTTCAACAGCATCCTCCTCCATCACTGATTCTGAAGCCTGTCCCGTGGCTCCTTCCTACTCAGCATCTGAAGTGTTGACCATCTTCCAACCAGCTTCGGGATCATGGTTGCCGCACCCCTCTACTGCATCTGCAACAGCGGGGTGCATGACTGCTACCTCACCGGCATGCGTCTCTAAGCCTGCTTCCCCTGCCTTCATATCATACGAGGTAATACTAATCAGTAAGCACGGGTGCAAGTCCAATCCAATGAATTAGTTGCTTACATTCTCTGAAACCGAAGAAACAATTGAAGCGTCAGGTTCGCTGAGCTGGGATTCTGCTCCTTGATTCACCGAAGGCTCCGAATCTGCATCTTCCTGAAAATGCAGAAGCCATGAATGTCTGCATATGCACTTCTGGTTCTACAATCATTTAGCAATAAACTTAGATTTACCTGAACAGGAACGACACGGGCAAGAGAGCAATCTTTAGAGCTGGTTAATGCAGAGATGGAGAAACCATTCTGATCCATAAAAATACAGAACAATGTCTAGATTAACATTGTACAAAGGCTCATACGATCACATCTTAAGCCTCAGCTCAGCCGCTTTGTGGCAGTTGTTCCTGCGGTGCCCTTCAACACCACACTTCTTGCACTTTGTCCTGTTGACATTTAGTCTGCTCTTCCCATATCTGATTCCAAGTCCTTTCTCCCAGGAGTACAAATTGTAAAAATCGTATGCCTCTCCAAGTGTATCGAAGCTGATCCCTATTTTTGGCACAATGACATTCTCACCTGGACCCTGATTTTTCCATCAGCACAGAAATGCATTCGTAATTAGATTCACATGTACCCCATTAATAGCAGTTTAATCTAAGAGAATTCATCATTTCAATTGGTACAGTGTACACACATATAATTTATACGCCATATCTCTATTCATGAATTGCATGCTCTGTTTTCAATTATCTGAACTAGTTTTTTGAAAGGGTTTACTGACAGCAAACATGCCTACTTATTCAGTCCATGCAAGAAACAACCTGCATCCGCGTGCTGAATCCAGTTTCAACAACTGTACTAATCTACAAATTTAGGTAATGTATACAGGGCGTCGCAGGCGACCATACCTCTGTGTCCATCCCGGAGCCTATGGATCAACTTGTTCTATTGAGTGTTCAGATGCTTGTGGCCGGTCTGCACCCTCGCCTGTTCCCACAGCAGTCGCCGAGCAGATGAGCGCATCTGCACCTGTTGCACTGGCTGCCGGCAACTCCCCGCCCGGCATCGATAGAACCGGATGGCTAAGAGGCTCCATAGGTATGTCGCTGTCATTCACTTCCTCTATCAAAAGTTCTACTGCACGAACACACCCACGGCAAGAAAAAAAATAAGATCTTGCAAGAACTACAAACCCAAATCAACCTAGGGCAGTCACAAGGGGCAAGAGTCGCACCTGTTGACTGGCTGCATCAAGAACTCCATGGCCGTCGGAGCTGCCTCACCGCAACCCTAAGGGATGGAGCCGCCGCCGCCGAGCCGTTCTCGATAATACCAGACCAGACCAGGAGATGGTGGAGGTATGAGGCAGCTCGATCCACCTACCCCACGTTTGCATTTGCTGCAACACAATGACGTCGTTTCCACGCTTGAATCACGGACCAGAATTTCGCGCAGGTCTCGAGCCACGGCTCTGACGCCCAATCTCCACGGCCTCGAATAACCACGCACTTCAGGTCCACCGGCCAGGAGATTTTTCTCCTTTTCCTACTCATTTCCACGCTGTCTGATGCTCCTGAAACGCTGTCTGATGCTCCTGACACCGGCCCCATCTCTTACACAAAACGAATCACGACGTTATATTGGGCGAGACAGATTCCGAGAGCCTGTGTGCTCGGGATCAATTCCTCCGCGTCCCAATATACGTACATAAATATAGAAGCTATACATAGCCTAATACCCTTCCTCAATCTTAGCCACTTTCTAAAGAACTGAGAAGGGTAAGATTGCGCCCAGGGGCGAGCCAGGCCCTGGGCACCTAGGGCCCTGGCCCGGGGCGTGGTTTTTTTTACTAGCTATTACCTAGGTAGATCTCTACTCTTAATGGAGCAGTTGATAGTCTCGCTTCCAGGTTTTTTTTCGTCCCACCACTTTCGTCCGGGTTTTTTCGTAGGTTAACCGTCGTAGATTTTTTTCGTCTCCTCCCACACTTCATCGGTTTATTTTCACTTCACCCTCTCACACAACAAAAAAAACTGAACGGATCAGAACTTTTCATACTGACGCAAATTATTTAGTAATGTCTTTATGTAAAAGAATCATTCACAATCAATCTCTAAAGATCAAATCTAAATTAATTAATCTTCATAACGTTTGTTTCCTTTCGAATCACGTCCATAACTTTCCTTCCTTGTTTGGGCAAAAACTGTTTGGTAGCAGAGATTAGGAAGCTTCCTATGAGTGTAGTAATAGGAAGTATTCTTTTTCTTGATGATTCGTTTCCATGCATGATGATAGTAAATTAGGCCAATATTCACCACTATTTATCAATGTCATCAATCGTATCCATTCCTACCAGTTTTAAGGGAATCTGCTCGCTATGTCTTTTTTAAGGGGATCCGCTCGCTAAGTCGTCGTCGCACGTTATTTTCACAATCTCTACTCCTAATGGAGCAGTTGGTAGCCTCGTATGGTTTATTTTTGTCCTCCTGCCACCTCCACTGGTTCTTTTTCTCTCCACTCTTTCCTTGCAAACCAATAATTTCCTAACATACAAAAGATCACGAATCTATCTTTCCTTACTCAAACCAATCGCGCCCTACATCAGTGCATTTCTTTATTAAGAAAACTAACACGTAAATCTTAACGCATTGTAAACAAATCCCGTTATGGACCTAATTAATTTATTATGGAATCTATACGTGGTCGCATTGGTTCTTTTTCTCTCCACTCTTTCCTTGCAAACCACTAATTTCCTAACATACAAAAGACCACGAATCTATCTTTCCTTACCCGAATCAATCGATCCCTACATCAGTGCATTTCTTTATTAAGAAAACTAACACGTAAATCTTAACGCATTGTAAAGAATTCCCGTTATGGACCTAATTAATTTATTATGGAATCTGTACGTGGTCGCATCTCTCCCCTCGTGAAAAAATCGCATCCATCTCCCGTTAAAAAGGAAAAGAGAACATGAACGATCAATCCCACACCATGCATCTCAGTAGCAAAAAATCGCCCCCGCCTCTGCTACTGCGCCTCGCCGTGTGCCCGGCTCGACCCATGCCTCGCCTGCATGGCTGGACGCCGCCGTCTCCACCGCCACGTACAAGAAAATGGTGGGCAGAACCATCCATTCAAATCGCACACCCCCACCCTCCTCCACAATCCCTAGCCCCGCACCACCTTATCTCTTTCTCGCCTCTCTTTCCCCTCGATGTAGATGGTGCCGAGCGGCGGCCTCGAGCACCGGCAGTGCCGCCCTCTCTATCTTCGCTGCGTCGAGAGATGGGCCGAGGCTATCGTCGGTTCGCCGCCCACGATTGGGCCGCCTCCGGTTGTCGCGCACCACCGGCTCCACCTAACGTGCCCGACCCTGTCCGCTTTCGACCTTCCGGCGACCACATCCCTCCGCGCCTCCATCCATCATCCACAAGGCCACTCCCTGCACCCACCCTCCTAAATTCTCCATACCGGCGGACAATCACCGAAGATCCAAGTTGGCCCGATATCAATTTTCTTACATGCTTTCTTTATCAGTTGGTGATGGGAATGGGTTCCAAATTCTCTCTCTGACTGTGGATTCGCAGGCAATAAGCGTTTCTACATGCATCCTCCTGTCGGTCCCTAAAGTACCAAGGTAAATGGTTGATGTTGCGTTTGTCTAGGATGATATATGTTGGCTCTGTTCCGGTTCATCCGAGCAGTTCCGATACATCGTGCATTTATCTTGCCAGTAATGTTCTGTGATGCTCTGATGCACTTTGAGAATTGTTTATCTTGTCTTCAGTGCAGAACATTTGTTTATTAATGCATGAGAAAAATCCTTGTTACTACCTTGAACCTGTTTTATAATCCATATTGTTATGTACTAGCGCGTGTGCGTGTGAAATAGATGGATTATGGTCCCGTACCCAGTAAGATGGATATGTGTGTGTGTTAGAGAGAGAGAGAGGGATAGGGGGAGAGAGAGTGAGGAGGAGGGAGGGAGAGTGTGTGTGTGTGAGAATTTGATAGTAAAAAAGTCGCCAATGTTACTTGATATGTATGAGTATATTAAATATAATATTAACATAATTGATATTAAACTCTTAAATTTAATGTGGCCCCGTTGCAACGCACGAGTGTTCTTCTAGTTTTCGTATAGGCCCGGGGTACAGCCAAACACGGACGAAGGCCCAGGCCTACTCGCTCACACTGATGAACGATCCACGCAGCTCTCGGCCACTGCACGCACGGACGGGCACAACCCATGCACGACCTAGATCGCAACCTCCAACGCTCGTGCGGTCGCGCCGCGCCGCCGCCTCCCTGCTCGGCTGTTCCAGTTCCGCCGTCGTCTTCTACCAGCCGTCATCCCGACCTCCCCAGTTCTGAGCACCCTGGTTGCTCGCCTAGTCCTGTCGGCCCGCGCGAGTGTGCGGCCCCAGCCCACGGCTGTTGGCTGCAGTCGTCGTCCATCGTATGTCACTGGCCGCGCTCCCTGAGCCTCCTCAATCCCCAGCACGGCAGCACCCCTCGACCGATTCTGAAGCTCTGACCATGAAACAGGTATTTGAAGGAGAGCTCCCTTCGTTTCTGTTCGATTTTGGGCCACGTGTCATTTGATATGCCTTCCGTTGTGGGAATTCTAGCGTCAGTTTGCGTGTGTGATTCAAGGAACGGGAGAAGAGATGGGCGGCGACATGAAGCAGCCTTTCTCCCCCTTTACCGGCCTGTAAATTGGGTATGTATTGTTTTTTAAGGGATTGCACGTTTATTGTGGGGGAATGCTTGCGGAGCTTATGATTTTGCGGTGAAAATTTCTTGTTACTATCTATGTTCAGCAATGTGGTGTAGTACTGAGTACTCAATATGTTGTTTGTCTGGGTAATAAAACATCTGATATATAGAAACAAACGGGATAGCTATTTCAGTTACATTGGCCCGTCCTGTTCTTTATTGCTGTTGACATGTTTTATTAATTTTGTTGTATCATTAAGCATCGAGTTTAAATTCTAAATTTATTGTGCAATTGAACCATATTCTGTATGTTTCTTACGGAGTCTTTTCTAAGGTCCTTATGATGCTAAGTTTTTCCCCGCGCTGAAAAAAAAATCTGGGCCCGGGTCTTGCACCAATCCTGGCTCCGCCACTGATTGCGCCTACAAGCCTCAAACTGTGGTAGAGGTAAAGGCTTAGTGAAGATGTCTGCAAGTTGATCTTTACAAGAGATGAACTTGATCTGGAGTTGCTTCTGCGACACACGTTCCCATATAAAGTGATAGTCAACTTCAATGTGTTTCGTTCGGGCATGAAATACCGGATTTGCAGAAAGGTATGTAGCACCGATGTTATCACACCAAAGGATAGGAGGCTGCGGTTGAGACAAACCCAACTCCTGAAGCAAAGACTGCACCCAGATAATCTCTGCAGTAGCATTAGCCACAGCCTTATACTCAGCTTCAGTACTACTACGTGACACAGTAACCTGTTTCCGAGCATTCCAGGCGATCAAATTAGAGCCAAAGAACACAACATAACCCCCCGTGGATCATCTGTCATCTGGGCTGCCAGCCCAATCTGCATCAGAGAAGGCCGAAAGAACCCGAGAGGAAGTCGGCCGAATATGCATCCCAAAGGTCACCGTGAACTGAACATAACGAAGAATGCGTTTAACAGCAGCCCAATGAGTGTCTCTAGGAGCCTGAAGATACTGACAAACCCTATTAACAGCATAAGAGATATCTAGTCTCGTGATCGTCAAGTACTGAAGCCCACCAACAATGCTCCTGTACTCTGTGGCATCCGCAGGAGACAGAAGCTCACCATCAACAGCTGTGATCTTGTCGGTAGACGACATGGGTGTGGTAGTCGGTTTGCACTTCAGCATACCAGCTCGCTGCAACAAATCCAAGGAGTACTTCTTCTGCGTCAGAACAAGACCATCAGCACGAGAAGTGACCTCAACTCCAAGAAAGTAGTGAAGCTTCCCAAGATCTTTGACCGCAAAATCAGTACCAAGAGAGCAGACAAGAGCATCAGCAGCATACTGAGAAGAGCTGACAAGGATAATATCATCGACATATACCAAAAGATACATAGTGACTTCTGGCTTCTGTAGAAGGAATAATGAAGAGTCAGCAGTGGACGACACAAACCCATGAGCACGAAGGGCAGAGGCAAGGCGGGCATGCCAGGCACGAGGAGCTTGCTTCAAACCATAGAGTGCTTTAGTGAGACGACAGATATGGTCAGGATGATCAGGATCAGAAAAACCAGGCGGCTGTTTCATATAAACCTCTTCCTCCAAGAATCCATGGAGAAAAGCATTGTGCACATCAAGTTGACGAAGTGACCAACCACGAGAAACAGCAAGAGAAAGAAGAAGCCGAATGGTGGTAGGCTTGACAACGGGACTGAAGGTGTCCTCATAGTCAAGACCATGGCGCTGCCGAAATCCTCGAGCAACAAGGCGCGCTTTGTAACGCTCAATAGATCCATCTGAATGCTTTTTCACTTTGAATACCCATTTGGAGTCAATAACATTGACCCGTGGTGGTGGAGGAACGAGAGTCCATGTCTTGTTACGAAGAAGAGCATGAAACTCCTGCTCCATAGCCTCTCGCCAATGAGGAACGCGCATGGCAGCCTGATATGAGCGGGGCTCAGAAGACGGATCCGCAACAACAACAGCCAAACAAGCAGCCAACCAAGCAACAGTACCATCCTTACGTTCCTTGGGTCGAAAAATGCCACTGCGACTGCGTGTATGTGGTCGATACACAGGAGCCACCGAGGTCGACGGAGCAGCCGGCAATGGGCTGGAGGACGTCGATGTAGACGAGTCAGCCGGCGAGAGACTGATCATGGATGGCTCAGGCGATGAGGAGCCAGAAGCGGTGGCCTCGGGCGCGGTCGGCGTAGCAGGCCGGCCCATAGGCGATGCCAGCGAGGCAGGCGGAACGGCTGGCGACGCCGGCGTCACAGACCGAGCCGAGGGCGAGCCCGGCGGAGTGGGCCGAGGCACTGGCGAGGCCGGTGTCGCGGGCCGAGCCGCGGGCGAAGGCGGTGATGGAGTCATGTACCTAGGGTAGGGTCACAGACCTGATCTAAGTACCCTGCCCAAGGACACCCTTAGAAGAGATCACCTTCCAGTCGACCTACGAGGGACTCACTCGACTGACTTGAAGGACTCGACCACAAAGACTCACTCGACCACCAGAAGGTCAAGAGGCACTCTGCACTGCAACGGTCTGTAATTAAGTAGACTTTATGATAGTAAAGACACTTTATGTGGGGCGTTACCAGTAACGCCCCGGACTTAATGTACCTTAAACCCTTCATTACGTGGGTTGGCTAGGGTCCTGGCGCACTCTATATAAGCCACCCCCCTCCACAGGCAGAAGGGTTCGGCACTCTGTAATCCATATACACATAATCCACTCGACCGCCTCCGGGCTCCGAGACGTAGGGCTTTTACTTCCTCCGAGAAGGGCCTGAACTCGTACATCTCTTGTGTTTACAACCTCTCCATAGCTAGGACCTTGCCTCTCCATACCTACCCCCCACTCTACTGTCAGGTTTAGATCCACGACAGTTGGCGCCCACCGTGGGGCCGGTGTTTTAGCGATTTTGTGGAGAAGTTGCGATTCTTCCGAGTACTTTCATCATGGTAGCTGCTGGAGTTTTGGTCGAGGGTCGAGAGATTCGTCTCGGTGCTCTCACCTTCGTCGCTGACGACTCCGCCTGGCTCCAGGAGGCTCCACTCGACGTCGATGCGCTCCCCGTCCGCGGTGCGACGCATTTTCACGCATGTGTCCGCGGCATTCTTCTGCGGCAACCGTCGACCCCATATCGGCCGACTCCCCTATCAACCACCCTCCCGGTCTCCCGCCAGCGCAAGCGCTCGGGTCGGTCGAGGCTTCAGCGGTGGGTGAGACACGCGGTGGCTCGCCAGACGGCCACCACCCAAGTTGCGGCAATCGAGCCCGACGAATCTCTCTACGGCCTGTTCGATCTGTCGACTGGCTCCGTAGAGACTGCATCCGAATGCGATAGCAGTGATCCAGCGGCGGAAATCCTGATGGTCGACGGGCCTCGCAGCCCCCCTGGCTTTGCCCGTGATGGTGGGGCAGGCGACGGAGGCGACCCCGCACGAGACCACGAAGAGTACCAGCCCGAGCCACTCGACTCTCTGCAAAGAGAGGAACTTCGCCGCAGGAACATGGATGCCCTGCATACTCCCATCGCGGGAGAAACCCCCGAGGCTCGCGCCTTGGAGGAGGCACATTTGGCCAATTTGGCCGAACGCGCTCGCCTGGAGAATCTTCAGCGAGCACTCGACGAGCGCGCGCGGCAACGAGTTCCCGACGCCAATCGACGTCAACTCTTCCCGCCGACTCAGGTATATCAAACCCCAATCCAGAATTTAGCAGCTGCAACCCGTATAGCAGAGTCCATCCAGCCCTCTCAGTCAGAAGCTGGCAGAGGCTTGATGCAGATCAGGGATCTGCTCCGGGCAGCAGGAGATCAGAATTCAGTCGTGTCGCAGTCGTGCAACAGAATTCACAGTCGATCCGTCGCTGCGAATACGGTTCAGTCGGCTCACAGTCCCAGATCGCCTCCGCGGCATGAAGGGCGCGAGAATCGGCGAGACCAATATGGAGACCGACACGACCGAGATGATAGGCGTCGAGTGCCCACTTCCCCTCCAAGGGGTGGGTCTTACGCTCCTCGGCAGCAAGATGACAGACGTCAGCTCAGTGCGGGGCGAAGAGTTCCAGTCGACCCCAGAGAACCAGGCTTCGACGCGCGATCCATTATCGTGCAAGGCTTGGTTGACCGGAACAGAGCCCATCGAGGTGGACTCGACAGAGATGCACCCACGAGCAGTCGAGTGCACGTTTCTGGTCCAGAATGTTTCAGCAGAGCTATCAGAGCCGCAGTGATTCCTCCCAATTTCAGGTTGGCAACAGGAGTCAGCAAGTTCACCGGTGAGTCTAAGCCTGAAACTTGGCTTGAGGACTACCGAGTGGCGGTTCAGATTGGTGGTGGGAATGACGAGGTGGCCATGAAGCATTTGCCCCTCATGTTGGAAGGTTCTGCCAGAGCATGGTTGAATCAGTTACCTCCTAGCAGCATTTACACTTGGGAAGATCTGTCCCGAGTGTTCGTCAGAACGTTCGAAGGAACTTGCAAGCGACCGGCTGGATTGACGGAGCTGCAAGTCTGCGTGCAGAAGACCAATGAGACTCTCAGGGAGTATATTCAGAGATGGATCACTTTGCACCATACTGTGGAAAATGTGTCTGATCATCAGGCAGTCTGCGCCTTCAAGGATGGCGTCAAGAACAGAGAATTGAGTTTGAAATTTGGTCGAACCGGAGACATGACCTTGAGCCGGATGATGGAAATTGCTACCAAGTACGCCAACGGCGAAGAAGAAGACCGACTCCGAAGCGGCAAGCACAAGCCGAGCCAGTCGGAGAAGGGAAACACCAGTCGGAAACAAAAGCGGAAGGCTGAACCGGCAGCTCCTGGAGAGGCTCTGGACTCCTGGAAAGTTTAAAGGGAAACCAAAAGGATCCTGGAACCCTAAGAAGGTAAAGGATAAAGAAGGGAACGACGTGATGGATATGCCGTGTCACATCCACACGAAGAAAGACGAAGAGGGGAATATCATTTACCCAAAGCATACCACTCGCCAATGTCGACTCCTGATCCAGCAGTTTCAAGGAAAACAATCTAAAGACAAGGAAAAGGAGTCGGACAAGGCTGAAGACAAGGAGGACAGTGAGGAAGGATATCCACATGTCAACTCCACTCTGATGATCTTTGCAGATGTGGAAAGCAAGAGTCGATTGAAAGTCATTAACCGCGAGGTGAACATGGTTACCCCAGCAAAAGCAAATTATCTGAGATGGTCCCAAACACCCATCACATTCGACCAATCTGATCACCCGACTCATATTGCCACCCCTGGGAGGCAAGCTTTGGTGGTCGATCCAGTTGTCGAAGGCACTCGACTGAAAAAAGTGCTGATGGACGGTGGTAGCGGGGTGAATTTGTTGTATGCAGACACACTGAAAGGAATGGGCATTCCGATGTCCCGACTGAGCACCAGTAACATGAGCTTTCATGGAGTTATACCAGGGAAGAAAGTCGAGTCACTCGGCCAAATAGCTCTGGACGTGGTGTTTGGTGATTCGAAACATTTTCGCAAAGAGAAGTTGACGTTTGAGGTCGTGGATTTTCAGAGTGCATATCATGCCATTTTGGGGAGACCAGCTTATGCATGGTTCATGGCTCGACCATGTTACGTGTACCTCAAATTGAAGATGCCCGGCCCCAAAGGAGTGATCACTGTCACTGGTGATCGGAAAAAGGCAGAAGAGTGCTTTCAGAAGGGCTCAAAGATTCCTAGGTGACAGCGGTCGAGTTTGAAGAATACAAGCAAAACGCAGATCCGAGTGATTTGCTGCGATCCAAGAAACCCGCCACAGAATCTGCATTTCAGTCGTCCGGTGAGACAAAGCCTGTTCACATTCACCCGACCGACCCCGATGCAGCTCCGACCCACATCTCCACAACACTCGACCCGAAATAGGAAGAAGCGCTCATCCAGTTCCTCCGTGAGAACTGGGACATTTTTGCATGGAAGCCCGCTGACATGCCAGGTGTTCCCAGGGGACTGGCTGAGCATCGCCTAAGAGTCGACTCATCAGCAAAACCAGTCAAAGAGCATCTTCGGCGGTCCGCCGTCCAGAAGAGAAAAGCCATTGGTGAGGAAGTGGCTCGACTGTTGGCGGCAGGATTTATCCGAGAGATATACCACTCCGAATGGCTCGCTAATGTCGTCATGGTTCCTAAGAAGGACAAATCGCTCCGAATGTGCATTGATTTCAAGCACATCAACCGGGCCTGCCGAAAGATCATTTTCCTCTCCCTCGCATAGATCAAATTGTTGACTCGACCGCGGGATGCGAGAGATTGTCTTTTCTAGACGCCTACTCCGGGTACCACCAGATCCGTCTGTACGGACCCGACGAGGTAAAAACAGCTTTCATCACTCCATTCGGGTGCTTCTGCTATATCACCATGCCATTCGGCCTCAAGAATGCCGGAGCCACATTTATGCGAATGATTCAGAAGTGTCTACTCACTCAAATCAGTCGGAATGTGGAAGCGTATATGGATGATATCGTCGTCAAGTCAAGAAAATGTTCCGACCTGCTCGCTGACCTCGCCGAAACATTTGCCAACCTCAGAAGGTATGATATCAAGCTCAATCCATCAAAGTGCACATTCGGAGTTCCTGGTGGCAAGTTACTCGGTTTTCTCGTTTCCGAGCGAGGGATCGACGCTAATCCAGAAAAGATCGGCACTATTCTCCGAATGAAACGCCCTGTGCGAGTGCATGATGTCCAGAAGCTTACTGGATGCTTGGCCGCATTAAGTCGATTCATCTCACGACTCGGTGAAAAGGCATTGCCTCTTTACCAACTAATGAAGAAGGCAGACAAGTTCGAGTGGACTCCAGAAGCTGATGCAGCGTTTGCCGAGCTAAAAGCTCTGCTCTCCACCCAGCCGGTGCTTGCTGCTCCAATCAGCAAAGAGCCTCTGTTGCTTTATATCGCAGCCACAGGACAAGTCGTCAGTACAGTGCTTACGGTCGAGCGGGAAGAAGAAGGAAAAGCTTTCAAAGTTCAGCGCCCAGTGTATTATTTGTCTGAAGTCTTGACTCCATCCAAGCAGAGATATCCTCATTATCAGAAGCTTGTGTATGGAATATACATGACCACAAAGAAGGTTGCTCATTATTTCTCTGATCATTCCATCACAGTCGTCAGCGACGCTCCACTATCAGAGATTTTGCACAACAGAGATGCAACTGGTCGAGTGGCGAAATGGGCGATTGAACTTCTTCCCCTTGATATCAAGTTTGAGGCAAAGAAAGCCATTAAGTCCCAGGCAATAGCAGATTTCCTCGCCGAGTGGATTGAACAGCAGCAGCCGACTGAAGTTCACTCGGAGCATTGGACCATGTTTTTTGATGGCTCTAAGATGTTGAATGGTTCCAGTGCTGGGGTTGTCCTGGTTTCCCCCAGAGGAGATAAGCTCAGATATGTGCTCCAGATTCACTTTGATTCCTCCAACAATGAGGCAGAGTATGAGGCCCTCTTATACGGATTGCGCATGGCCATTTCACTCGGCGTCCGTCGCCTGATGGTCTATGGCGATTCAGATTTAGTGGTCAACCAAGTGATGAAGGAGTGGGACGTGAGAAGCCCAGCCATGACTGGATACTGCAGTGCAGTGAGGAAGCTGGAAAAGAAGTTAGAGGGGTTGGAGCTCCATCATATACCCCGACTGAAAAATCAAGCAGCTGATGATCTAGCAAAGATAGGTTCCAAGAGAGGAGCCATTCCGAGTGGTGTGTTCTTGGAGCATATACACACCCCGTCAGTCAAAGAAGATCCTTTCACCGAAGAAGCTCCACAGCCCAAGAGTGCCACAGATCCGACTGAGGTTGAAGTCCCAGCAGTGGTCGACTTGGTCATGGAGGTCTTGGTGGTCATTCCCGACTGGACAGTTCCGTATATCGCGTATATCCTGAGAAAAGAGCTTCCGGAGGATGAGGAAGAGGCTCGACAGATCATTCGTCGATCTAAAGCCTTTACCGTAATCAAAGGACAATTATATAGAGAAAGCGCGACTGGAGTTGGTCAGAAGTGCATAACACCAGAAGAAGGTCGAATCATCCTTAATGATATCCACTCGTGGACCTGTGGTCATCATGCGTCCTCTCGGACCATCGTGGCCAAAGCATACTGAGCCGGATTTTACTGGCCAAAGGCGAATGAGATGGCAAAAGAAATAGTGGATAAGTGCGAGGGATGTCAGTTCTACTCGAATATGTCGCACAAGCCTGCATCAGCTCTGAAGACCATTCCACTCGTCTGGCCTTTCGCAGTATGGGGGTTGGACATGGTCGGTCCTTTGAGAACAGGTCGAAGTGGCTTCACGCATGTACTGGTGGCAGTCGACAAGTTCACCAAGTGGATTGAGGCTAAACCAATCAAGAACCTTGACGCCGGTACTGTTGTTAGCTTCATCAGGGAACTGATATTCAGATATGGAGTCCCGCACAGCATCATTACGGATAATGGGTCAAACTTTGACTCGGAGGAATTCAGGGATTTCTGCAACTCTCAAGGCACACGAGTCGACTACGCTTCAGTCGCCCATCCGCAGACGAATGGACAAGCAGAGCGAGCCAATGGCCTGATTCTCAAGGGATTGAAACCCCGACTGATGCGTGATCTCAAGCATGCAGCTGGAGCGTGGGTCGACGAACTTCCCTCGGTGCTTTGGGGACTGCGGACCACACCTAATCGATCGACCGGAAGAACTCCATTCTTCTTGGTCTACGGAGCTGAAGCAGTCTTGCCGAGTGATCTTCTCCACAATGCTCCTCGAGTTGAGATCTACAACGAAGCAGAAGCTGAACAAGCGCGGCAGGACGCAGTCGACCTTTTAGAAGAAGAAAGGGAGATGGCTCTGATCCGATCGACCATCTACCAACAAGATTTGCGTCGTTTCCATGCCAGAAATGTGAGGGGTCGAGCCTTCCAGGAAGGAGATTTAGTTCTCCGAGTGGATCAGAAAAAACATCACAAGCTTGCTCCTTCTTGGGAAGGACCCTTCATCGTCACCAAAGTTCTCCACAAGGGGGCGTACCGTCTTTACAACGTCGAACATAATATCGACGAGCCCCGAGCTTGGAACGCGGATCTACTCCGCCCATTTTACACTTAAGTTTATCACTTGGATGAGTTGCAATAAAGTACTCCTGTAGTTCATGGGTTTCAAAATAATAGTGTCATAGTTCCTCCATAATTTTTGTCACTTTTTATTTTGTCCAATAAAATTTTCCCCTCAGTGGGTGACTTAGCCGCGAATCCGTTTCGCCTAAGTTTGTAAAAATCCTTACCGAGTGGTGAGCCAGACTCCCACTCGGAGGCTTAGCTGCGAATCCGTTTCGCCTAAGATTAAATAAAATCCTACCGAGTGGTAAGCCAGACTTCCACTCGGAGGCTTAGCTGCAGTCCAAGTACTCGCCTAAGTTATAAAATTCCTACCGAGTGGTAAGCCAGACTTCCACTCGGAGGCTTAGCTGCAGTCCAAGTACTCGCCTAAGTTATCAAAATCCTACCGAGTGGTAAGCCAGACTTCCACTCGGAGGCTTAGCTGCAGTCCAAGTACTCGCCTAAGTTATAAAATTCCTACCGAGTGGTAAGCCAGACTTCCACTCGGAGGCTTAGCTGCAGCCCAGTGCTCGCCTAAGATATAAAAATCCTACCGAGTGAAGAGCAAACCTCTCACTCGGGGGCTTAGCTGCAGCCCAGTGCTCGCCTAAGATATAAAAATCCTACCGAGTGAAGAGCAAACCTCTCACTCGGGGGCTTAGCTGCAGCCCAGTGCTCGCCTAAGATATAAAAATCCTACCGAGTGAAGAGCAAACCTCTCACTCGGGGGCTTAGCTGCAGCCCAGTGCTCGCCTAAGATATAAAAATCCTACCGAGTGAAGAGCAAACCTCTCACTCGGGGGCTTAGCTGCAGCCCAGTGCTCGCCTAAGTGGATTAAGGAATAAGTCGACTGCAGTGAGCGTCTTGCTTTGAACCTGCAAAAGACATTTCAAGCCAAAAGCAATCATATTCAAACATCAAATTCAAGTTCGGAATGATACCTAAAGGAACCGAAAGTGCTCAGGCGCTAAGCCTGTTAAGGTTTATCGGTTACAACTCCACTCGGCATACCGAGGCAAATTTAAAGCGTCGAGCTTAAAAGAAGTTTTTTACCCCTCCTGTGGAGGGCTGGAAGGTGCAACAAACTCATCAAGATCAATTCCATCTGCAATCCGAGTGGCAGCAGCAATGAAAGTTTCCATAAAGGACCTGAAGTCGTGTTTCTTGGTGTTGGCCACCCGGAGGGCCGCCAGCTTGTCTTCTCGCGCATCTTTGCAATGGACTCGGGCCAGACACAGAGCAACATCTGCACCGCACCGAGCCGAGGACTTTTTCCACTCCTGCACTCGACCAGGGACCGTGTTCAAGCGAGCCATCAGCGACTCGAGGTCGTTCTGGAGTGTCTCCCTGGGCCAGAGCATTGAGTCGATGCGAGATGTGGCGACCTTCAGCCTTGCAAGATAGTCCACGACAGCTGCAACACGGGATTCCAGTCGGAAAACATTCATGGCAACTTCGTCGTTCACCGGAGAATTGACGGGGTCAAGGTTTGGTTCCAGCCGGCTAGTCTCTTCTTCAAAGTCTTGACAAAATTCTGCAAGGGCGATCACCGAGTCAAGGCAATGGTCGAATGGAAAAATCACAGTTGAAAATGATTGTTGAGCGTAAAGGTTTACCTTCAAGCATAAGGAACAGCTTCTTGGCAAGACCACTCAGGAAGGCCTCCAGATCATTTTTCTTCCCAAGAGCAGCTTTCTTGTTCAAGCTTGGTGACTGAAGCTAACTTCTCGTCAGCAAGCTTGATCTTCTCAGCTAGTTCAAGGTCTTTTTTCTGTTGGGCCTCCTTCACCTTACCTGCAAGTTACAGCAAGATCAGATTTTGAAACAAATAAAGGAAAAAAGCAGTCGTCGAGGTCTCACCAAACATACCTTTGGTCTCCTCCTTTGCCTTTGTCAGATTCTCCTGAGCCAGCTTCAAATCCAGCTCGAGCTGAATGTGCTTGTTTTCCAGCTCAGTGTAGCGAGCCGCAAGGTCACAGGATCTCTGCGAAGAATCAATCGATTAAATGTCAAAGATAATTCACTTCCGAGTGGAAAAGGAAAAATCATGCGTTTCTAAGACTACAGCCGAATACAAGCATTCGACCATAGTCTCGGGGACTACACCCAGTGGGTGCACTCAGCGTGCCCCCACTAATCCTATTGAAGACAGAGTCGACCAGTCGACCTCAAAAAAAAACAAGATGTATTCTTTAAGACTGTAATCGACTGCAAGCAGTCGACCACAGTCTCGGGGACTACACCCAGTGGGTGCACTCAGCGTGCCCCTACCGGTTTGCGAAATCCAGTCGCCATAGTCGAATGACGGAAAGACTGAACCTATAAAGCCTAAGGCCGACTGCCAGCAGTCGACCTTAGCCTTGGGGACTACACCCAGCGGGTGCACTCAGCGTGCCCCCGCTAACACAGAGTTTAAATCGACACACCCAGTGGGTGATTACTATAAATTCTGGAAAGAAAAGTTTTTGATAGCATATCCTAACAGAACAAGCGGTGGTCGACTGACCTGAACATTGCTTTGAAGGGCGGAACTGGCGTCGTAAGCTGCCTGGCTCGCATCCCAGATGGTCTTCAACTGCTCCATCATGATCCCTGCCTGGCGTATCGCCTCCTTCGCGGCGCCAGCTTGGTCCTCTGGGACGTGGTGCGTCGTGAAGAGGGAGGGCTGCAGAGCACTCGTCAGTGGATCTGCGAAGGACACAGTGTGTCGAGTGGTGTTCTCCTCCTCTGCGACCAGAGTCTCAGGCACCGTCACATCCTGGGGCACCCTGCCGGCAGACGCTTTCCTAGTCCTTCTGTGCTTCAGCGGTTCCTCATCTTCATCATCATCAGGAAGAGTGATAACAACATTGGATGGAGCTACAGAAAAGAATCAGAATTAGAGATCATGAGTCAGTCGACTAGAAACGGTGTTAAGAGTATAGTACCAGGTTTTGAGGTTGTTGCGTCCTCCATCTCATGGTCGTCAGCCCGGGCTGAGGTCTCGGAAGTAGCAGCACTGTAACTCCAAAGAATCAGTCGACTAACTCCAGCGCCAACCAGAGATAAAGTTCGCACAAAACAAGAAGACTTAAGCAGCATGATTACCCTGATATGGTGGGGATGGACACCTTCATCTTCGGCAGGAGCTTGGTCGGCTTTGACGGGGCCGCCCTGGGCTGCTTCGACGCCTTTTCAGTCGGCGCCGGAGAGGTGGTCCGAGGGCGCTTGGTCGACTGTGTAACAGTCGCAACCCCCTTGCCACGTTCAGTCGCAGGGTCATGGACAAGCTTCGACCGCCTTTCCGAGCGCGGTGGTGCGACCTCCTCCTCCTCCTCTTCTTCGTCCTCATCATCATCATCATCATCGTCATCGTCATCATCATCATCCTCAGCGGCGTCCGAGTCCCACTCCTCCTCCTGGATCTCGCCCCCGCTCGCTTCTCCCTCCTCAGTCGGAGCCTGGGCTCCATTGGGCATCGAGTACAGCTCAGTGAGGACCTGATAGACATCAAGACAAAGATCAGTCGACCGATCGGCAGAGAAAACAGAAATAAATGTGACAAGAACACAATGGGAAGTGGAGCAGACATACCCTGTTTGGATCACTGTGGTGGTCGAGTGGAGGAATCCTTCTGGCTCCACGAGGGTTATCTTTGTTCCCAGTAACAGCGGCCATCCACCTCTCCAGAGTGGCATCGTCGACTGCTTCTGGATTGACCCGAGTCTCATCCTCAGTCCCGCGGTACAACCACATGCAATGGCTCCGGAACTGAAGAGGCTGGATACGACGCCTAAGAAAAACCTCCAGGAGATCCATACCCGTCACTCCCTCCCGAACCAACTGAACTACACGCTCCATCAGCATCTTCACGTCAGCTTTATCCTCCGGAATCACCTTCAGAGAGGAGGGCTTGTTCACTCGGCCCATGGTGAACTGAGGGAGTCCACTCGACTGCCCCGGCGTCGGCTGGTCCTGGCAGTAGAACTAGGTCGACTGCCAGCCTCTGACTGACTCGGGAAATGTCATGGCTGGGAAGGTGCTCTTGTTCCTCACCTGGATCCCCAGACCCCCACACATTTTGACAACTCGGGTTTTTTCATCGCCTGGGCTCGCCTTCTTCACGGTCTGAGAGCGACACGTGAATATGTGCTTGAACAAACCCCAATGCGGTCGACAACCCAGAAAACTCTCACACATGGACACAAACGCGGCAAGATAGGCGATAGAATTCGGGGTGAAGTGGTGGAGTTGCGCTCCAAAGAAGTTCAAGAAACCACGGAAGAAAACGCTCGGCGGCAAAGAAAATCCGCGGTCAACATGGGTAGCCAGAAGCACGCACTCACCCTCTTCCGGCTGGGGCTGCCACTCTTTCCCCGGAAGCCTTGCAGCTCCATGAGGGATCAGGCCCTCGTTGGCCATGTCGAGGAGATCCGTCTCCGTGATGGTCGATTGGATCCAATCTCCCTGGACCCAGCCTTTCGGCAGGCGAGATCTAGACGAAGACCCGCCGCGACTGGTGGATCTCCCCTTCGCCTTCTCCGTCGCCGACGCCTTCTTCGCGCGTTCCAGCGCCGCCGTCTTCTCCTTGACCATGGCTGCCGGCGAGACGCGCGAGAAGTTGTGCGGAGGCGAGAGCGAGCGCGTTGGGCGGAGACGAAGGGAGCAGAGAGAGAATGCTGAGGCACTGCTCAAAAAACCCTCGCCGGGCGCGTTTATAAGATCCCTTCCGAGTGGATGACAGGTGGGCCCGGTCGATCTAATCATATCCTGAAACAGTTGCGCGGACGTGATACGTGGCAAAAAAAGCGGCGCGGGGATCGAGGCGTTTATGCCCTGTCCCATCCGAGCGCCGCGGTCCGCCCCGCTTCGCGCACTTCCCCAAATTTCGTATCCCGCGGAATCCGCGAACGGCAGATCGGTCTGCCAGACGCGGGATTTCCTGCGATCCGTCGCTCGGAAATCGGCGAAGTCCAAAAGATCACTCGACGAAGGAAAAGAATGGATCGAGTCGACTGAAGAAAAGTTGTTCACTATCAACAAAGAGATTTTTTTGGTTCAAAACAACGCACGACCAGTATGCGAAGGCTAATCGGAAACAGCGTCAACTCCTTCATCACTCAAGCCTCAATCCATTCGGGGGCTAATGATGGAGTCATGTACCTAGGGTAGGGTCACAGACCTGATCTAAGTACCCTGCCCAAGGACACCCTTAGAAGAGATCACCTTCCAGTCGACCTACGAGGGACTCACTCGACTGACTTGAAGGACTCGACCACGAAGACTCACTCGACCACCAGAAGGTCAAGAGGCACTCTGCACTGCAACGGTCTGTAATTAAGTAGACTTTATGATAGTAAAGACACTTTATGTGGGGCGTTACCAGTAACGCCCCGGACTTAATGTACCTTAAACCCTTCATTACGTGGGTTGGCTGGGGTTCTGGCGCACTCTATATAAGCCACCCCCCTCCACAGGCAGAAGGGTTAGGCACCCTGTAATCCATATACACATAATCCACTCGACCGCCTCCGGGCTCCGAGACGTAGGGCTTTTACTTCCTCCGAGAAGGGCCTGAACTCGTACATCTCTTGTGTTTACAACCTCTCCATAGCTAGGACCTTGCCTCTCCATACCTACCCCCACTCTACTGTTAGGTTTAGATCCACGACAGGCGGCGTGACGGGCCGAGCCGCAGACGACTCCGGCGTAGAAGGCCGAGCCACTGGAGACGCGGCGGGCGCTGGCGTAGCAGGCCGAGCAGTGGACAAGCTCGACGCGACGAGCTCTTCGGGCGACCGTGCATGGGCACACAAATCGATGCCATGTAACGTCATAGGGCGATCGACGTGCCCATCAGAGGGCGGCGGTGATGATGGTGAATCCTCCAACAGCTCCAAGCGAGCCCCACGTCCGGTTCCTGCACCATGGTTAGGTAACAGCACAGGAGAGTATGCAACATCATCAAATTGGTCAGAGGCAACAGAGGATGAATGCAGAGATGGTGGTTCGGCAGTGGACACAGGAAGTTTGGCAAAGGGAAAAACATGCTCATCAAACACGACGTCCCGAGATATATAGACACGATTTGTGGGAACATGAAGACATTTGTAACCTTTATGAAGGGAGCTATAGCCAAGAAAAACACACTTCTTGGAACGGAACTCAAGCTTGCACTTGTTATATGGACGAAGGTGCGGCCAGCAAGCACACCCAAAAACCTTGAAAAAGGTATAATCAGGTTGTTCATTAAGGAGAACCTCAATGGGAGTCTTCATGTTTAAAACACGAGTGGGAGTACGGTTTATGAGAAAGCATGCAGTGGTGAAAGCATCACTCCAAAACCGAAACGGAACAGATGCATGGGCCAAAAGAGTAAGACCAGCTTCAACAATGTGATGATGCTTACGTTCTACTGAACCATTCTGCTGATGTGTATGTGGACATGCTAAACGATGAGCTATCCCAAGCGACTGAAAGAAGGAGTTGAGGTTGCGATACTCGCCCCAGTCCGACTGGACATGAACAATTTTGTGCTTGAGAAGGCGTTCAACATGTTTTTGAAACTGAACAAAAATGTCAAACACATCAGATTTACGTTTAATAAGATAAAGCCAGGTAAAGCGACTATAAGCATCAACAAAACTGATATAGTAATTGTGACCACTGACAGAAGTCTGAGCAGGACCCCATACATCTGAAAACACAAGTTCTAAAGGATGTTTCACCTCACGACTGGACTCCGAAAAAGGAAGTTGATGACTCTTCCCCTGCTGACAAGCATCACACACTGCTACATCTTTATTACTAGACAGGCTAGGAAGCTCATGACGACGCAAAACATGACGAACAATAGGTGTGGCCGGGTGACCAAGACGAGCATGCCACTGTGACGGAGAGACCCGAACTCCACTGAAAACGCGGGCGACGCCAGGATGCTCCAGATGGTAGAGGCCCTGGCGCAGCCGCCCAGTAAGAAGAATGTCCCTCGTGCCCCGATCCTTAATAAAAAGATCAAAAGGGTGAAATTCACAAAGCACATTATTATCACGTGTGAGTTTAGGAACTGAAAGAAGATTACGTGTCACAGATGGAACTCGAAGAACATTGCGAAGCTGAAGACTCCTATTGGCATGTCTAGTGAGAAGAGATGCTTGACCAATATGAGAGATGTGCATACCTGCTCCATTGCCGGTGTGGATCTTGTCGGAGCCATGATAGGGTTCACGAGTGTGAAGCTTCCCCATCTCGCTTGTCAGGTGCTCTGTCGCCCCAGAGTCCATGTACCAGTGTGGATCGATGGAGTAGGACTGAGTGTGTCCCTGTTGCTTCTGCGGCGCCGGACGATCAGCCATGGCGACCTGACGGGCATTGTTGCGTGTATCCTTGCCGTCATTGCCAAGACTAAGGAAACTCCGCTGGAAGCGCTTGTGACACCTGGAGGCCCAGTGCCCATCGCGGCCACAAAGCTGACACACACGCGGACCGCCAGCCCCAGGTAATGTCGCAGTAGGAGGGGGGGCCGAGGCGGGCGGTGGTGGCAGCCCCAAAGGAGCCCGGGATGATGAAGAAGAGCGGCCACCCTTGGTGGCGGCGTTGGCCGAGAGGGAGCCATTGCCCCTGGAGCGGCGCGTCTCGACCCGTTGCTCAGTGAGAAGGAGGCGGGAAAAAACCTCGTGTGCCAGCATGGGTGTCGAGTTGCCCCGCTCGTTGATGATCTTGACTAAGGCATCATACTCCTCATCAAGACCATTGACAATAAACGAGTTGAACTCGGAGTCGGTGAGGGGCTGTCCAATGGAGGCCAACGTGTCGGCGAGGCCCTTGACCTTGTTATAGAACTCAGTGGCAGTGGAGTCAAGCTTCTGACACTCGCCAAGCTGACGATGGAGTGCAGAGACACGGGCCTGAGACTGCGCCGCGAAGGTGCGCTCAAGGATGGTCCAGGCCTCATGAGACGTTTTCGCGAAAACAACAAGCCCGGCGACAGCCGGCGAGAGCGACCCCTGGATGGAGGAGAGGTTCGCCTGGTCCTGCCCCGTCCAGACGCGATGGGCCGGATTGTAGACCGGACCGTGCACGCTGTCCACCAGTGCGGGGGGGGGGGGGGGGGGGCAGGGAAGAGAGCCGTCGACGTAGCCGAGCAGATAGTGGCTCCCCAAGAGCGGGAGAACCTGCGCACGCCAGAAGATGTAGTTGTCGGCGGAGAGCTTGATGGTGATGAGATGACCGAAGTGAAACGGCGGCGGTAGTGACGATCCCATCGAGGAGGCTCCCTGGGGTGCAAGCACCATGGAGGCAGCTGGGGTCACCGAAGACGGTGCGGGGGTAGGCAGCACCGCGGCCGGGGCGGACGCCGCAAACCCCGCCATCGGGGCGGTGTCGGGCGCTGCCGGCAGGAGCGGCGGGACAACAACGCCCGCGAGATCGGTGGCGGACGGCGTCGCCGCGGTGTGGACCGCGAGGTCGCGCCCGAGCGAGGGCGCCGGCGGTGTCGAGTAGACGGAGCCAATGCTCCGGGTCCCGAGCGGGGCCGGGACAGCGACGGCGACGGCGTCCAACGGAAGGTTCAGCAGGGCCACAAGGGAGGCCGGGAGGAGTCCCGCGGCGGTGGAACCAGTCGTGGCGGCGCGATCGGTGGCGCGGCGGTGAAGACGGCGGCGGCGGCGGTGCGGGTATTAGGGTTTTGAGCGGAAGCGATCGTAACCTAGTGTGATACCATGCAAGACAATAAGTTTGGGGGAACCAGCACAACCCTCTAAGGGTGGCTTATCTCATATATATAATGGGTGTGTTACAATAGGTACAATATACATACACAAATACAGAAGCGATACATAGTCTAACAGTGTGCAAACTGAAAGTCGATTTGTATTATGGCATACAACACTGTATTACAATTACCAAAATTCTCTAAGTTTTGCGTAATTTACTCCAAGTTGGCCCATGGGCCTTAAGAAGTGAGAAACACCTTCTTGTTCTCCACCACATCAGTTGTATGATCCTGCTTCTCAGCCTTGTGAATATCACGCATAAGCAGATAACTGTATTGGACATGTCAAATGATGAGCAAAACTTTATTTTCCATTCGGTTAACTTTGTGACGGTACTGAGGAATTCTGCCTAAATTTTGAAAGGGCTGTTCAACTCTCACATGACTCTCATTATATATAGGGAACTATTTATTTAATCAGACCATGCCACAATTTTATGACAAATACAATGATTTTTTGTTCCATAACTTCAGTTTGCACACCAAACCAACATAACAAAATCAAATCTGAAAGTCTATTTGTATTATGGCATACATCACTATATTTCAATTACCTTCTCAATAGTATACATGTTGAAGTCCAATGAGAGCCCAGTAAATTTTGGTGTGCAAACTGAAGTGGATTTGTATTATGGCATACAGTACTGTGTTTCAATTACCAAAATGCTCAAAGTTTTGTGTAATTTAGTCCAAGTTTGCCCATGGGCCTTAAGAAGTGTGTTAAACATAATGTGGTTGCACCACCCGGCGCATGAGGTAGTTAGGATAGATAGATAGAGATAGATTATTTTCCTTCTTCTCCAAGTTCTATCTCTTCATTGAATATCTCTCTCTCTTTTGTAATCTGAACAATGTATGCGCTATGGTTGGGAGGTGCGCCCCAACTCCATATAAACACGAACCCGTCGGCCTCAACAGGCTAAGACGTTTCCAGCTATCGCACATGGTAGTCAGAGCCATCCTTTCCCCATCTAAGCTCCAAACAAACTCCATCTAGCCCTAGCCATGTCTTCATCCTCCGGCGCGTCCCAATCCAACCTCAATGGCCAAGTTACCGAGAAGCTGACGCGCACAAACTATGTGCTATGGCGCACGCAAGTGATTCCCCAGCTGCGTGGCGCCGGTGTCTTCGGCTACGTCGACGGCACTCAGCCGGAGCCGGCGAGACTCCTCGTCACCACCAAGGAAGGCAAGGAGGTGTCATCGCCCAACCCTCTCCACCCAATCTGGGTCAGGGAGGATCAGCAGGTTCTTGGATACCTGCTGAACAATCTGACACGCGAGGTTCTGCTCACGGTCACCACCGCGGGCGCGCTCTGGACGACGCTCGCCGGCATGTTTTCCTCGCAGTCCGCCAGCCGCATCAACAACATGCGAACCTCCCTCATCAACGCGCAGAAGGGCAACCTCTCCGTCGCCTCCTACTTCGCCGCCATGCGCGGCTACGCCGACGAGCTCGCAGCCGCGGGCAAGGCGATCCCCGACGACGAACTGGCCTCCTACATCATCCACGGGCTCGACGCCGACTATCAGCCCCTCGTATCTGCCCTAGACGCCCGCGTGACCCAGGTAACCCTTGATGAGCTCTTTGCCATGCTGTCAAATTTCGATCAACGCATGGCATAGTTCCAAGGATCCGGCGGCGTCGGCTTCAAGTCGCCCGCAAACATGGCCACTCGTGGACGGGGTGGTGGCTCCCGATCGCGTGGCTCCTCTCGCACCAAAGGCAGGTTCGGCGGCGGCAACCGTGGCTCCACGCCACCTCAATCTGGAGGCCGTGGTCGCCGTGGCCGCGGCACTAGTGGTGGCGGCAGAAACCGTCCCAATGCTCCCCGGTGTCAGATCTGCGGCAAGCCTGGACACACAGCGAAGGACTGCTGGTACAAGTATGAGGAGGACGACTACGACTCGCAAGATGAGGAGAAAGTTGCTGCGGCGGCCGATGGCTCCTATGGCGTCACACAAATTGGTATGTCGACAGTGGAGCCACCAACCACATCACCAACGAGCTCGAGAAAGTCACCATGAAGGAAAAATACCGCGGCAAGGATCAAATCCATACTGCCAGCGGAGAAGGTATGAGTATAAGTCACTTTGGTCACTCAATATTTCGTACCCCTCATCGCAACATTCATCTTAGGAAAATTCTGCATGTTCCTAGTGCTAATAAAAGTCTTCTTTCTGTCCATCGAATTGCCCTTGACAATCATGTCTTCTTGGAATTTCACCCTTATTATTTTTTGATCAAGGATCAGGCAACGAGGACAATTCTCTATCGAGGTAGATGCGTTGGCGGCCTCTATCCGTTGATTCCGGAGTTTCGAAGACAAAATAAACAAGCTTGTGGTGTTATCAAGCTGTCATCCACACGTTGGCATGATCGTTTAGGACATGCATCTTTTTCTTTAGTTGAAAAGTTGCTTAGGAAAAATAAACTCCCATTTGTTGGTGAGCGTCATAATGAAACAATTTGTGATTCATGTGAGAGAGCAAAGAGTCATCAGTTGCCTTACCCAATTTCTACCAGCATCTCTACCAAACCATTACAGTTGATTTTTTCTGATGTTTGGGGCCCTACTCCCACTTCTGTTGGTAGACACAACTACTATGTTAGTTTTATCAATGACTATAGCAAATTCTCTTGGATTTATCTCTTAAAGAAATGATCTGATGTGTTTCAAGTTTTCAAAAACTTTCAAGCTCTAGTTGAACGAAAGTTTGACAGTAAAATCCTTGCTGTCCAATCCGACTAGGGAGGGGAGTAAGAAAAGTTGAACTCCTTCTTCCAGACACTTGGAATCTCACACCATGTGTCATGCCCCCACGCTCACCAGCAAAATGGGTCAGCTGAACGCAAGCATCGACACATCGTTGAAGTTGGCCTTGCTCTTTTGGCCGGCGCTTCCATGCCTCTCAAATTTTGGGATGAAGCGTTTCTCACTGCCGTTCATATCATCAACATGCTTCCTAGTCGTGCCATTCACTATGAAACTCCTGTAGAAAGGCTTCTTCACACAAAACCAGACTATAAGTCCCTACGTGTTTTTGGGTGTGCATGTTGGCCAAACCTACGTCCCTACAATAATCGCAAACTCATGTTTCGATCAAAACAGTGCGTGTTCCTTGGCTATAGTGCTCAGCACAAGGGAGTCAAGTGCCTAGATGTTTCCACTGGACGTGTTTACATATCCCGTGATTTAGTTTTTGATGAAACTAAGTTCCCTTTCGCTGATCTCCATCCAAACGCCGGCGCACTTCTTCGAGAAGAGATTCTTCTCTTGCCACCTCACCTCACTAGCTTTGATCGAGGGGGACAAAGTATTGATGATCAACTGTTGGCTAACTCATCTAATGGCATGCATGAGTCCTGTGTTGATGCAACTGGTGAAAACGGCGAAGAAAACGGTGAAGAAAATGAAGCAAACGGTGAAAATTTCGGGCTATATCCCATGTGTCCCATGGCAGGAGACAGATTCGCCTCGGGATCAGCAGCGGCGCAGGCGATCGGATCCACCTCGGGATCGGCAACGGCGCAGGAGGGAGGATCCTCCTCGGGATCAGCCACCGCAGGCGCTGGCGCAGGCACACGCGCTCACGCGCCCGACTCACGCCACGACGACCCCGCGCCCGACACGCGGCCTCCTCCAACTGGCGCGCGGTACGGCGCCCAACCTGTCACGTACAAGCGGTGGGACTTGGCACGTGCCAGGGAGGACGCGGGCCCAGCGGGCCCCGCCACGAGCGGCCGACCGACCGACGCGCGTGCAGAGGCGCGGGGCTCGGGATTCTCTGCGTCGAGTTCAGACGCCGCACTTCAGCCATTTGCCACAGAAGATCAGGAGGATCCGGCGGGCGCTGGCGCTGCTGGGACAGGATCTGCCTCGGGCGCTGGTGCTGCTGCAGCGACAGGATCCGCCTCGGGATCAGTTGCGGATGATCCTGCGCAGCACCCTGGATCCTCTGTGGCTCCACCATCACGGCGTACACGGCTGCAACAAGGGGTAACTCAACCCGTAGATTATAAACATATGACTAAATATGGTTTGTTTTGTTCCACAGGAGAACCAGATGAACCAAAAACCCTTGCTGCAGCACTTTGTAATGATAAGTGGAAGAAGGCAATGAATGAGGAATACGTGGCACTAAAGAAAAACAAAACTTGGCACCTGGTTCCACCACAGCAAGGTAAAAATTTAATTGATTGCAAGTGGGTTTTCAGAATCAAGAGGAGATCTGATGGAACCATTGACCGTTATAAGGCTAGGCTCGTTGCAAAAGGTTTCAAGTAACGATATGGCATAGATAGTCCTGTGGTAAAAGCTGCCACTATTCGTCTCGTTTTGTCTATTGTTGTTTCCAGAGGATGGAGTCTCAGGCAGCTTGATGTACAGAATGCGTTTCTCCATGGTGTTCTGGAAGAGGATGTGTACATGAGACAACCTCTTGGGTTTGAAAGTAAGAGTACTCCTTCTTATGTGTGTAAACTTGATAAAGCTCTACATGGACTAAAACAAGCTCCAAGGGCATGGTATTCTCGCCTTTGTCACAAGATGCAAAAACTTGGATTTGTTCCCTCTAAATCATTCACATCATTGTTTATTTATAACAAGTCCAATACATGCATATTTGTTCTCATCTATGTTGATGACATAATTGTGACTAGCTCATCTGATGAAGCAATCAGAGGTCTCTTAAAGGATCTGAGTGCAGAGTTTGCATTAAAGGATCTTGGAGACTTGCACTTCTTTCTTGGGATTGAGGTAAAGAAACATCAGAATGGACTTCATCTCTCTCAAGCAAAATATGCAGCTGATCTGGTAAAAAGAGCAGGATTGCAAGGTTGTAAACCCTCACTCACTCCATTATCCAGCTTAGAAAAATTGTCTCTTGCAGAAGGTAAAATTTTGAGTCAGGAAGATAGCACAAAATATAGAAGTCTCGTAGGAGCTCTTCAATATCTCACTCTTACCAGACCAGATTTATCTTTTGCTGTCAACAAAGTCTGGCAGTTTTTGCATGCACCTACTGATGTTCACTTGACAGCTGCCAAGCGTATAGTCAGATATGTTAAACATACTCTCAATATAGGTCTAAATTTCAGCAAGTCATCTTCTACTCTTGTCAGTGCCTTTTCTGATTCAGACTGGGCAGGGTGCCTAGATGACAGACGCTCAACAGGTGGTTTTGCAGTCTTTTTTGGACCTAACTTAATATCATGGTGTGCACGCAAACAGGCTACTGTATCCAGGTCAAGCACTGAGGCAGGGTACAAGGCATTAGCAAATGCTACAGTTGAAATCATATGGGTTCAGTCTATGTTGAAAGAGCTTGGAGTAAAGAGCAAGCAAGCTCCATGTCTGTGGTGTGACAATCTTGGAGCTACTTATCTTTCTGCTAATCCTGTGTTCCATGCCAGAACAAAGCACATAGAGATAGACTTTCATTTTGTCAGAGAAAGAGTTGCTCAAAAGCAACTTGATATTCGATTTGTGCATTCAAAGGATCAGATTGCAGATGGATTTACAAAGCCTTTGCCCTCAAGAAGTTTTGAAGAATTCAAGCATAATCTCAACTTAATGAAGCTGTGATTACGGGAGGGTGTTAAACATAATGTGGTTGCACCACCCGGCGCATGAGGTAGTTAGGATAGATAGATAGAGATAGATTATTTTCCTTCTTCTCCAAGTTCTATCTCTTCCTTGAATATCTCTCTCTCTCTTTTGTAATCTGAACAATGTATGCGCTATGGTTGGGAGGTGCGCCCCAACTCCATATAAACACGAACCCGTCGGCCCCAACAGGCTAAGACGTTTCCAGCTATCGCGCAAGAAACACCGCAGCGCATGGACAAGAGAATTTTGTTTCCCTTTCTCAATGTTCTTTCCTGAAATTCTTCTCTGAAAACGGGGATGAATGGCTAATGGTCATAGCCCGCGTCAATGAGTCCATTCTCTCGTACGACTATCCTAAACAGATGGTAAACTGATCTAGGCAGGATATACAGAAGATGGCGTAAAATAGCATCTCTTTTTAACATTGACATAAAGCTTGTTTCGCTAAATATCCCATGAGAACCATGATGTGTGAGACTGTTCTTCTGTGACTTTGACAAGTTGTCTTTGCACTTTTTGGAGCATATGGGGGATAACTTATTCTTCTGTACTTCCAATGGAAAGTTAGGAGGATGACCAAGTGGATAGACTAGTTAATTGAAGAGATAATGGTAGCAAAGCGCACCGTATTTTGGATAAAACATGTTGCCTTGATCTTGGGCAGAACTCCTTGTTGCTATGTCTAGGGACTTGATATGTATATTTACATGCTTATCCATCCATAGTCCTTTGCATCACAGATCTTACTGAAAGAGGCTCCTGATTGGATCAAAATGCTAACACTACATACACATTCATACAAAACTGAATTGTCAGATTTTAATGAGTGTCATCTGTGTAGAAAAAGAGAGGGTACTCATGGAGGAGAGGATTTACACCCAAAAGGTAATATCACCTAACTTATTGCAGATTAAGGGTATGCGCTTGGTCTGTTTTAAGCTTTGATTGCATCGCACGATTGCTTGATTCCAGCGTGCTACATATCTTGCCCAAAAAGATTGTGCTGATTCAGACCAGCACTTCTTGTCTTGCATATTTCTCGCACGTTGTTTACTTTGCTTACAGTTCTCCTCCTCCTGTATTGTGACCAGACAGGTGCAGTCAAATACTGATTTCCTTTTCACCGCTTTACCGGGCGAGGTTACAATGGATAGCCAACTTAGTTCGCACAAAAGGTAAGCATCTTGTACGCATGTGTGTGTGAGTGTCTTGATTCTTGAACCAATGACGAGGTGAGCTGAATTTCTGAGCCACCTCGTTTGTCACTACTGGTTGTTCCATTCCCTCATGTCCAGGTCAGGTCACATTAGTTTTGCACAAAGAACTGGCAAATTGCATCTCCTGAGAGTAACAGCTTTGGCAATTTGCAGGTTGCAGCACCATTTTTTAGATGTAAAGTGGTTCCCCTGCCCCCATTGAACAAAGCGAAGCAACATAGTGACTGATACAAAAGCGTAGGAAAGCAGAGTGCTTCCTAGAGAAGTAACAGGAACAACGCAGAAATTTCAGTGAGAAGCAGAGTTCAATGGGTTGAACTTCATTCAGGGGAGCAGGTGATCAGGTGATCTGCACTCTGACATGACTAGTGACACCAAATATGGTTATCTTTTCTTCGTCGGCGAATTGGCTCTGACATTGTTGCATCACACGATGTAGAGACCGGGAGGATAATCTTTCCATTATGTCAAAAAAGGGGGAAAACCCTGAGATAATTTTCTGTGGTGTCTATGCTCTTACAAGAGAAACCTGCATTGCTGCTCTGAAGAAAATAGCTCCCACTGATAGCTAGCTGCAAACCAAGGAACCAATCAATCACCTGTTGCTTCACAGAGTGTGCACAAATATCTTCCAACAAGGCCTCTTTATCAGTTGATGCGGCAGGTTGTTTCTAGCTATCTTATACCTTCACTTGATTGAGAGTTGATGCTACTGACATCTACTCCGTACCTGTATCTATCTATGGTCGCATTCTCTCCGAACATATCATGGCGAATCGACGATGCCGAGAGACCTGGCAACTGTTCATAGTCCTGGGAAACAACCAACGGTCGCCATGGATGCAGGCCTCCCTCTCACTTTATTCAGGATAACATATCCTTCAGAAAGTTAATTCACCAGAAATGAAGCCCCCAGAGACATTGATAGGGACACTCTACTTCTCAGCATGTATTTTTTTTTCTCCGCGCACTTATCTCATTCAAATTCAAGAATTCTTTTCTTGGAAATTAATGGGATAGAGAGATAGAGGTTGAGTTGTTGGGCTAAAAAATGGCAACTAGTTTGCTATGCAATGAACATAACGGAGCAGACAGGAGCCCTGGTTCGACGGATCTGTGCTAGCAGGCCGGCCACAGGTGAGCCAAACATGTCACTGCTTCTGTGTCTGTCTGTTACTACAGTTTCGTTATCTTGATAGCACTAATAAAAGCAAAAGGTGCGTGTATCATTGTACATTCACTCATTTGTCAAATTGTATACATGATAGCATAACAATTCAGATACCATAAATAGATGTCTCTTGGTGTTGTGAAAAACGCTCAGAGTGTGCTGATTATTCAGGGGCAGCGGCTAAACCGCCCCGCGAGTGCTGTCAGTGTTGTCAAATGATTAAGAGGCTGTCTAATCAGCGTAATTAGAAATGCCTGATTTTGACTGCGGTATTGTTAATTACAGTAGAAACTTATTTTTGCAAGTATTTTATTAGTTTGTGATATTGTGCCTTTCACTAAACAAAAATGGGGTATTGCATATACATGAAGTATAAACTGTATAATAGTAGTATTATTTTTAGAGTTACGTACTCCTACTATTTACCAGAATTTTGTTGAGCAGCATGCCATCCATTTTTTGAAACTTGTTCAGTTGCCTTCCAATTAACTGATACGCAAAATGCATAGTAGTATATCAAGACATAATTATGGGCTAAATTCTGATTACTCGTCTGTTATTATGGGCTAATTTCTCATTGATCTAGAGTGTGCTGCTTACAGAGCTGAACATACACAGAACTTTGTTTCATTTTCTTCAATCTTTTGTACCATCATTACTTCCTCAACACATTCAGATCGTTGCCCATAAAACTTACCCTATCTTTTCTTGTATACAAATGGAACTTACATATAGCAGTGTACAGTGTAATATTCAAAACAGAAAACAAGTAAAAGAAACAAACAAGCTAGATTCACACATATTGACATTTTAGAGCAAAGTACCTTTTTACACCTCCATTAACTAGCTAAGCTGCAAAATAACTAGTTCTGAATAAGAAAGTTTACTGAACTTGTTGCAAATCTTCACAGCTATGCCAAGCCCTTACTACATCCCCTAGCTCCACCCTCAACTGATCCCAACCAAACACTTGAACCTCGCCGTCGCCGTCGTCCATCTCCAGCCGCATCTCGACGAGCATTAGTGGCGGCACCAGCTCCGAAATCCCCACTGATATTGCCGGCCTCCCTGGAGGACGGCGCTGGCACCCCACTCCTTTCTTCCCCACCACGACGTACCCGAGCTTCCCGCTCGCCCGGCTGAGCTGCTCCAGCGTCTGCTCCGGCGACGCTGTCGTCATGAACCGCTTCTCCCTGCTCTTGCTCCCGCCGAACAGCCCGGACAGGTCGAGCCCTTGCGACATGGATATGATGTCGAATGCGTTCACCGCCGGCGCCCGGAACGCCAGCGCGCGCTCTGGCTGGCCGTCGAGGAGGCCGTCGAGCTGCGAGTCGAGGCTGAGGGAGCGCTTGACGAACCATGGGTGCGTCGCCGCCAGAGCCTCCACGGAGACGCGGGTCGCCGGGTTCGGGTCGAGCAGGCGGTGCACCAGGCGGCGCGCCGGCGGGGATACCCACGGCGGGACCTCGTAGTCACGGCGGTGCGCCTTTCGGCACATATCGGGGATGTTCGCGTCGTCGAAGGGCAGGCGTCCGGCGAGGAGGACGAAGAGCATGACGCCACAGGACCACGCGTCGGCCTTGGCGCCGTCGTATGATGTGTGGCGGAGCACCTCCGGCGCGGCATAGGCCGGCGTGCCGCAGGCGGTGTGGAGGCGGCCGTCGTCCCGAAGCGTGTCTGGGAGCGCCGATAGGCCGAAGTCGGACACCTTAAGGTTGCCGGCGCTGTCGAGGAGGACGTTTTGCGGCTTGACGTCGCGGTGCGTCACACCGCGCGCGTGGCAGTGGGCAAGCGCCGCCGTGAGCTGGACGAACACGCGCCGCGCGGCCTTCTCCGAAAAGCGGCGGTTTGGTAGAGCGGCGAGCATGGACTGGAGGTCGCCACGGGGGGCTAGCTCCATGACGAGATAGATCCTGGAGCGCGTGGCGAGCACCTCGTGGAGGCGGAGCACGCCCGGGTGGCGAAGCCGGCGCATGGCCACCACCTCCCGGAGCACGCGAGGCGCCATGCCCTCCATGCCCATCACCTCCGCCTTGTCGATCACCTTCACTGCCACTGGCTCACCGCCAGTGACCGGGTGCGCGAAGTACACCTTGGCGAACGTGCCGCGGCCGAGCAGTCGCCCGAGCTCGTACTTGCCCAGCAATGGCGTGCCCTTGCTCTTCTTGCTCTTGCCGTTCATGGCTAGTGCGTACGACCAATGACGACGCTCGTCCCTACGTGCTGCTAGCTAGAAATCCATAAACACCTCAGCTCCTCAAGGTCAGAGTCTCAGAGATGCCACCGTGTACGTAGCATTTGGTGGTGGTGTTGGCTATTTATAGGGCTGAGTTGGCTGGCTGTGCAATTGTGCAATCGTTTAGTTGTTAACTAGGGTTTAGGGCTTTCGTTAGCCATGGTTAGTGCTAACTTCAACAACAATTATGCTACACTTACAGACAGTTTATACGCTCTACACTTACGGCACCATCGTGGCATCACGAGGTAGGAATCAATTAAACGGCTGGCCCCACAACTTCCCGCAGCGAACCATATTAAACATGTGAAATTTTGATAAACTTGTTAAAGGAGATCACATCTTTGGTGTGAAAAATATTATCTTTGATAAAGATAGACTTTGTAGCGCTTGCCAAGTAGGAAAACAAGTTGAAGGAAGTCATCCCAGGCGCGTTTGGTTGCCCACAAAATCGCAACCAGGCCCAGTTGGGCCACGAAATGTGCGTTTGGTTGCGAACGCAGTGGGTTGGCTCACAACTGCATGAAGCTTAAAGCAGCCTCAGCCTGGCTTGCTAGAAACTGCCGAATCGGCAGTTTTTAGCGAGTCGAGTTGAGGACGGCGCAAGCTCGCACGCGGAGGGGGCGGGGGGCAGGGTGAAAGTGAGTGGGAATGGCGGGAGATGGAAATCGGGCGCCCACGACACCAAATCTAGGCTCACCCCCCATACATCTACTTGGTCATCGCTACCTCTAGGACAACCACTTCCTCTAGCCTCATCACTACCGGCGGCGGCGACTCAGATTTGTGCAAGCAGCGGCAGATCCGGCAGTAGAAGCTGTTGTTGCTCTTCCATTTGGCCACCGTCTGGTCATCATTGACTCAGCCATGCCCCCTCCCTTCGTCGTCCTCGTCTCCGATGCTGGTAAGCAACACCCCCTCTTCCCTATGTTAGGTACGTTGTTAGGCCGTTAGGCAAGGTGTAGGATCGATTTCCCCATTGCTCAACGCACCCTCAATGTGGACTAGGTTATGGACGCACGGATGCGGCTAGTAGTTCAGGCAGGAGCACTGATAGCTGTTATTCAGGCATGGGTCATATTCATGCACAAGAGAGTTGTTCGTCGTGGTGACAGACCTGTCATTATATACGCTGCTTATGTTGGAGTAGGAGAGGACCGCCAATCCGAACTACATATACAACTGCAACGACACAGAGGCTATGTGGATGCTTAGAATGAAAAGAGCGCCATTTGCCAGACTTGCGCATACCTTCAGGACCAGGGGGCTGCTAGAAGATAGCATCCACACCAGTGTGGAAGAGCAAGTCGCCATGTTCCTTCATGTTGTTGGCCATAACCAGAGGTTCAGGGTTATCCACAACACAACCAGGAGATCAATGGAGACCATCTCAAGATATTTGAAGCAAGTGTTGTATGCTGTTGGGGAGCTCAGAGGAGAGATGATCAAGTCACCAACTGGTTGGACTCCTACCAAGATTTGCACTATCCCAAGATGGTATCCATACTTCAAGGTGAGCACTGCAGTATGTAGTCCCTTGCTTGATATGCTTGGATTGTTCAAGGTGAGCACTAACACAATCTTGTATTGCCATTTCAGGATTGCATTGAGGCAATAAATGGTACTCATGTCATTGCCATAGTGCCGAGGTCACAAGCTACAACATACATGGGGAGGACCACTATGTTGGAAATATGCCCTAGAGGCAATAATAAAAGTGTTATTATTATATTTCTTTGTTCATGATAATAGTCTTTTATTCATGCTATAACTGTATTATCCGGAAATCGTAATACACGTGTGAATACACAGACCACAATATGTCCCTAGTGAGCCTCTAGTTGACTAGCTCGTTGTGATCAACAGATAGTCATGGTTTCCTGGCTATGGACATTGGATGTCGTTGATAACGGGATCACATCATTAGGAGAATGATGTGATGGACAAGACCCAATCCTAAGCATAGCACAAAGATCGTGTAGTTCGTTTGCTAGAGCTTTGCCAATGTCAAGTATCTCTTCCTTTGACCATGAGATCGTGTAACTCCTGGATACCGTAGGAGTGCTTTGGGTGTATCAAACGTCACAACGTAACTGGGTGACTATAAAGGTGCACTACGGGTATCTCCGAAAGTATCTATTGTTTTATGCGGATCGAGACTGGGATTTGTCACTCCGTGTAAACGGAGAGGTATCTCTGGGCCCACTCAGTAGGACATCATCATATGCGCAATGTGACCAAGGAGTTGATCACGGGATGATGTGTTACGGAACGAGTAAAATGACTTGCCGGTAACGAGATTGAACAAGGTATTGGATACCGACGATCGAGTCTCGGGCAAGTAAAATACCGATAGACAAAGGGAATTGAATACGGGATCGATTGAGTCCTTGACATCGTGGTTCATCCGATGAGATCATCGTGGAACATGTGGGAGCCAACATGGGTATCCAGATCCCGCTGTTGGTTATTGACCGGAGAACGTCTCGGTCATGTCTGCATGTCTCCCGAACCCGTAGGGTCTACACACTTAAGGTTCGATGACGCTAGGGTTATAAAGGAAGCTTGTATGTGGTTACCGAATGTTGTTCGGAGTCCCGGATGAGATCCCGGACGTCACGAGGAGTTCCGGAATGGTCCGGAGGTAAAGATTTATATATAGGAAGTCCTGTTTCGGCCATCGGGACAAGTTTCGGGGTCATCGGTATTGTACCGGGACCACCGGAAGGGTCCCGGGGGCCCACCGGGTGGGGCCACCTGCCCCGGGGGGCCACATGGGCTGTAGGGGGTGCGCCTTGGCCTACATGGGCCAAGGGCACCAGCCCCAAGAGGCCCATGCGCCTAGGGAACCCTAGAGGGAAGAGTCCTCGAGGGGGAAGGCACCTCCGAGGTGCCTTGGGGAGGATGGACTCCTTCCCCCCTCTTGGCCGCACCCCTTTCTTGGAGTAGGGGGCAAGGCTGCGCCTCCCCCCTCTCCCCTGCCCCTATATATAGTGGAGGGGAGGGAGGGCATCCATACCTGAGCCCTTGGCGCCTCCCTCCCTCCCGTGACACCTCCTCCTCTCCCGTAGGTGCTTGGCGAAGCCCTGCAGGATTGCCATGCTCCTCCATCACCACCACGCCGTTGTGCTGCTGTTGGATGGAGTCTTCCTCAACCTCTCCCTCTCTCCTTTCTGGATCAAGGCGTGGGAGACGTCACCGGGCTGTACGTGTGTTGAACGCGGAGGTGCCGTCCGTTCGGCACTTGATCATCGGTGATCTGAATCACGACGAGTACGACTCCATCAACCCCGTTCACTTGAACGCTTCCGCTTAGCGATCTACAAGGGTATGTAGATGCACTCTCCTTCTACTCGTTGCTGGTCTCTCCATAGATAGATCTTGGTGTTACGTAGGAAATTTTTTGAATTTCTGCTACGTTCCCCAACAGTGGCATCATGAGCTAGGTCTATTGCGTAGATTCTTTGCACGAGTAGAACACAAAGTAGTTGTGGGCGTTGATGTTGTTCAATATGCTTACCGTTACTAGTCCAATCTTGTTTCGACGGTATTGTGGGATGAAGCGGCCCAGACCGACCTTACACGTACTCTTACGTGAGACAGGTTCCACCGATTGACATGCACTTGGTGCATAAGGTGGCTAGCGGGTGCCAGTCTCTCCCACTTTAGTCGGAACAGATTCGATGAAAAGGGTCCTTATGAAGGGTAAATAGCAATTGGCATATCACGTTGTGGTCTTGCGTAGGTAAGAAACGTTCTTGCTAGAAACCCATAGCAGCCACGTAAAACATGCAACAACAATTAGAGGACGTCTAACTTGTTTTTGCAGGGTATGCTATGTGATGTGATATGGCCAAGAAGAATGTGATGAATGATATGTGATGTATGAGATTGATCATGTTCTTGTAATAGGATTCACGACTTGCATGTCGATGAGTATGACAACCGGCAGGAGCCATAGGAGTTGTCTTTATTTTTTGTATGACCTGCGTGTCATTGAAGAACGCCATGTAACTTACTTTACTTTATTGCTAAACGCGTTAGCCATAGAAGTAGAAGTAGTCGTTGGCGTGACAACTTCATGAAGACACGATGATGGAGATCATGATGATGGAGATCATGGTGTCATGCCGGTGACGATGATGATCATGGAGCCCCGAAGATGAAGATCAAAAGAAGCAAAATGATATTGGCCATATCATGTCACTATTTGATTGCATGTGATGTTTATCATGTTTATGCATCTTGTTTACTTAGGACGACGGTAGTAAATAAGATGATCCCTTACAAAATTTCAAGAAGTGTTCTCCCCTAACTGTGCACCGTTGCTACAGTTCGTCGCTTCTAAGCACCACGTGATGATCGGGTGTGATGGATTCTTACGTTCACATACAACGGGTGTAAGACAGTTTTACACAGCGAAAACACTTAGGGTTAACTTGACGAGCCTAGCATGTGCAGACATGGCCTCGGAACACGGAGACCGAAAGGTCGAGCATGAGTCGTATAGTAGATACGATCAACATGAAGATGTTCACCGATGATGACTAGTCCGTCTCACGTGATGATCGGACACGGCCTAGTTGACTCGGATCATGTAATCACTTAGATGACTAGAGGGATGTCTATCTGAGTGGGAGTTCATAAGATGAACTTGATTATCCTGAACATAGTCAAAAGACCTCTTGCAAATTATGTCGTAAGCTCGCGCTTTAGTTCCACTGTTTTAGATATGTTCCTAGAGAAAATATAGTTGAAAGTTGAAAGTAGCAATTATGCGGACAGTAGAAAGCTTATGTCCTTAATGCACCGCTTAGTGTGCTGAACCCCAAACGTCGTTTGTGGATGTTGCGAACATAGGACATACACGTTTTGATAACTACGTGATAGTTCAGTTAAATGGTTTAAGTAGAGGCACCAAAGACGTTTTCGAAACGTCGCGGAACATATGAGATGTTTCGAGGGCTGAAATTGGGATTTCAGACTCGTACCCACGTCAAGAGGTATGAGACCTCCGGCGATTTTCTTAGCCTGCAAACTAAGGGAGAAAAGCTCAATCGTTGAGCTTGTGCTCAGATTGTCTGAGTGCAGCAATCACTTGAATCAAGTGGGAGTTAATCTTCCAGATGAGATAGTGATGTTTCCCCAAAGTCATTGCCACCGAGCTGCTAGAGCTTCGTGATGAACTATAACATATCAGGGATAAATAAGATGATCCTTGAGGTATTCACGATGTTTGACACCGCGAAAGTAGAAATCAAGAAGGAGCATCAATTGTTGATGGTTGGTGAAACCACTAGTTTCAAGAAGGGCAAGGGCAAGAAGGGATACTTCATGAAACGGCAAATCAGCTGCTGCACCAATGAAGAAACCCAAGGTTGAACCCAAACCCGAGACTAAGTGCTTCTATAATAAGGGGAACAACCACTGGAGCAAGATTACCCTAGATACTTGGTAGATGAGAAGGCTGGCAAGGTCGATAGAAGTATATTGGATATACATTATGTTAATGTGTACTTTACTAGTACTCCTAGTAGCACCAGGGTATTAGATACCGGTTCGGTTGCTAAGTGTTAGTAACTCGAAATAAAAGCTACGGAATAAACGGAGACTAGCTAAAGGTGAGCTGACGATATATGTTGGAAGTGTTTCCAAGGTTGATATGATCAAGCATCGCACGCTCCCTCTACCACCGAGATTGGTGTTTGCGTTGAGCATAGACATGATTGGATTATGTCTATCGCAATACGGTTATTCATTTAAGGAGAATAATGGTTACTCTGTTTATTTGAATAATACCTTCAATGGTCTTACACCTAAAAATGAATGGTTTATTGAATCTCGATCGTAGTGATACACATTTTCATGCCAAAAGATATAAGATAGTAATGATAGTACCACTTACTTGTGGCACTGCCATGTAAGTCATAATGGTATAAAACGCATGAAGAAGCTCCATGTTGATGGATCTTTGGACTCACTCATTTTTGAAAAGTTTGAGACATGCGAACCATGTCTATTGGTATATATGCATGAAGAAACTCCATGCAAATGGACCGTTTGAACTCACTTGATTTTGAATCACTTGAGATATGCAAATCATACCACATAGGCAAGATGACTGAAAAGCCTCGGTTTCAATAAGATGGAACAAGATAGCAACTTGTTGGAAGTAACACATTTTGATGTGTGCAGTCCAATAAGTGCTGAGGCATGCAGTGAATATCGTTATGTTCTTACTTCACAGATGACTCGAGTAGATGTTGAGAATATTTACTTGATGAAACACAAGTCTGAATTATTGAATGGTTCAAGTAATTTCAGAGTGAAGTAGAAGATCATTGTGACAAGAGGATAAAATGTCTATGATATGATCATAGAGATGAATATCTGAGTTACGAGTTTTGGCACACAATTAAGACATTGTGGAAATTGTTTCATAATTAATACCACCTGGAACACCATAGTGTGATGGTGTGTCCGAACATCATAGTTGCACCCTATTGGATATGGTGCATACCATGATGTCTCTTATTGAATTACCACTATCGTTCATGGGTTAGGCATTAGAGACAACCACATTCACTTTAAATAGGGCACCGCGTAATTCCGTTGAGATGACACCGTATGAATTATGGTTTAGAGAAACCTAAGTTGTCGTTTCTTAAAAGTTTGGGGCTGCGACGCTTATATGAAAAAGTTTCAGGTTGATAAGCTCGAACCCAAAGCGGATAAAATGCATCTTCATAGGAAACCCAAAACAGTTGGGTATACCTCCTAATTCAGATCCGAAAGCAATATGAATTGTTTCTAGAATCGGGTCCTTTCTCGAGGAAAGGTTTCTCTCGAAAGAGTTGAGTGGGAGGATGGTGGAGACTTGATGAGGTTATTGAACCGTCTCTTCAACTAGTGTGTGGCAGGGCACAGGAAGTTGTTCCTATGGCACCTACACCAATTGAAGTGGAAGCTTAATATATTAATCATGAAACTTCGGATCAAGTCACTACCGAACCTCGTAGGACGACAAGGACACGTACTACTTCGGAGTGGTAAGGTGATCCTGTCTTGAAGGTCATGTTGCTAGACAACAATGAACCTACGAGCTATGGAGAAGCGATGGTGGGCCCGGATTCCGATAAATGGCTCGAGGCCATAAAATCCGAGAACGGATCCATGGACTTTGGTGGACTTGCCCGATGATCGGCAAGCCATTGAGATAAATGGATCTTTTAAGAAGAAGACGGACGTGGATGGTAATGTCACCATCTATGAAGCTCGACTTGTGGCGAAGTGTTTTCCGACAAGTTCAAGGAGTTGACTACGATGAGAGTTTCTCACTCGTAGCGATGCTTAAAGTCCGTCGGAATCATGTTAGCATTAGCTGCATTTATGAAATCTGGCAGATGGATGTCAAGACAAGTTTCCTTACTAGTTTTCGTAAGGAAAGGTTGTATGCAATACAATCAGAAAAGTTTTGTCGATCCTAAGGATGCTAAAAGGTATGCTAGCTCCAGCGATCCTTCTAAGGACTGGAGTAAGCATCTCGGAGTTGGAATGTACGCTTTGATGAGATGATCAAAGATTTTGGGTTTGTACAAAGTTTATGAGAAATTTGTATTTCCAAAGAAGTGAGTGGGAGCACTATAGAATTTCTGATGAGTATATGTTGTTGACATATTGTTGATCAGAAATGACGTAGAATTTCTGGAAAGCATATAGGGTTATTTTGAAAGTGTTTTTCAATGGAAAGCCTGGATTAAGCTACTTGAACATTGAGCATCAAGATCTATAAGGATAGATCAAAATGCTTAATAATACTTTCAAATGAGCACATACCTTGAGATGATCTTGAAGGTGTTCAAGATGGACCAGTCAAAGAAGGAGTTCTTGCCTGAGTTGTAAGGTACGAAGTTAAGACTTAAAGCTCGACCACGGCAGAATAGAGAGAAAGGATGAAGGTCGTCCCCTATGCTTAAGACGTAGGTTCTTCAGTATGCTATGCTGTGTACCGCACCTGAAGTGTGCCTTGCCATGAGTCAGTCAAGGGGTACAAGAGTGATCCAAGAATGGCTCACAGGACAGCGGTCAAAATTATCCTTAGTAACTAGTGGACTAAGGAATTTTCTTGATTATGGAGGTGGTAAAAGAGTTCGTCGTAAAGGTTACGACGATGCAAGCTTGACACCTATCCGGATAGCTCTGAGTAGAGATACCGGATACGTTTAATGGAGCAACAATTTAGAATAGCTCCAAGTAGAACAGTTGTTTGGAATAGCTCCAAATAGAGCGTGGTAGCTGCATCTAGGAGATGACATAGAGATTTGTAAAGCAACCACGGATCTGAAAGGTTCAGACCCGTTGACTAAAACCTCTCTCACAAGCAACATGATCAAACATAAAACTCATTGAGTGTTAATCACATAGTGATGTGAACTAGACTACTGACTCTAGTAAACTCTTGGGTATTAGTCACATGGCGATGTGACCTGTGACTGTTAATCACATGGCGATGTGAACTAGATTATTGACTCTAGTGCCAGTGGGAGACTGTTGGAAATATGCCCTAGAGGCAATAATAAAAGTGTTATTATTATATTTCTTTGTTCATGATAATAGTCTTTTATTCATGCTATAACTGTATTATCCGGAAATCGTAATACACGTGTGAATACACAGACCACAATATGTCCCTAGTGAGCCTCTAGTTGACTAGCTCGTTGTGATCAACAGATAGTCATGGTTTCCTGGCTATGGACATTGGATGTCGTTGATAACGGGATCACATCATTAGGAGAATGATGTGATGGACAAGACCCAATCCTAAGCATAGCACAAAGATCGTGTAGTTTGTTTGCTAGAGCTTTGCCAATGTCAAGTATCTCTTCCTTTGACCATGAGATCGTGTAACTCCTAGATACCGTAGGAGTGCTTTGGGTGTATCAAACGTCACAACGTAACTGGGTGACTATAAAGGTGCACTACATGTGTCTCCGAAAGTATCTATTGTTTTATGCGGATCAAGACTGGGATTTGTCACTCCGTGTAAACGGAGAGGTATCTCTGGGCCCACTCGGTAGGACATCGTCATATGCGCAATGTGACCAAGGAGTTGATCACGGGATGATGTGTTACGGAACGAGTAAAGTGACTTGCCGGTAACGAGATTGAACAAGGTATCGGTATACCGACGATCGAATCTCGGGCAAGTAAAATACCGCTAGACAAAGGGAATTGTATACGGGATTGATTAAGTCCTTGACATCGTGGTTCATCCGATGAGATCATCGTGGAACATGTGGGAGCGAACATGGGTATCCAGATCCCGCTGTTGGTTATTGACCGGAGAACGTCTCGGTCATGTCTGCATGTCTCCCGAACCCGTAGGGTCTACACACTTAAGGTTCGATGACGCTAGGGTTATAAAGGAAGCTTGTATGTGGTTACCGAATGTTGTTCGGAGTCCCGGATGAGATCCCGGACGTCACGAGGAGTTCCGGAATGGTCCGGAGGTAAAGATTTATATATAGGAAGTCCTGTTTCGGCCATCGGGACAAGTTTCGGGGTCATCGGTATTGTACCGGGACCACCGGAAGGGTCCCGGGGGCCCACCGGGTGGGGCCACCTGCCCCGGGGGGCCACATGGGCTGTAGGGGGTGCGCCTTGGCCTACATGGGCCAAGGGTACCAGCCCCAAGAGGCCCATGCGCCTAGGGAACCCTAGAGGGAAGAGTCCTCGAGGGGGAAGGCACCTCCGAGGTGCCTTGGGGAGGATGGACTCCTTCCCCCCTCTTGGCCGCACCCCTTTCTTGGAGTAGGGGGCAAGGCTGCGCCTCCCCCCTCTCCCCTGCCCCTATATATAGTGGAGGGGAGGGAGGGCATCCATACCTGAGCCCTTGGCGCCTCCCTCCCTCCCGTGACACCTCCTCCTCTCCCGTAGGTGCTTGGCGAAGCCCTGCAGGATTGCCACGCTCCTCCATCACCACCACGCCGTTGTGCTGCTGTTGGATGGAGTCTTCCTCAACCTATCCCTCTCTCCTTGCTGGATCAAGGCGTGGGAGACGTCACCGGGCTGTACGTTTGTTGAACGCGGAGGTGCCGTCCGTTCGGCACTTGATCATCGGTGATCTGAATCACGACGAGTACGACTCCATCAACCCCGTTCACTTGAACGCTTCCGCTTAGCGATCTACAAGGGTATGTAGATGCACTCTCCTTCTACTCGTTGCTGGTCTCTCCATAGATAGATCTTGGTGTTACGTAGGAAATTTTTTGAATTTCTGCTACGTTCCCCAACACACTAAACAAGCCAAAATGTGCTTGCTGTTGTTGACTTCGGTCTGAAATTCACCTATGTGCTGGCTGGCTGGGAAGGGTCAGCACATGATGCTAACATACTCAGTGACAACATGAGTCATCCTGATGGCATCAACATTCATGATGGCAAGTTCTACCTAGGATATGTTGACTATTCATGTCAGCCAGGTGTTCTTCCACCCTTCAGGAAGACCAGGTATCATCTGAATGAGTTCTCTAGTAGGAACTACCCTAGGACTCCACAGGAACTGTTCAATCCCAGACACTCCAGCCTTAGAGTAACGGTTGAGAGGGTATTTGGAGCTCTGAAGAATAGGTTCAAGATCCAAGATTAGAAGCCAATCCACACTTACCCTACCGAGGTTAAGCTTGTTCTTGCATGTTGCATTCTGCATAACTGGATCCTGCAATGGGGTTGTGATGAACTGGTGCCTGAGGAGGAAGATGTGACGCCTGATGATCTTGACCTCGGTGGCCATATTGTGTTGAGGCATTTGACAAAAAAGCCTGGAAGAACAAAAGGCTGGAGTGGGCAAAGGCAATGTGGGATAACAGAGGTCAGACAAGGATCCGAAGAAGAAGAAGAAGAGCAAGAACAGCAATAGAAGAGGAAGACGAAGAGGAACAACAATAGAGGTAAGAGGAAGAGGAAGAGGAGCGATGATGAACTTTCCCCATTGAGCCTTTTGGCTCTTAATAATGGGTACTGCCATTTGATAGTAGCTAGGATGAACCATAATTTGTTTCATAGCTATGAGTGAAACTGTTAAGATCGTGTGTGGTAAGGTCACCACTAGTGAGAAGTGGTGACAACACCTAATGCAGGTGGCAACCAAACATGTCCTATGTGTGCCTAATGCTATGCGGCCAACCAAACAGCGAGTCAAAATTAGTTCCCTCATGCAGCTAACCTATATGCACACAACCAAACAATGTGTAGTTGGTGGTTTATAGGTTGTTTTTCCTCAGCCAGGCCCATCTAAGAAGTCTATGCAAACGTGCCCCCCGTGAAGAATATCATGACCATGAGGAGACCACTTGAGCTACTCCATATGGATCTCTTCGGTCCCAATGCTTACAAGAGGCTTGGAGGTAACTCTTTTGGTTTGGTCATTGTTGATGATTTTTCCAGATTTACGTGTGTGTTCTTTCTGATGACAAATCGTAGGTACAAAAGATCTTCAAGAACTTCGCTAGGAAGGCCCAAAATCAATTTGAAGTGAAGATCAAGAAGTTTCGGAGCGACAACGGAACGGAGTTCAAGAACGCTAATGTGGATACATTTCTTGACGGAAAGAATCTCACATGAGCTCTTGGCTACGTACACACCTCAACAAAATGGAGTTCTTGAAAGGAAGAATCGTTCCCTTATCGAGATGGCAAGAACGATGCTAGATGAATACAAAATGCCAAAGCATTTTTGGGCGAAAGCGGTTGAGACGGCTTGTCATGCTACAAATCAACTTTATCTTCACAAGCTTCTTCTTAAAACAACGTACGAGCTACTCACCGGTAACAAGCGACAAGTTGGATACCTTCGAGTATTCGGCTCGAAATGTTACATTCTTGATAAGCATCACTGTTCAAAATTTGCTCCTAAAACACATGAAGGTTTCCTACTTGGTTACGGATCGTACTCTCACACTTACCATGTGTTGGAAATATGCCCTAGAGGCAATAATAAAATGGTTATTATTATATTTCTTGTTCATGATAATTGTCTATTGTTCATGCTATAATTGTGTTATCCGGAAATCGTAATACATGTGTGAATACATAGACCACAACATGTCCCTAGTGAGCCTCTAGTTGACTAGCTCGTTGATCAATGGATGGTTACAGTTTCCTGACCATGGACACTGGATGTCATTGATAACGGGATCACATCATTGGGAGAATGATGTGATGGACAAGACCCAATCCTAAGCATAGCACAAGATCATGTAGTTCGTTTGTTAGAGCTTTTCTAATGTCAAGTATCATTTCCTTAGACCATGAGATCGTGCAACTCCTGGATACTGTAGGAGTGCTTTGGGTGTACCAAATGTCAGAACGTAACTGGGTGGCTATAAAGGTGTTGGGGAACGTTGCAGAAAATTAAATTTTTTTCTATGGTTTCACCAAGATCCATCTATGAGTTCATCTAAGCAACGAGTGAAAGGAGAGATGCATCTACATACCACTTTGTAGATCGCGAGCGGAAGCGTTCAAAAGAACGGGGTTGAAGTAGTCGTTCTCGTCGTGATCCTATCACCGGAGATCCTAGCACCGAACGGACGGCACCTCCGCGTTCAACACACGTACGGTCAGTGTGACGTCTCCTCCGTCTTGATCCAGCAAGGGGGAAGGAGAGGTTGATGATGATCCAGCAGCACGACGGCGTGGTGGTGGATGCAGCAGAACTCCGGCAGGGCTTCGCCAAGCTACTGTGGGAGGAGGAAGAGGTGTAGCAGGGGGAGGGAGGCGCCAAGACACAGGGTGCGGCTGCCCTCCCCCTTGCCCTCCTTTATATAGGCCCCCAGGGGGGGCGCCGGCCCTGGGAGATGCAATCTCTCAAGGGGGGCGGCGGCCAGGGGGGTTGGAGTACCCCCCAAGGCAAGTGGTGCGCCTCCCCCCTAGGGTTTTCAACCCTAGGCGCAGGGAGGACCAAGGGGGAGGGCGCACCAGCCCACTATGGGCTGGTTCCCCTCCCCACTTCAGCCCATGGGGCCCTCCGGGATGGGTGGCCCCACCCGGTGGACCCCCGGGACACTTCCGGTGGTCCCGGTACAATACCGGGTGACCCCGAAACTTTCCCGATGGACGAAACAGCACTTCCTATATATGATTCTTTACCTCCGGACCATTCCGAAACTCCTCATGACGTCCGGGATCTTATCCGGGACTCCGAACAACATTCGGTTTGCTGCATACTCATATTCATACAACCCTAGCGTCACCGAACCTTAAGTGTGTAGACCCTACGGGTTCGGGAGACACGTAGACATGGCCGAGACGGTTCTCGGGCAATAACCAACAGCGGGATCTGGATACCCATGTTGGCTCCCACATTCTCCTCGATGATCTCATCGGATGATCCACGATGTCGAGGATTCAAACAACCCCGTATTCAATTCCCTTTGTCAATCGGTACGTTACTTGCCCGAGACTCGATCGTCGGTATCCCAATACCTCGTTCAGTCTCGTTACCGGCAAGTCACTTTGCTCGTACCGTAATGCATGATCCCGTGACCAAACAATTGGTCACTTTGAGCTCATTATGATGATGCATTACCGAGTGGGCCCAGAGATACCTCTCCGTCATACGGAGTGACAAATCCCAATCTCAATCCGTGTCAACCCAATAGACACTTTCAGAGATACCTGTAGTGCACCTTTATAGTCACCCAGTTATGTTGTGATGTTTGGTACACCCAAAGCACTCCTACGGTATCTTGGAGTTACACGATCTCATGGTCTAAGGAAAAGATACTTGACATTGGAAAAGCTCTAGCAAACGAACTACACGATCTTGTGCTATGCTTAGGATTGGGTCTTGTCCATCACATCATTCTCCTAATGATGTGATCCCGTTATCAACGACATCCAATGTCCATAGCCAGGAAACCATGACTATCTATTGATCAACGAGCTAGTCAACTAGAGGCTTACTAGGGACATATTATGGTCTATGTATTCACACGTGTATTACGATCTCCGGATAATACAGTTATAGCATGAATAAAGACAATTATCATGAATAAGGAAATATAATAATAATCTTTTATTATTATTATTACCTCTAGGGCATATTTCCAACAGTCTCCCACTTGCACTAGAGTTAATAATCTAGTTACTTTGTGATGAATCGAACACCCATAGAGTTCTGGTGTTGATCATGTTTTGCTCGCGAGAGAGGTTTAGTCAACGGATCTGCGACATTCAGATCCATATGTACTTTGCAAATATCTATGTCTCCATCTTGAACATTTTCACGGATGGAGTTGAAGCGACGCTTGATGTGCCTGGTCTTCTTGTGAAACCTGGGCTCCTTGGCAAGTGCAATAGCTCCAGTGTTGTCACAGAAGAGTTTGATCGGCCCCGACGCATTGGGTATGACTCCTAGGTCGGTGATGAACTCCTTCACCCAAATTGCTTCATGCGCTGCCTCCGAGGCTGCCATGTACTCCGCTTTACATGTAGATCCCGCCACGACGCTCTGCTTGCAGCTGCACCAGCTTACTGCTCCACCATTCAACATATACACGTATCCGGTTTGTGACTTAGAGTCATCCAGATCTGTGTCGAAGCTAGGGTCGACGTAACCCTTTACGATGAGCTCTTCGTCACCTCCATAAATGAGAAACATGTCCTTTGTCCTTTTCAGGTACGTCAGGATATTCTTGACCGCTGTCCAGTGTTCCTTGCCGGGATTACTTTGGTACCTTCCTACCAAACTTACGGCAAGGTTTACATCAGGTCTGGTACACAGCATGGCATACATAATAGATCCTATGGCTGAAGCATAGGGGATGACACTCATCTCTTCTTTATCTTTTGCCGTGGTCAGGCATTGAGCCGAGCTCAATCTCAAACCTTGCAATACAGGCAAGAACCCTTTCTTGGACTGATCCATTTTGAACTTCTTCAAAATCTTATCAAGGTATGTGCTTTGTGAAAGACCTATGAGGCGTCTTGATCTATCCCTATAGATCTTGATGCCTAATATGTAAGCAGCTTCTCCAAGGTCCTTCATTGAAAAACACTTATTCAAGTAGGCCTTAATGCTGTCCAAAAGTTCTATATCATTTCCCATCAAGAGTATGTCATCTACATATAATATGAGAAATGCTACAGAGCTCCCACTCACTTTCTTGTAAACGCAGGCTTCTCCATAAGTCTGCATAAACCCAAACGCTTTGATCATCTCATCAAAGCGAATGTTCCAACTCCGAGATGCTTGCACCAGCCCATAAATGGATCGCTGGAGCTTGCATACTTTGTTAGCATTCTTAGGGTCGACAAAACCTTCCGGCTGCATCATATACCGCTGTTCCTTAAGATGTCCGTTAAGGAATGCCGTTTTGACGTCCATCTGCCATATCTCATAATCATAGTATGCGGCAATTGCTAACATGATTCGGACGGACTTCAGCTTCTCTACGGGAGAGAATGTCTCATCGTAGTCAATCCCTTGAACTTGTCGATAACCCTTAGCGACAAGTCGAGCTTTATAGATGGTAACATTACCATCCGCGTCCGTCTTCTTCTTAAAGATCCACTTGTTTTCTATCGCTCGCCGATCATCGGGCAAGTCTGTCAAAGTCCATACTTTGTTTTCATACATGGATTCTATCTCGGATTTCATGGCTTCAAGCCATTTGTTGGAATCTGGGCCCGCCATCGCTTCTTCATAGTTCGAAGGTTCACCGTTGTCTAACAACATGATTTCCAGGACAGGGTTGCCGTACCACTCTGGTGCGGAACGTGTCCTTGTGGACCTACGAAGTTTAGTAGCAACTTGATCCAAAGTACCTTGATCATCATCATTATTTTCCTCTTCAGTTGGTGTAGGTATCACAGGAACATTTTCCTGAGCTGCACTACTTTCCTGTTCGAGAGGTAGTACTTCATCGAGTTCTACTTTCCTCCCACTTACTTCTTCTGAGAGAAACTCTTTTTCCAGAAAGGATCCGTTCTTGGCAACAAAGATCTTGCCCTCGGATCTTAAGTAGAAGGTATACCCAATGGTTTCCTTAGGGTATCCTATGAAGACGCATTTTTCCGACTTGGATTCGAGCTTTTCAGGTTGAAGTTTCTTGACATAAGCATCGCATCCCCAAACTTTTAGAAACGACAGCTTAGGTTTCTTCCCAAACCATAATTCATACGGTGTCGTCTCAACGGATTTAGACGGTGCCCTATTTAAAGTGAATGTAGCTGTCTCTAGAGCGTATCCCTAAAATGATAGCGGTAAATCGGTAAGAGACATCATAGACCGCACCATATCCAATAGAGTGTGATTACGATGTTCGGACACACCGTTACGTTGAGGTGTTCCAGGCAGCGTGAGTTGTGAAACGATTCCACATTTCCTTAAGTGCGTACCAAATTCGTGACTTAAATATTCTCCTCCATGATCTAATCGTAGGAACTTTATCTTTCGGTCACGTTGATTCTCTACCTCATTCTGAAATTCCTTGAACTTTTCAAAGGTCTCAGACTTGTGTTTCATCAAGTAGACATACCCATATCTACTCAAGTCATCAGTGAGAGTGAGAACATAACGATATCCTCCGCGAGCTTCAACGCTCATTGGACCGCACACATCGGTATGTATGATTTCCAACAAGTTGGTTGCTCGCTCCATTGTTCCGGAGAACGGAGTCTTGGTCATTTTGCCCATTAGGCATGGTTCGCATGTGTCAAATGATTCATAATCAAGAGACTCTAAAAGCCCATCAGCATGGAGCTTCTTCATGCGCTTGACACCAATGTGACCAAGGCGGCAGTGCCACAAGTATGTGGGACTATCGTTATCAACTTTACATCTTTTGGTATTCACACTATGAATATGTGTAACATTACGCTCGAGATTCATTAAGAATAAACCATTGACCATCGGGGCATGGCCATAAAACATATCTCTCATATAAATAGAACAACCATTAGTCTCGGATTTAAATGAGTAGCCATCTCATATCAAACGAGATCCAGATACAATGTTCATGCTCAAACTTGGCACCAAATAACAATTATTAAGGTTTAAAACTAATCCCGTAGGTAAATGTAGAGGTAGCGTGCCGACGGCGATCACATCGACCTTGGAACCATTCCCGACGCGCATCGTCACCTTGTCCTTCGCCAGTCTCCGCTTATTCCGCAGCTCCTGCTGTGAGCTACAAATATGAGCAACGGCACCGGTATCAAATACCCAGGAGTTACTACGAGTACTGGTAAGGTACACATCAATTACATGTATATTAAATATACATTTGGTGTTGCCGGCCTTCTTGTCCGCTAAGTATTTGGGGCAGTTCCGCTTCCAGTGATCCTTCCCTTTGCAATAAAAGCACTCAGTCTCAGGCTTGGGTCCATTCTTTGACTTCTTCCCGGCAACTGGCTTACCGGGCGCGGAAACATCCTTGCCGTCTTTCTTGAAGTTCTTCTTGCCCTTGCCCTTCTTGAACTTAGTGGTTTTATTAACCATCAACACTTGATGTTCCTTCTTGATTTCTACCTCTGCTGACTTCAGCATTGAGAATACTTCAGGAATGGTCTTCACCATCCCCTGCATATTGTAGTTCATCACAAAGCTCTTGTAGCTTGGTGGGAGCGACTGAAGGATTCTATCAATGACCGCCTCGTCCGGGAGGTTAATGTCCAGCTGGGACAGGCGGTTGTGCAACCCAGACATTTTGAGTATGTGCTCACTGACAAAACTATTTTCCTCCATCTTACAACTATAGAACTTGTCGGAGACTTCATATCTCTCGACCCGGGCATGAGCTTGGAAAACTAGTTTCAGCTCCTCGAACATCTCATATGCTCCGTGTTGCTCAAAACGCTTTTGGAGCCCCGGTTCTAAGCTGTAAAGCATGCCGCACTGAACGAGGGAGTAATCATCAGCACGAGATTGCCAAGCATTCATAACGTCTTGGTTCTCTGGAACGGGTGCATCACCTAGCGGTCCTTCTAGGACATATTGTTTCTTGGCAGCTATGAGGATGATCCTCAGGTTCTGGACCCAGTCCGTATAGTTGCTGCCATCATCTTTCAGCTTGGTTTTCTCTAGGAACGCGTTGAAGTTCATGTTGACATGAGCGTTGGTCATTTGATCTACAAGACATATTTGCAAAGGTTTTAGACTAAGTTCATGATAATTAAGTTCATCTAATCAAATTATTACAATGAACTCCCACTCAGATTAGACATCCCTCTAGTCATCTAAGTGTTACACGATCCGAGTCGACTAGCCGTGTCCGATCATCACGTGAGACGGACTAGTCATCGTCGGTGAACATCTCCATGTTGATCGTATCTTCTATACGACTCGTGTTCGACCTTTCGGTCTCTATGTTCCGAGGCCATGTCTGTACATGCTAGGCTCGCAAGTTAACCCTAAGTGTTTTGCATGTGTAAAACTGTCTTACACCCGTTGTATGTGAACGTAAGAATCTATCACACCCGATCATCACGTGGTGCTTCGAAACTATGAACTTTAGCAACGGTGCACAGTTAGGGGAGAACACTTCTTGAAATTGTTGTAAGGGATCATCTTATTTACTACCGTCGTTCTAAGTAAACAAGATGCATAAACATAATAAACATCACATGCAATTATATAGTAGTGACATGATATGGCCAATATCATATAGCTCCTTTGATCTCCATCTTCGGGGCTCCATGATCATCTTTGTCACTAGCATGACACCATGATCTCCATCATCGTGTCTTCATGAAGTTGTCACGCCAACGACTACTTCTACTTCTATGGCTAACACATTTAGCAATAAAGTAAAGTAATTTACATGGCGTTCTTCAATGACAAGCAGGTCATACAAAAAATAAAGACAACTCCTATGGCTCCTGCCGGTTGTCATACTCATCGACATGCAAGTCGTGATTCCTATTACAAGAACATGATCTCATACATCACAATATATCATTCATCATTCATCACAACTTTTGGCCATATCACATCACAAGACACTTGCTGCAAAAACAAGTTAGACGTCCTCTAATTGTTGTTGCAAGTTTTACGTGGCTTCTATAGGTGATCTAGCAAGAACGTTTTCTTACCTACGTTAAAGCCACAACGTGATTTGTCAACTTCTATTTACCCTTCATAAGGACCCTTTTCGTCGAATCCGCTCCAACTAAAGTGGGAGAGATAGACACCCGCCAGCCACCTTATGTAACTAGTGCATGCCAGTCGGTGGAACCGGTCTCACATAAGCGTACGTGTAAGGTTGGTCCGGGCCGCTTCATCCCACAATACCGTTGGAGCAAAATAAGACTAGTAGCGGCAAGCAAGTTGACAAGATCTACGCCCACAACAAAATTGTGTTCTACTCGTGCAATAGAGAACTATGCATAGACCTAGCTCATGATGCCACTGTTGGGGAACGTTGCAGGAAATTAAAATTTTTTCTACGGCTTCAGCAAGATCCATCTATGAGTTCATCTAAGCAACGAGTGAAAGGAGAGATGCATCTACATACCACTTTGTAGATCGCGAGCGGAAGCGTTCAAAAGAACGGGGTTGAAGTAGTCGTTCTCGTCGTGATCCTATCACCGGAGATCCTAGCGCCGAACGGACGACACCTCCGCGTTCAACACACGTACGGTCAGTGTGACGTCTCCTCCGTCTTGATCTAGCAAGGGGGAAGGAGAGGTTGATGATGATCCAGCAGCACGACGGCGTGGTGGTGGATGCAGCAGAACTCCGGCAGGGCTTCGCCAAGCTACTGTGGGAGGAGGAAGAGGTGTAGCAGGGGGAGGGAGGCGCCAAGACACAGGGGGGTGCCGGCCCTGGGAGATGCAATCTCCCAAGGGGGGCGGCGGCCAGGGGGGTTGGAGTACCACCCAAGGCAAGTGGTGCGCCTCCCCCCTAGGGTTTTCAACCCTAGGCGCAGGGGAGGCCCAAGGGGGGGGGGCGCACCAGCCCACTATGGGCTGGTTCCCCTCCCCACTTCAGCCCATGGGGCCCTCCGGGATGGGTGGCCCCACCCGATGGACCCCGGGACACTTCCGGTGGTCCCGGTACAATACCGGGTGACCCCGAAACTTTCCCGATGGCCGAAACAGCACTTCCTATATATGATTCTTTACCTCCGGACCATTCCGAAACTCCTCGTGACGTCCGGGATCTCATCCGAGACTCCGAACAACATTCGGTTTGCTGCATACTCATATTCATACAACCCTAGCGTCACCGAACCTTAAGTGTGTAGACCCTACGGGTTCGGGAGACACGTAGACATGGCCGAGACGGTTCTCGGGCAATAACCAACAACGGGATCTGGATACCCATGTTGGCTCCCACATGCTCCTCGATGATGTCATCAGATGAACCACGATGTCGAGGATTCAAACAACCCCGTATTCAATTCCCTTTGTCAATCGGTACGTTACTTGCCCGAGACTCGATCATCGGTATCCCAATACCTCGTTCAGTCTCATTACCGGCAAGTCACTTTACTCGTACCATAATGCATGATCCCGTGACCAAAAAATTGGTTACTTTGGGCTCATTATGATGATGCATTACCGAGTGGGCCCAAAGATACCTCTCCGTCATACGGAGTGACAAATCCCAGTCTTGATCCGTGTCAACCCAATAGACACTTTCAGAGATACCTGTAGTGCACCTTTATAGTTACCCAGTTACGTTGTGACGTTTGGTACACCCAAAGCACTCCTACGGTATCCGGGAGTTACACGATCTCATGGTCTAAGGAAAAGATACTTGACATTGGAAAAGCTCTAGCAAACGAACTACACGATCTTGTGCTATGCTTAGGATTGGGTCTTGTCCATCACATCATTCTCCTAATGATGTGATCCCGTTATCAACGACATCCAATGTCCATAGCCAGGAAACCATGACTATCTGTTGATCAACGAGCTAGTCAACTAGAGGCTTACTAGGGACATATTATGGTCTATGTATTCACACGTGTATTACGATTTCCGGATAATACAATTATAGCATGAATAAAGACAATTATCATGAATAAGGAAATATAATAATAATCTTTTATTATTATTGCCTCTAGGGCATATTTCCAACAAAAGGTACACTACAGGTATCTCCAAAAGTGTCGGTTGGGTTGGCATGAATCGAGACTGGGATTTGTCACTCCGTATGATGGAGAGGTATCTCTGGGCCCACTCGGTAATGCATCATCATAATGAGCTCAATGTGACCAAGTGGTTGGTCACGGGATCATGCATTATGGAACGAGTAAATTGATTGCCGGTAACGAGATTGAACGAAGTATTGGGATACCGACGATCGAATCTCGGGCAAGTAACGTACCGGTTGACAAAGGGAATTGTATACTGGATTACTTGAATCCTCAACATTGTGGTTCATCCGATGAGCTCATCGTGGAACATGTGGGAGCCAACATGGGTATCCAAATCCCGCTGTTGGTTATTGGACGGAGAGCGGTCTCGGTCATGTCTGCGTGATTCCCGAACCCGTAGGGTCTACACACTTAAGGTTCGATGACGCTAGGGTTATTAGGAAGACTTGTATGTGATTACCGAATAATGTTCGGAGTCCCGGATGAGATCCCGGACGTCACGAGGAGTTCCGGAATGCTCCGGAGGTGAAGATTTATATATGGGAAGTTATCATACGGTCACCGGAAAGGTTCGGGGGCATATCATGTGACGCCCCCGATTCAATCGTACACTAATCATACACGCAAATGTGTACGATCAAGATCAGGGACTCACGGGAAGATATCACAACACAACTCTAAAAATAAAATAAGTCATACAAGCATCATAATACAAGCCAGGGGCCTCGGAGGCTCGAATACAAGTGCTCGATCATAGACGAGTCAGCGGAAGCAACAATATCTGAGTACAGACATAAGTTAAACAAGTTTGCCTTAAGAAGGCTAGCACAAACTGGGATACAGATCGAAAGAGGCGCAGACCTCCTGCCTGGGATCCTCCTAACTACTCCTGGTCGTCGTCAGCGGGCTGCACGTAGTAGTAGGCACCTCCAGTGTAGTAGGGGTCATCGTCGACGATGGCGTCTGGCTCTTGGACTCCAGCATCTGGTTGCGACAACCAGAAAGAAAGGGAAGGGGGAAAAAGGGGGGGGGGGAGAAAGCAACCGTGAGTACTCATCCAAAGTACTCCAATGGCGCAGGGGTCTGGGCCCATCGCCCTTTGCACACCTGCACGTTGCGAACGCGGCCGGAAGCAGACCTAGCCTAGTGGCATTCCAGTCCAATCCGGCGCGCGCCACTCAGTCGCTGACGTCACGAAGGCTTCGGCTGATACCACGACGCCGGGATACCCATAACTACTCCCGCGTAGATGGTTAGTGCGTATAGACCAAATGGCCAGACTCAGATCAAATACCAAGATCTTGTTAAGCGTGTTATTATGAAGCAACCGCGGACGCCGACCAGGGCCAGGCCCACCTCTCGCCTAGGTGGTCTCAACCTGCCCTGTCGCTCCGCCACAAAGATCCACACAGAGGGCCATCGGGACAAAGGTCCTTTCAGCCCCCAATCCGTGAATCACTCGCGGGTACTCTTCGAGCGGACCCGACTTTAGTCACCATCTGTATAGTATGTATGTATATAAAGTATATACCCGTGATCACCTCCCAAGTGATCACGGCCCAATAGTATAGCAAGGCGGACTGACAAGAATGAAGGGCCAATGATGATAAACTAGCATCCTATACTAAGCATTTAGGATTGCGGGTAAGGTATCAATGACTGTAGCAACAATGACATGCTATGCAACAGAATAGGAGTAACCGAACAGTAACATGCTACACTACTCTAATGCAAGTAGTATAGAGAAGAATAGGCGATATCTGGTGATCAAGGGGGGGCTTGCCTGGTTGCTCTGGCAAGAAGGAGGGGTCGTCAACTCCGTAGTCGAACTGGGGGGTCGTCGGCAGCCTCGGGGTCTACGGGAGAGAAGTAACGGAGGGGGAACACAATAAATAACAGAGCAATCAAAGCATCACAAAGCGTGACAAGACAATACGTGGTGTTCGGTGTGCCCTAACGCGGTAGTAGGTGATACCGATGAAGGGGGGAAACATCCGGGAAAGTATCCCCGGTGTTTCGCATTTTCGGACCGGTGAACCAGAGGGGGAAAGTTGCATGTTCGGTATGCTAGGTGTGTGTGGTGGACAAACGGGTTGCGTATCCGGATTCGTCTCGTCGTTTTGAGCAACTTTCATGTAGAAAGTATTTTCATCTGAGCTACGGTTTATTTTATATTAATTTTAAAAGATTTAAATCATTTTTAAGATTTACTTAATTATTTTAAAACAACATTATCCAGAACAGTGTTTGCTGACGTCATCATGACGTCACCAGTCAACAGAGGTGTTGACTGGTCAACTGACGTGTGGGTCCCGCATGTCATTGACTGCTAATTACCCTAACAAATTAATTAACTAAACTAGGTGATTAGGTTAATCTAACCAGGATTAATTAAGTTAATTAATTCTTTAATTAATTAACTAATTAATATTTTAATTATTATATATATATATATATATTAAATCTTCTTTTTTTTTTGCTCTTAGGGGCATGGGCCCCGTTTGTCATTGGCCCAGAGGCCATAGCGGGCACGGGCGCTAATGGGCACAGCCCGAACAGGCGCTAGCCGGCGGGGGCGCACCCGACCAGGCAACAAGGGGCGGCTGGTGGGCGCGGGCGCCAGCACGCCGAGCATGGGGAGGGCCGCGGCTGCCGACATGCAGCAGGGCGGCTAGAGGCGGACGACGTGAGCGCGAGGCCGCGACGAGAGGGGCGGAGGCTCCTCGGTGCGACACAGGGCGAGCGGGGAGGAGCAACGCGTGCGGGCGCGGCGAACTGGTGCGGGGGCTCGCACCCGACGCCATGAGAGGCAAGGGTGAGCGCGCCTGGGGGCCTCGGTGGTCGCGAGCGGAGGCGGCCGGGGACGTGCCAGCCACGGCAGACGGGGTGCGCGGGAGCAACGGCCGTCAGGGCGGTGCGTGTGGTGAGCGCGGACGGGGCGAGGAGCAACGGGTCGGCGCGGCGACGGGCGCGACCGAGCGGCCGAGCGCGCGCACTGGGCGGCCAGGACGTGTGTGTGTGTGTGGGGGGGGGGGGGGTTGCGCGACGACGGAGCGAGCGTAGGGAGCAGAGGGGAGTGGAGAGGGGCGAGGCCTCACAGGGGGTTCGTGGGGTCCGGGATAGTGGGCTCGGGAAAGGTTGGGGAGGACGACGGGGACGACACGGTGGAGCGGGAGGCAGGCCGGTGGGGTGGAGGAAGCAGTCCGGCGGGGGTTGGAGCTCCGGCCGCCGGCGTCGGCGTCGACGTGCAGGGGCGAGGGGATCGGGAGTCCTCCCGATCCAGATCTAGCGGGGGTGGAGTGGTGCGAGTGAGGGGTGGTTAGGTTGGGGTTTGGGTGAGGTCGCATGGGGGGATAAAGGGGACCGGGGTGGGCCGGCCTGGCGGTCCGTTGGCCTGCTGGGCCGAGGCCCAGATGGGGGTTTCCTTTTCTTTTTTTGTTTGTTTGTCTCTTTTGTATTTTCTTTCTTTTATTTATTTTCTCTTCTGTTTTCATTCAATTTAAAATATTTATGCATTTTATAAAACTGTGTCTTCTACACCATAATTATCTATGTAATATTTAGTACAAGCCGAACATTTTTATTTTAATGTTTGAAAACTTTTATTATTGACATTAATTTGAATTTGAATTTTGAAACGGTTTCGAATCATCGCAAGGTTAACAACAGTAACCGTGGTGACGTGGCACCATTAGCCTGGGATTACTGTAGCTTAATTATCCGGGCGTCACAATTCTCCTCCACTACAAGAAATCTCGTCCCGAGATTTAAGAGGGGTCTAAGGGGGAAACGTTTGGTTACGAAATTCTAACGAATCTTCTCGGTCTTGCTTGCTCCTCTCAAAGTGGTTGATCCATTATATTGGTGTCTTCATTTTTCTGCTTCGGGTCATCAAGATGAAGTCGACATCCTTTGTTTGGGGGTTCCATCGTACTTACGAAAGAATAAGGGGGTTATTCCGAGAGAACGAACCTCTACAAGGTTGACTATCTGGTCGAAATCATCGGGGAAGGTGGCGAAAAGTAACTCTCGAATTGAAACTTAAGTAAATATCGAGAGCAAGTAATGAGGTTTCATGGGAAGTTTCGAGCGGGCAGGCAATCGTTCGATGCCTGAAACAAAGTGTTGAAGGGGTTTAGAGCAATGTGAATAAGCATTGCATCAGATACCAGAATAGATCACTGGGCAGGTGGCCCGTGAATTACTTACAATGTCAAGTGCGAGGAATAATTTTGACAACAGGGTGTTTACCGGAGAGTCAGGTTTTGATCCTGTGGAACTGTGGGTTATGGGCCCACCATGTGGGTTAAGTAGAAAGGGGGCTGGCATCTTGCACGGTCACGAAAGCAAGGCATGTCAGAGGGTACCATGTCAGTTATGTCGGCAACAACATCGGTACCAAGGGCGAAGGACGAAGAGAACCATCATCCTGCTCGTTGAACGGGGCAGACCAATAGGCAAAGTTCTCGTCCATCAGTGATTACCAGAATGTATCGACTATGCGACAGGGTGTTGCTGACAGAATTGTACACCGGGGTGTTTACATAAGAAGGAGAATATTACTGCTTAGATAATATAGATCACAAGAAAGATCAAACAAAACAATGGAAAGGAAAATGTGTTTAAACACATATTTCAGGGGTATATCCTTCCCAAGGACAAGCAAAGCATGATATCCATGGCATGATATAATGTAGAAAACCCTTTAGGAAAGGGGAGAGAAATTTCATGACATTACCCAAACAACGGTATTTGGATAATGGACAAAGAAAATTTAGCATTGTTCTTCAAATGCTCTTATTGAAAATCAGAGTTCCACAGACATGCTTCGAGGTAGCATTGGCATGGTCTTCAAGCAAAGATCAGACTTTGGATACAAAGGATCCATCAGGAACAACTTATAGAATAAGTCTTACAATTTGCTCATGGAAGAATGGCTAACATTGCTAACAAGGAAACTATAACAATAGGCCCTCCGGGCAGGTGTGTTAGGATGACATCACCTTATCGAGTTAAAGGCCAACGTTATAACTCTTGGAAATATGTTCCAACCATCTGACCGAGATTCAGATCTGATTGGTGTTAGGATACCTCAGAGTCAGGATGCCTGAGAAGAGAAAGGTGCGACACAAATTGTCGGGGTGACACTGTAAGATTCTCGAGAAATGAACTATGAAAGCAAAGTCCGAATCATGAGTTCATCATTAAACCAAGGAGAGGATGAGGAGGTGACTGATGAACTTAGCGGCAATGAATCGAGATTTCCAAAAGATGGATTTCCACCAGTATTCGAACAATGAGATAAAAAGTTTCAGATCAAATGATATAATGATGTATGCTCGAGGAAACCATACACAATTAATCACTAGTTGAAAGGTGCACCCGAAATATGGGCTTAGGTAGCAAGATCAATGTTAGAATGGTGATTCGATAACGAATGGTCTAAGAATGAAATGTCGACCATTAACTTCAAAGCAATAGGGTTGCTAGAAGTACAGAATCCAAGCAGCATGGTTCACGTGTTGGTATCCCGGTTAGAATCAAAACGGGGACCAAGAAAGAATGGTGAGGGTGAGAAGTATCACAATACCAAGAATTCCTTAAGGGGTGGAGCAGTCCTCACAACATCCTTGACATAAAAGATGGTAATACTCCAAGGTAAATAAAAATAAATGCTGGATAGCAAGGAACTCAAGGTATAACACAAAACACGAACAAGTTTATGTTGGAGGGAAGGCAGTAGAGTGGTCGATGATAACACTAATCAACGAGGGCAAGGATGGTCTTTCTCAACATAAATTCAATTGATATCCTGGAAGAGCTCGGAATGCTGATGATGATCATGACATAGCAGTCGAGAGATTTCAAGATGTAATCGATCGGTGATGACATCAAGTCAAAGGAATGATGAAGCGAAAGGTTATTGGAACCACGATTATGGCACAAACACAGAATCAAGCTTGTTGTTCAAGGCGAAATGATATGACAATGAGGATCGACGTAAGGTTAGTTCATCGGCAAAAATTGTGCTCCGGGAAGAAGGACCAGGTAGCACAGTTAAAATCAGCACGACAAGGATATAGCCAAACAGGCTAGGAATGACGTGATTGAGTTCAAACTCGTAAGTAATGAAGGTTACCAAGAGTTGCTTAATCGCGATGCGGACTCGAGTCAGTTATCGGTGTCTTTGAGTGTTAAATAACTCAGAGCCCGTGAAAAATTGGAATCAATGAGAATGTAGCACTTGATGAAGAACTCATAAGAAGGTATGCAGTTTCGTGATAATCTTGAGATACCAGGGGGGTAATACTCGACGACAAATCAAAGTAGAGGTTGGACTGGGGTATTACTCTGTAGAAGGCAAGTGCTTAAACTTGCACGAGAAATGGTATTTAAAGGAGAACATGGTCGGAAACCACAATCATAAATGATCAAATACCAGATATAAGATGAACTTATACCAAGGGAATAGTTATTATTTCAAGAGGCTTCCATGATAGGATCTACATCGTGTCCATGGGCATGAACTCAAAGGTTCAAGGTCGACTCCCACTTCCTCAATGCATAACCTTCCATTCACTTCTCATTTTTTGGAGAAGTTGTAATGTTTAAGTTTTATCTAGCAAAACACTGGAAGAGTATGACTCATGAAATCTTTCGGGCTCACATAGATTAGGTAAGGCATTGGTTCAACCCATCGGGGCATCATAGGAACATATACCACAAACTTCATAGTACACATCACCAGCTCGAGAGCAGAGCATGGTTGGCCAAAACAGAGAATAAGATTTATCAATGGTATTATGTATCAGAACTTCTCGAGATTTTTTTTGGATACGAAGGACACTGTCGGATGATAATTCATCAAAGGACCCAACGGTCCATAACGGAGCTGATGTGAGCATCGGTACCCAACCAGAGGAAGAAAGAATGCAAATGCATCGCTTTATAGAACATCTGAATAATCCAACGATTAACTAACAAAGGAATTATGATTTTCAAATCAAGGGATCAGAAGTAAATGCTCTGATTAAGGATGGATAAGTTGAGTAGGCTTTAGGGTACAATCGATGGCAATCTGATTGGCCGAGAACCAGCTCATGTTCGAAAGACGTCTGAGCCGGAAAGGTAATTTATCAGGATCAACTGATGATTGTATGCATTCGCACCCATATAGAATCAACGGACTTAAAATGATAGTGACAAAGGATGCCAATAAGATTACTAGATTTAGGGGATTAACCATAATGCAAGCAAGCAAGAATTTCAAGAGCAATAGGCTACTCAGGATTTTCGGAAGTTCGGATATTATTTTGAAGATTGGTGACATACATGAATCAACTGGGGATGAGTGGATACTCGGTAAGTGCGAGAAATTATCCGTAGTGGTATTCATGTAGCAAGGAACTGCAAGGCAGTAGGCACAAAGTATTCTCGGAACATTAGAGAGAATTTCGAGGTATCTTGTAATAACAAGATCGACTGGGAATAAAAGTAAGCACGACATGTGTAAGTATTTATCCATAGGGATATTTCGGTGGAAGGGAATTGCAAAAGCAACAGGCACAAGGTCTTGAGAGAATATCGGAGAGTATCTTCGAAATCTTCTGGTGCAGCCGGCGATCATCTGGACTGAAGGGGCTCTCCGGGAGAAAGTATTTTCGAGAGCCTAAAGTTAGATTTTAGTAAAAATCGTTTAACCCGAATAGAAGAGAGTTCAGAATCCCGGAGTAAAGACCGAGGAGTAAAAAGATCCTAATACCACCCAATTGGCGAAGTGGGCCCATGGGCCGCACAACCAAGTTAGTAAAACGATTTTCATCGACTAGACTCAACTTCGGCCAAGGAGTTGGAAAGGGGGATTCCTACAGGCAGTCGGCTCTGATACCATCTTGTGACGCCCCTGATTCAATCGTACACTAATCATACACGCAAATGTGTACGATCAAGATCAGGGACTCACGGGAAGATATCACAACACAACTCTAAAAATAAAATAAGTCATACAAGCATCATAATACAAGCCAGGGGCCTCGGAGGCTCGAATACAAGTGCTCGATCATAGACGAGTCAGCGGAAGCAACAATATCTGAGTACAGACATAAGTTAAACAAGTTTGCCGTAAGAAGGCTAGCACAAACTGGGATACAGATCGAAAGAGGCGCAGACCTCCTGCCTGGGATCCTCCTAACTACTCCTGGTCGTCGTCAGCGGGCTGCACGTAGTAGTAGGCACCTCCAGTGTAGTAGGGGTCATCGTCGACGGTGGCGTCTGGCTCTTGGACTCCAGCATCTGGTTGCGACAACCAGAAAGAAAGGAAAGGGGGAAAAAGGGGGGAGAAAGCAACCGTGAGTACTCATCCAAAGTACTCGGAAGCAAGGATCTACACTACATATGCATGGGTATATGTGTAAAGGGCCATATCGGTGGACTGAACTGCAGAATGCCAGAATAAGAGGGGGATAGCTAGTCCTATCGAAGACTACGCTTCTGGTAGCCTCCATCTTGCAGCATGTAGAAGAGAGTAGATTGAAGTCCTCCAAGTAGCATCTCCAAGTAGTATCTCCAAGTAGCATCTTCAGTAGCATCGCATAGCATAATCCTACCCGGCAATCCTCTCCTCGTCGCCCTGTTAGAGAGCGATCACCGGGTTGTATCTGGCACTTGGAAGGGTGTGTTTTATTAAGTATCCGGTTCTAGTTGTCATAAGGTCAAGGTACAACTCCGGGTCGTCCTTTTACCGAGGGACACGACTATTCGAATAGATAAACTTCCCTGCAGGGGTGCACCACATAACCCAACACGCTCGATCCCATTTGGCCGGACACACTTTCCTGGGTCATGCCCGGCCTCGGAAGATCAACACGTCGCAGCCCCACCTAGGCACAACAGAGAGGTCAGCACGCCGGTCTAACTCCTATGGCGCAGGGGTCTGGGCCCATCGCCCTTTGCACACCTGCACGTTGCGAATGCGGCCGGAAGCAGACCTAGCCTAGTGGCGTTCCAGTCCAATCCGGCGCGCGCCACTCAGTCGCTGAAGTCACGAAGGCTTCGGCTGATACCACGACGCCGGGATACACATAACTACTCCCGCGTAGATGGTTAGTGCATATAGACCAAATGGCCAGACTCAGTATTAATTTTAAAAGATTTAAATCATTTTTAAGATTTACTTAATTATTTTAAAACAACATTATCCAGAACAGTGTTTGCTAACGTCATCATGATGTCAGCAGTCAACAGAGGTGTTGACTGGTCAACTAACGTGTGGGTCCCGCATGTCATTGACTGCTAATTACCCTAACAAATTAATTAACTAAACTAGATGATTAGGTTAATCTAATCAGGATTAATTAAGTTAATTAATTCTTTAATTAATTAACTAATTGATATTTTAATTATTATATATATATATATATATATATATTAAATCTTCTTTTTTTGCTCTCAAGGGCATGGGCCCCGTTTGTCATTGGCCCAGAGGCCATAGCGGGCACGGGCGCTAATGGGCACAGCCTGAACGGGCGCTAGCCCGCGGGGGCGCACCCGACCGGGCAACAAGGGGTGGCTGGATTGCGCGGGCGCCAGCACGCCGGCGTTGAGCTCCGGCGGTTGCGACCGGGCGGAGCATGGGGAGGGCCGCGGCTGCCGACATGCAGCAGGGCGGCCAGAGGCGGACAACGTGAGCGCGAGGCCGCGACAAGAGGGGCGGAGGCTCCTCGGTGTGACACAGGGCGAGCGGGGAGGAGCAACGCGTGCGGGCGCGGCGAACTGGTGCGGGGGCTCGCACCCGACGCCATGAGAGGCAAGAGTGAGCGCGCCTGGGGGCCTCGGTGGTCGCGAGCGGAGGCGGCCGGGGACGTGCCGGCCACGACAGACGGGGTGCGCGGGAGCAACGGCCGTCAGGGCGGTGCGTGTGGTGAGCGCGGACGGGGCGAGGAGCAACGGGTCGGCGCGGCGACGGGCGCGACCGAGCGGCCGAGCGCGCGCACTGGGCGGCCAGGACGCGTGTGTGTGTGTGGGGGGGGGGGTTGCACGACGACGGAGCGAGCGTAGGGAGCAGAGGGGAGTGGAGAGGGGCGAGGCCTCACAGGGGGTTCATGGGGTCCGGGACAGTGGGCTCGGGGAAGGTTGGGGAGGACGACGGGGACGACACGGCGGAGCGGGAGGCAGGCCGGTGGGGTGGAGGAAGCAGTGCGGTGGGGGGTCGGAGCTCCGGGCGCCGGCGTCGGCGTTGACGTGCAGGGGCAAGGGGATCGGGAGTCCTCTCGATCCAGATCCAGCGGGGGTGGAGTGGTGCGAGTGGGGGGTGGTTAGGTTAGGGTTTGGGTGTGGTCACGTGGGGGGATAAAGGGGACCGGGGTGGGCCGGCCTGGCGGTCCGTCGGCCTGCTGGGCCGAGGCCCAGATGGGGGTTTCCTTTTCTTTTTTTGTTTGTTTGTCTCTTTTGTATTTTCTTTCTTTTATTTATTTTCTCTTCTGTTTTCATTCAATTTAAAATATTTATGCATTTTATAAAACTGTGTCTTCTACACCATAATTATCTATGTAATATTTAGTACAAACGGAACATTTTTATTTTAATGTTTGAAAACTTTTATTATTGACATTAATTTGAATTTGAATTTTGAAACGGTTTCGAATCATCGCAAGGTTAACAACAGTAACCGTGGTGACATGGCACCATTAGCCTGGGATTACTGTAGCTTAATTATCCGGGCGTCACATATCAGTATTGTACCGGGGCCACCGGAGGGGTTCCGGGGGTCCACTGGGAGGGCCACCTCTCTCGGAGGGCCTCATGGGCCGTGGGGGAAAGGGAACCAGCCCTTGGAGGGCTGGGCGCATCCCCCCTTGGGCCCATGTGCCTAGGGTTTGGGGGGGGAACCCTAGAGGGGGCGCCCCCCCTTGCTTGGGGGCAAGCCCCCTCCCCTTGGCCGCCGCCCCCTCTAGATCTCATCTAGAGGGGGACGGCCCCCTTCTTCCTTCCCCTATAAATAGAGGGGAGGGTTGCACACAACATCCAAGGTGCAGCCCTCCCCTCCCCAACACCTCTCCTCCTCCGATTAAGAGCTTGGTGAAGCCCTGTCGGAGTACTGCCACTCCATCACCACCATGCCGTCGTGCTGCTGTTGGAGCTCTCTTCCTCAACCTCTCCTTCCCCCTTGCTGGATCAAGAAGGAGGAGATGTCACCGCTCCGTACGTGTGTTGAATGCGAAGGTGCCGTCCGTTAGGCGCTAGGATCATCGGTGATTTGGATCACGACGAGTACGACTCCATCAACCCCGTTCTCTTGAACGCTTCCGCTCGCAATCTACAAGGGTATGTAGATGCACTTCTCTCTCTTGTTGCTAGATGACTCCATAGATTGATCTTGGTGATGCGTAGAATTTTTTTATTTTCTGCAACGATCCCCAACAGTGGCATCATGAGCTAGGTCTATGCGTAGTTTCTATGCACGAGTAGAACACAATTTTGTTGTGGGCGTAGATTTTGTCAATTTACTTGCCACTACTAGTCTTATCTTGTTTCGGCGGCATCGTGGGATGAAGCGGCCCGGACCGACCTTACACGTACGTTTATGTGAGACAGGTTCCACCGACTGACATGCACTAGTTGCATAAGGTGGCTAGCAGGTGTCTGTCTCTCCCACCTTAGTCGGATCGGATTCGATGAAAAGGGTCCTTATGAAGGGTAAATAGAAATTGGCATATCACGTTGTGGTTTTGGCGTAGGTAAGAAACATTCTTGCTAGAACCCTATTGCAGCCACGTAAAACATGCAACAACAATTAGAGGACGTCTAACTTGTTTTTGCAGCATATGCCTTGTGATGTGATATGGCCAAAAAGGATGTGATGAATGAAATATATGTGATGTATGAGATTGATCATGTTCTTGTAATAGGAATCACGACTTGCATGTCGATGAGTATGACAACCGGCAGGAGCCATAGGAGTTGTCTTTATTCATTGTATGACGTGCGTGTCATTGAATAACACCATGTAATTACTTTACTTCATTGCTAAACCGTTAGCCATAGTAGTAGAACTAATAGTTGGCGAGACAACTTCATGGAGACACGATGATGGAGATCATGATTATGGAGATCATGGTGTCATGCCGGTGACAATGATGATCATAGCGCCCCGAAGATGGAGATCAAAAGGAGCAAAATGATATTGGCCATATCATGTCACTATTTGATTGCATGTGATGTTTATCATGTTTTTGCATCTTATTTGCTTAGAACGACGGTAGTAGATAAGATGATCCCTCATAATAATTTCAAGAAAGTGTTCCCCCTAACTGTGCGCCGTTGCGAAAGTTCGTTGTTTTGAAGCACCACGTGATGATCGGGTGTGATAGATTCTAACATTCACATACAACGGGTGTAAGCCAGATTTACACATGCAAAACACTTAGGTTGACTTGACGAGCCTAGCATGTACAGACATGGCCTCGGAACACAAGAGACCGGAAGGTCGAACATGAGTCGTATAGAAGATATGATCAACATGAAGATGTTCTCCGATGATGACTAGTCCGTCTCACGTGATGATCGGACACGACCTAGTTGACTCGGATCATGTACCACTTAGATGACTAGAGGGATGTCTATCTGAGTGGGAGTTCATTAAATAATTTGACCAGATGAACTTATTTATCATGAACTTAGTCTAAAAACTTTTGCAAAATGTCTTGTAGATCAAATGGCCAACGCTCATGTCAACCTCAACTTCAACGCGTTCCTAGAGAAAACCAAGCTGAAAGACGATGGTAGCAACTATACGGACTGGGTCCGGAACTTGAGGATCATCCTCATAGCTGCCAAGAAAGCATATGTCCTAGAAGCACCGCTAGGTGATGCACCCGCCCTAGCGAACCAAGACGTTATGAACGCTTGGCAGTCGCGTGTTGATGATTACTCCCTCGTTCAGTGCGGCATGCTTTATAGCTTAGAACCGGGGCTCCAAAAGCGTTTTGAGCAGCACGGAGCATATGAGATGTTCCAGGAGCTGAAAATGGTTTTCCAAGCTCATGCCCGGGTCGAGAGATATGAAGTCTCCGACAAGTTCTACAGTTGTAAGATGGAGGAAAATAGTTCTGTCAGCGAGCACATACTCAAAATGTCTGGGTTGCACAACCGCTTGTCCTAGCTGGACATTAACCTCCCGGATGAGGCGGTCATTGACAGAATCCTTCAGTCGCTCCCACCTAGCTACAAGAGCTTTTTGATGAACTACAATATGCAGGGGATGGTGAAAACTATTCCTGAGGTATTTTCAATGCTGAAATCAGCGGAGGTAGAAATCAAAAAGGAACATCAAGTGTTGATGGTCAATAAAACCACTAGTTTCAAGAAAGGCAAGGGTAAGAAGAACTTCAAGAAGGACGGCAAGGGAGTTGCCGTGCCCGGTAAGCCAGTTGTCGGGAAGAAGCCAAAGCACGGACCCAAACCTGAGACTGAGTGCTTTTATTGCAAGGGGAACGGTCACTGGAAGCGGAACTGCCCCAAGTACTTAGCGGACAAGAAGGCCGGCAACACCAAAGGTATATGTGATATACATGTTATTGATGTGTACCTTACCAGTACTCGTAGTAGCTCCTGGGTATTTGATACCGGTGCGGTTGCTCATATTTGTAACTCAAACAGGAGCTGCGGAATAAGCGGAGACTGGCGAAGGATGAGGTGACGATGCGCGTCGGGAATGGTTCCAAGGTCGATGTGATCGCCGTCGGCACGCTACCTCTACATTTACCTACGGGATTAGTTTTAAACCTCAATAATTGTTATTTAGTGCCAGCTTTGAGCATGAACATTGTATCTGGATCTCGTTTAATACGAGATGGCTACTCATTTAAATCCGAGAATAATGGTTGTTCTATTTATATGAGAGATATGTTTTATGGTCATGCCCCGCTGGTCAATGGTTTATTCTTAATGAATCTCGAACGTGATGTTACACATATTCATAGTGTGAATACCAAAAGATGTAAGATTGATAATGATAGTCCCACATATCTATGGCACTGCCACCTTGGTCACATTGGTGTAAAATGCATGAAGAAGCTCCATGCGGATGGACTTTTGGAGTCTCTTGATTTCGAATCATTTGACACGTGCAAACCATGCCTCATGGGCAAAATGACCAAGACTCCGTTCTCCGGAACAATGGAGCGAGCAACCAACTTATTGGAAATTATACATACTGATGTGTGCGGTCCAATGAGCGTTGAGGCTCGCGGTGGCTATCGTTATGTTCTCACCCTCACTGATGACTTAAGTAGATATGGGTATGTCTACTTAATGAAACACAAGTCTGAGACCTTTGAAAAGTTCAAGGAATTTCAGAATGAGGTGGAGAATCAACGTGACAGAAAAATAAAGTTCTTACAATCAGATCGTGGGGGAGAATATTTAAGTCACGAGTTTGGTACGCACTTAAGGAAATGTGGAATTGTTTCACAACTTACGCCGCCTGGAACACCTCAGTGTAACGGTGTGTCCGAACGTCGTAATCGCACTCTATTGGATATGGTGCGGTCTATGATGTCTCTTACCGATTTACGGCTATCATTTTGGGGATACGCTTTAGAGACAGCTATATTCACTTTAAATAGGGCACCGTCTAAATCCGTTGGGACGACACCGTATGAATTATGGTTTGGAAAGAAACCTAAGCTGTCGTTTCTAAAAGTTTGGGGATGCGATGCTTATGTCAAGAAACTGCAACCTGAAAAGCTCGAACCCAAGTCGGAAAAATGCGTCTTCATAGGATACCCTAAGGAAACCATTGGGTATACCTTCTACCTCAGATCCGAAGGCAAGATCTTTGTTGCCAAGAACGGGTCCTTTCTAGAGAAAGAGTTTCTCTCGAAAGAAGTAAGTGGGAGGAAAGTGGAACATGATGAAGTACTACCTCTTGAACCGGTAAGTAGCGCAGCTCAGGAAGATGTTCCTGTGGTGCCTGCACCGACTGGAGAGGAAGTTAATGATGATGATCAAGGTACTTCGGATCAAGTTACTACTGAACTTCGTAGGTCCACAAGGACATGTTCCACACCAGAATGGTATGGCAACCCTGTCCTGGAAATCATGTTGTTAGACAACGGTGAACCTTCGAACTATGAAGAAGCGATGGTGGGCCTAGATTCCAACAAATGTCTTCAAGCCATGCAATCCGAGATAGGATCCATGTATGAAAACAAAGTATGGACTTTGACAGACTTGATCGATGATCGGCGAGCAATAGAAAACAAATGGATCTTTAAGAAGAAGATGGACACGGATGGTAATGTTACCATCTATAAGGCTCGACTTGTCGCTAAGGGTTATCGACAAGTTCAAGGGGTTGACTACGACGAGACTTTCTCTCCTGTAGCGAAGCTGAAGTCCGTCCGAATCATGTTAGAAATTACCGCATACTATGATTATGAGATATGGCAAATAGACGTCAAAACGGCATTCCATAACGACTATCTTAAGGAAGAATTGTATATGATGCAACCGGAAGGTTTTGTCAATCCTAAGAATGCTAACAAGGTATGCAAGCTCCAGTGCTCCATCTATGGGCTGGTGCAAGCATCTCGGAGTTGGAACATTCGCTTTGATGAAATGATCAAATTGTTTGGGTTTATGTAGACTTATGGAGAAGCCTGCGTTTACAAGAAAGTGAGTGGGAGCTGTGTAGCATTTCTCATATTATATGTGGATGACATACTTTTGATGGGAAATGATATAGAACTTTTGGACAGCATAAAGGCCTACTTGAATAAGTGTTTTTCAATGAAGGACCTTGGAGAAGCTGCTTATATATTAGGCATCAAGATCTATTGAGATAGATCGAGACGCCTCATAGGTCTTTCACAAAGCACATACCTTGATAAGATATTGAAGAAGTTCAATATGGATCAGTCCAAGAAGGGGTTCTTGCCTGTGTTGCAAGGTGTGAAATTGAGCTCAGCTCAATGCGCGACCACGGCAGAAGATAAAGAAAGGATGAGTGTCATCCCCTATGCCTCGGCCATAGGGTCTATTATGTATGCCATGCTGTGTACCAGACCTGATGTAAACCTTGCCATAAGTTTGGTAGGAAGGTACCAAAGTAATCCCGGCATGGAACACTGGACATCGGTCAAGAATATCCTAAAGTACCTGAAAAGGACTAAGGATATGTTTCTCGTTTATGGAGGTGACGAAGAGCTCGTCGTAAAGGGTTACGTCGATGCTAGCTTTGACACAGATCTGGATGACTCTAAGTCACAAACCGGATACGTGCATATTTTGAATGGTGGGGCAGTAAGCTGGTGCAGTTGCAAGCAAAGCATCGTGGCGGGATCTACATGTGAAGCGGAATACATGGCAGCCTCGGAGGCAGCACATGAAGCAATCTGGATGAAGGAGTTCATTACCGACCTAGGAGTTATTCCCAATGCATCGGGGCCGATGACTCTCTTCTGTGACAACACTAGAGCCATTGCTCTTGCCAAGGAGCCCAGGTTTCACAAGAAGACCAGGCACATCAAAGCATCGCTTCAACTCCATTCATGAAAATTTTCAAGATGGAGACATAGATATTTGCAAAATTCATACGGATCTGAATGTCGCAGATCCATTGACTAAACCTCTTCCGCGAGCAAAACATGATCAACACCAGAACTCTATGGGTGGTCGATTCATCACAATGTAACTAGATTATTGACTCTAGTGCAAGTGGGAGACTGTTGGAAATATGCCCTAGAGGCAATAATAAAATGGTTATTATTATATTTCTTGTTCATGATAATTGTCTATTGTTCATGCTATAATTGTGTTATCTGGAAATCGTAATACATGTGTGAATACATAGACCACAACATGTCCCTAGTGAGCCTCTAGTTGACTAGCTCGTTGATCAATGGATGGTTACGGTTTGCTGACCATGGACATTGGATGTCATTGATAACGGGATCACATCATTGGGAGAATGATGTGATGGACAAGACCCAATCCTAAGCATAGCACAAGATCATGTAGTTCGTTTGCTAGAGCTTTTCTAATGTCAAGTATCATTTCCTTAGACCATGAGATTGTGCAACTCCCGGATACCGCAGGAGTGCTTTGGGTGTACCAAACGTCACAACGTAACTGGGTGGCTATAAAGATACACTACAGGTATCTTCGAAAGTGTCTGTTGGGTTGGCATGAATCGAGACTGGGATTTGTCACTCCGTATGACGGAGAGGCATCTCTGGGCCCACTCGGTAATGCATCATCATAATGAGCTCAATGTGACCAAGTGGTTGGTCACGGGATCATGCATTATGGAATGAGTAAATTGACTTGCCGGTAACGAGATTGAACGAGGTATTGGGATACCGACGATTGAATCTCGGGCAAGTAACGTACCGTTTGACAAAGGGAATTTTATACGGGATTACTTGAATCCTTGATATCGTGGTTCATCTGATGAGATCATCGTGGAACATGTGGGAGACAACATGGGTATCTAGATCCCGCTGTTGGTTATTGGCCGGAGAGCGGTCTGGGTCATGTCTGCGTGATTCCCGAACCCGTAGGGTCTACACACTTAAGGTTCGATGATGCTAGGGTTATTAGGAAGACTTGTATGTGATTACCAAATGATGTTCGGAGTCCCGAATGAGATCCCGGACGTAACGAGGAGTTCCGGAATGCTCTGGAGGTGAAGATTCATATATGGGAAGTTATCATATGATCACTAGAAAGGTTCGGGGGCATATCAGTATTGTACCGGGGTCACCGTAGGGGTTCCGGGGGGTCCACCGGGAGGGGCCACCTCTCTCGGAGGGCCTCATGGGCCGTGGGGGAAAGGGAACCAGCCCTTGGAGGGCTGGGCGCATCCCCCCTTGGGCCCATGCGCCTAGGGTTTGGGGGGGAAACCCTAGAGGGGGCGCCCCCTTGCTTGGGGGGCAAGCCCCCTCCCCTTGGCCGCCGCCCCCCTCTAGATCTCATCTAGAGGGGGCCGGCCCCCTTCCTCCTTCCCCTATAAATAGAGGGGCGAGGGGTGGTCTGCACACAACATCCAAGGCGCAGCCCCTCTCCTCCCCAACACCTCTCCTCCTCCGATTAAGAGCTTGGCGAAGCCCTGTCGGAGTACTGCCACTCCATCACCACCACGCCGTCGTGCTGCTGTTGGAGCTCTCTTCCTCAACCTATCCTTCCCCCTTGCTGGATCAAGAAGAAGGAGACGTCACCACTCCGTACGTGTGTTGAACGCGGAGGTGCCGTCCGTTCGGCGCTAGGATCACGACGAGTACGACTCCATCAACCCCGTTCTCTTGAATGCTTCCGCTCGCGATCTACAAGGGTATGTAGATGCACTTCTCTCTCTCTCATCGCTAGATAACTCCATAGATTGATCTTGGTGATGCGTAATTTTTTTTATTTTCTGCAATGATCCCCAACACCATGTCTGCAACAACTTCACTCGAAAAGTTGAAGAGATGGTAGATGTGAAGATTGGTGAATCTAATGGCTCGCAAGTTGAGCAATTGTCAATTGATGTAGGAGACAAAGATCCTTCGGAAGCAATCCAAGACTTGTCTATTGGCAAGATTCGTCCAACGAAGGTGAAGGAGAGTACTTCGTCCATTCAAGTGGAAGCCCCAACTTCACATCAAGGTGAACCAAAGTTGATATGGAGGCATCCACAAGTGGAACACGTCAAGGCGAAGGAAATGAGGAAGTGCAATAAGCAGACCCACCTCGACCTCCTTCTCCACCACCTCAAGAGAACGACAACACCAACCACAACAAAGAAGATGATGATGATGATGAGGAAGCATCACCACAACCCAAGAAAAAGCTACCTCAAGTAAGAGCAAGAATTGACAAGAACCATCCCGTCGAGCAAATTCTTTGCCACATCAAATCAGGGATAATCACTCGCTCTGTATCTTGTTTAGCTAACTTTTGTGAGAATTACTCATTCATCTCTAGTATTGAACCTATGAAGGCTGATGAAGCCCTAGAAGACCCCGATTGGGTGAATGCCATGCACAAAGAACTACACAACTTTGAGAGAAACCAAGTTTAGACATTGGTTGAGAAGCCCAAGGATGAACAAAACATCATCAGAACCAAAAGTGTGTCTCGTAACAAGCAAGATAAAGATGGACAAGTCATACACAACAAGAAAGAGACCCTGGAAGCTTCAAGAGGGGACGAGAAGATGGAGCAGTGGCCCACGAGGCACCAGGGCATGCCCAGGGGGCAGGGCGCGCCCTGGTGGCTTGTGGGGCCCATGTGGCTCCGTTTGACCTAACTCGACCTCTATAAATCCTCTAAAATCAGGAAACCAACAGAGGAGTACACGAAATACTTTTTTCGCCATCACAAGTCTGTTCTCATGAGGTCCCATCTGGAGGCCTTTTCCCGGCACTCTACCGGAGGGGGATCGATCACAGAGGGGCTCTACACACTACAAAAAAAAGACACATCCGTGACATTTTGGGTTGAACGAATTTTTTTTCTGTCATACATATGACACTTCTATGACGATAATTGTGACAAAACCCGGTATCATCATAGATGTGGTGGGCTCCTACTTCTATGACAAAAAATCATGACAGAAAATGGGCTTTTCGTCCTGGGCGGGCCGGAGACGCAGCTGCATGACATTCTTTGGGCCGTCCATGACGGAAAAAACCATGGTAGAAGCAAGGGGGAGGAAAATTCGGGGAGTTGTCGGTTACGGTGGGAGGTCGGGGGCAGAGCGACGCGCGTTTCTCTCGTACGTACGCGCATATGTGCGAGGCGTTGGCTCTAACTGAACCCGAGCGAGGCGTTGGGCTCTAACTGAACCTGAGCGACTGCACTGCAGGCTATGCGTTACTGAACCCGAGCAATCGATCGATGGCTGTTAACTGAACCCGATGGAGGGATTAGTTCGCTACTACTGCTAACTGAAGCCGATCGATTGGATGAATAGTGAGCGTTGCGGGGGGGGGGGGGGGGGGGTTGGATGAACAGTGAGCGGTGGCGTTGCCTCTGGATGAACAGGAACCCATGGTATGGAGGGCTGGATGAACAGTATACTGTGGAGGGGTGGTCGTGGAGGGGTGGTTGAACAGGACCCCATGGTGTGGAGGGCTGGATGAACAGTAGACGATGGAGTGCTGGATAAACAGTAGACGGTGGAGGGGTTGTTGAACAGTAGCCGGTGGAGTAGCGCGCGGTGGAGGCTGGATGAACAGGAGCCCATGGAGGCTAGAGGAGGTCGACGGTAGCCCGTGGAGGCTGGAGGAGGTCGACGGTGGAGATGAACAGTATCCCGTGGAGTCCCGTTTTGCGGTACGCCACACCCCTCCTGATGAACAGGACCCCCGTTTCGACCGTAGGAGGTCCGTTTCGTCCGTTTTGTGGTACGCCACACCCCTCCCGATCAACAGGACCCCCGTTCGACCGTAGGAGGTTCGTTTCGTCTGTTTTGCGGTACGCCACACCCATCCCGATCAACAGGACCCGCATTTCGACCGTAGGAGGTCCGTTTCCTCCGTTTTGCGGTACGCCACACCCCTCCCGATCAACAGGACCCCCGTTTCGACCGTAGGAGGTCCGTTTCCTCTGTTTTACGGTATGCCACACCCCTCCCGATCAACAGGACCCCATTCCGAACGTAGGAGGTCCGTTTCCTCCATTGTGCGGTACGCCAGGCCTCGTTTCCATCGCCTGTTCCGTCCAAGCCCTCCCGATGAACACGACCACGCATTCCGTTCCGACCCAGCCGGTTGGCTCCCCATGAACACGACGACGATGCTATTTCTCCGTTCCGACCCAGCCATGTACGTATGCACGATAGGCGTTAGATACCCTGCCCGTATGTACGTACATGGTCGTATTTTCTTTATTGCACCTCGCCGCTGTACGTACGTGTACATGCTATGTGCGCGCCTCTACTACGACACGTGCGCGCCTCTACATCCACCAGTATATATGTACGTACACATTCACGACCAGAATGACAACGCTACGTATGCTTCGACCAGGTGGGTCCCGACTGTCAGGCACTTCCTTGCGTGCGAAGATGTAGCTGGTGGGTCCTAGTAGTCAGGGGGGCGAATCGTTTTTTTTCGGACACACTTCCTTGCGCGCGAAGATGTAATTGGTGGGTCCCAGCAGACAGGGTGAAACATTTTTTTCGCTAAATATGGTGGCCCGTCCGGTGGGTCCCCGTTGTCAGGTGGAGGAATAATTATTTTGCGCGTAATAAGGAGGCACTTCCTTGCTACGGTCGTGGACCCAGCTGTCAGCCTCTCCACGTACAGTCCATGTCCGATGGAAGTCATTCCTTGACTACGTTGACCACGCCGCGCCGAGAGCACTAGGGCGGTGGACGACGGCAAGGCCTAGGAAGGGGACGACGCGGCAGTGGATGCCCACACGTAGAGGAGTATGAGGGTTCACTCGTTCGGCTGCGATGTGAGGCTGCCGTCGCCGCAGAATAACAGGGGTGTGCGTGCGTAGAGGGATGGCCTGGCCAGCGGTGGGAGTAGTAGGGGGTGGTGAGGCCTCCGCGGCATCACAGCCGGCCACGGGCGGCAGGAGCAGGCGGCATGACCGGCGCTGCTTTGGGCGGCTGGAGCAAGAAGACCATAGGTTGAAGAAGCACTACGGCCGTTGGATGGACATCGTACGGTCAGTGGAGCTAGAATCGTTCATATTGACTAAGTTGACAAAGCCCTCCGTCCCCATCAACTTAGTAGGCCCACAAGTCAGCTTCCCACCACGGTGAGTCCCAGCTAGCAGGGGGAGTATTCATTTTTTTGTGCGTAATAAAGAGGCACTTCCGGTGGGTCCGAGCTGACAACGGGGGAAACGTTTTTTTCGCGAAATACGGTGGCCCGTCCGGTGGGTACCAGCAGTTAAGGGGGAAACGTTTTTTTTCGTGAAATAAGGTGGCCTGTCCGGTGGGTCCCTGCTGTCAGGTGGAAGAATAATCATTTTGCGCGTAATAAGGAGGCACTTCCTTGCGGCCGCCATGGACCCAGCTGTCAGCCTCTCCACATACAGTACTCTTCCGATGGAAGTCGGTCGTTGACCACATTGACCACGCCACGCCGAGAGCACCAGAGCAGTGGACGACGGCGACGCCTAGGAAGGGGACGACGCAGAGCTGGGGAAGACACAACAGTGGAAGCCCGCGCGGAGAGGAGTACGAGGGTTCATTGGTTCGGCTGCGATGTGAGGCTGCTGTCGTCGCAGAATAACAGGGGGTGTGGGTGAGTGGAGGGATGGCCTAGCCAGCAGTGGGAGTAGTATGGGGGCGGTGAGGTCTCCGCGGCAGCACAGCCGACCTCGAGAGGCAGGAGCAGGCGGCACGACCGGCGCTGCTTTGGGTGGCTGGACCAAGAAGACCAGAGGTTGAAGAAGCACTACGGCCGTTGGATGGACATCGTATGGTCACCGAAGCTAGAATCATTTATATTGACTAAGTTGACAAAGCCCTTGGTGCGCTCCAACTTAGTAGGCCCACAGTTCAGCCCCCGAAACGGTGCACCCCAGAAGTCAGTGGGAGGAATCATTTTTTGGGCGGCCGAAGCTAAGAATATACGAGATTGAAGAAGAAGCACGACATCCGTTGGATAGACATCCAACGGCCACTGTTGCTAGAACCGTGTGTTGACTATAATAAGTTGACGAAGCCTTGCATATGCGTCAACTTATTTTTTAGGGGATGCATCACTTAGTAGGCCCACAAGTGTGTGGCACAGAACTTATAGCCCATTTGCGTTTTGTAAGAATGCACAACCCATTTTTGAATTCTAATGGAATTTACAACAGCCCATTTATAGTTTGTTAAAAGTACATCCCATTTTCTAGCTAGGACAAGGATTAATAATTTCAACCAACAGTTGGAGACAGAATTCAACAAAATTTCCCACATTTTGATGGGATCTGAAATATTTTTATACCGAAATTTCTAGTCAGATTAAATATAAATTGTATTACGTAAAAATCCAACGAAACATTGCGCGCGCAACAATGAAAATTTAAGATTTCAAAATCCATAAATAATATTTTATAAACTAATTTCGTGTTTGGTGCATTTTTTTATAGTTACTGCCTAGTTTTTATAATTACATCCCATTTATTATTTTTAAAGCCCATTTTCCTGTTAAGCCTAATGCATCCCTCCTAGGAAAGATTTGCAGCCCAGCGGGGCAGAGAATAATAAGTTGACCTTGCCTGGATATTCCTAAAAGACGTATAGCTGGGCTAGCCATTTTCATCTTGAAAAAAGTAGTATCTGGGCTGGATATCTGGCTTGGGCTGGACGGGCCACAACTCGCGCAGTTAATACCCTGCTCTCCTCTGAACAACAACGAAATCATCGCCAAGAAAAACTCTGCAGTGCTCACGCCTCAAAAACACAAATACTGCTCGAGCTGCTTGGTCCCAGCTGTCGGCCGCACCTTGTGCAATTCTCTCGTTTATATTGACTACATAGGTTGACAATGGTGTGGAACCATGATGTCAGGAAACCAGGAGAAAGCAAAAAAAAACATAGTTGTACATAATAAGGAGGCACTTGCGTACGTACGGCTATGGCCCTAGTGGGTCCCTAGTGTCATCCAGTCAAAATAAAGTCATCTCCTGAATCCTCATGTTCGTTGACCATGTTAACAATGCTCGGCACCACGGCGAGTGCAACAACTCGAAGGACAACGGAGAGGGCCTCGCGGGCCCAATGGAGGTCTGATATAGCGCCCGCTGCTCATTCAGGAAGCCAGGATCATCGGAAACCTATGAGCACCTTCGAGAAACTGAGACGGCATGAAACGGTAAGGCCGCGCTTGGGAGCTCTGGTTTATTTCAAACCTGTATTAACTTACAAGTGTAATTTACTCGTCATCGGAAGGCCCGAGGTCTGTAAGTAAAACCGGCAGGTTACACGTGTAATTTGAGAGACCAGTGTGTATTTTACGAGCATTGCTATATGGACGACATTACTAGACGATACATGCACGACGTGCGTATCATGCCATCCATGGGCAAGGCTGAAACAGCAGCTAACGGCTGGATTAGCAATCGTCCGAGTGTCGTTCAGCGTTTTTATCGTGTGTGAAGTACTTCCGATATTTTACTAGTCGAAATCGACCAACCAAGCGCCTTCGCCCGAGACCATCTGCTTTAATTTACAAGCGTCAGTTTTACAAGCGGTTTTGGTTGGAAAATGACGATCCAATCACGGCCTAATATCATGAGTTGGTCGGAAGATCATATGGTTTCACGTCTAACCTACCTGACATGTCGTATAGGCTATGAATGAAACATCAGAGATGAACTTCTTACGCACGGAAACAACAGAAGAGGATGATCTTCTTAACAAGCAAATCACTGGCATTAGATCGACATGCAAAACAATACGAAGCATTATTCTCAGGAGGCACGGTGAACAGCTCGTGATGCCGCATGCCACAACATTCCAAGCTCAACTTTGCAATCAAACACAAGGCCTGGCATTACATAGACAATATTCAGAACAAACTCTTAACACAAGAATATCTCAGCAGAGTAACTATTTACTTCTAAACTGAACTCAGGAATAGGAAAAACCACTCGACGCTGTTGACAGCAAGGGCGTCCCACTCAAAAATATCAAATGCATGTCTTCTGGCTAACATCAATGAGCAAATTTTGACAAGGTTTTCTAATTCCAATATATTAAGCTAACGTCTTCTTGCTAACATCAATGAGCAAATTTTGACAAGGTTTTCCAATTCCAATATATTAAATTAATGTCTTCTTGCTAACATCAATGATTAAACTTTGACAAGCTTTTCCCATTCAAAATATGTAATGCCTATGATCGTGTCCTGTCTTAGCTTCTTGTACTTGTTTGGGCACTTTTTGCCCAGGGCACTCCACGTGTTGTTAAATTGCCAATGGTCTCTGCAGACTAGTCATGTCACCGGTGTCTAATAATACTCTGTAAAGCTTCTCGGTCATTCCTTCTGTAATGTACCGCATCCAGTGACTGCTTCTTTCTGCAAAGTGGAACGACGAACTGGACCCAGTAAGGCAGTAGTTTGCCTTGGACACATTGGCTCCTTTTGTGCAGTTCAACTAAAATCGAAGTCGGAATAAAACCGAGCTTTAATTTTGATATCCCTGTAAGCAACAATAGGTATAAGGGAAAAAATTACTGAGAAATAACGGTTGATGACTTGTCTTAATGGGAACAAAGCAGGAGAGGAGCAATTCTCCATCAGTGTGATTCATTCATATTGACTGAGACATGATCTTAACAATGCCTTGGTTCAACATGTATAAAGAACGACAAAGCAGAAAAGTACCATTCCTAAAACAATGCAACTGATTCATTTTTAAAGAGACATTATCTTAACAATACCTTGGTTAAACATGTAGAAAGAACTACAAAGCAGGATAATACCATTCCTAACAAGTGTTGCAGTTTTGAACTAAGATTCAGTAGTTAATTAATTCTGAGAGTGGCATTTCTTAATTTTACCAGCGGCATTAGATTAACGAAAAGCATAAACAGTTCCAGGGGAGAGTGGGCGCAACAACAATATGTGCTTCCATCTACTTATAAAGGGGGTGATGCAGAGTTTGTTATAACAAAGCAACAAGCATCATGTCTGGGTTGGTCCAATTTTTGTTCACTACTTAATGGGAAAAGATAGTAATACAATAGTTTAAATTCAACATTTATTTAAAACAGTACCAATACAGGTAGCACAACATCTCAAAGCACACTGCACAATCATGTGGATGAAGGCCTGTACTGACCTTTCATGAGAACACCAGGATAAAATACGAATCTGCTAACACGAATAGGAAATCCAATCTCATTTTGTGCAGTTGCACTGAAATCAAGCAAAGTGTTTCGTGTAGCAAAGCAAAATGTCGCAATAGCAACAAGTTGAATAGATATCATGTGGTTGAGACCAAGATTTGAAACAACTCGACAAGAACACTGGAAATAAATCTCGATCTCCTTTTGTGCAGTTCCACCAATATTAGGCAAAGTCACCGGTGTGACATTCCAGTTGAACTGCACAAAACACTCTTAAAACATAAGTGTTTCAAGTAGCGAAGCAAAATGTCGCAATAGCAACAAGTTGAATCGATACCCCTGTTCTAACAGAGGAAAAAAAGGAAACAATTACTTGCCGATAAAGGAGGATGAAACAAATAGTGACAGAAAGAAGCATCTAACTTATCTTGGATGGAAAACAAAGTAGGATCGTAGCATTTCTAAAACGGTTGCATTGATTCATATTAACAGAGACACTCTCTTGAAACAACATTCATTAATAAATGTAATTTACTTTTAACAGTGGCATTGCTTCAATTTTCCGGCGGTATTCTTAGATTAACAACAGCAAAATAGCTGTATGGCACATGCTAGCACCATGTGCGTCCACACGTATAAATGGGTGATGCAGAGTATGTAGCCAAGTAGCATATCTGTGTTGGTCCCATATTTGTTATCTTTGAACTTTTTTCCTATGTGAGGGCAGCAAATCTAGTCCTGCACAAACTACCCGACCCCCCCAGTTTCTTTCCCTTTTCAACAAAGAGATCGGTTCCTTACAGATGTGTGTACTGGGTTACGCCCTTTTTCCCTTTTCAACCAACAAAGCGGCTGGATAGCCAGTCTATACTACTTTTCTTCCCTCCTTTCCTCATTGAACCACGTCCTAGATTCATGCTCCACCCCACCGCACCTTTCTTTCCTCTTTGAACCAAGACCTAGATTCGACTACACATCGAAAAAGATCCACATGTAGCTAGAGCAACGACGGTTTCAAAGAAACTTATACCTTAGGGTCGTCGGGATGTGGCAAGGCGTGCGGCGGGAGGCCGGATCTGCCCACACTACGTACGGCAGCGAGGAAGAAGGGGTCGGTGGCCCTCCCGCACAGGCGCTGGGTGAAAGAGAACATCGCAGTCGACAGTGGATTGCCTCCCTCGCCGAAGGTGATAGAGTTAATGCTGCACCTCCTCCCCTTCCCGGTGCGACGGGATACAGACGCCTCCTTCACCAGCTGTGAGGGGGGAGAGAGAGACAAGAGGCCAACACAATCTTGTTTAGATCTGGTGAAGAGAGGGTGAGAGACTGTGAATATAGCAAACCCTAGCAAATGAACGCTGAGCCTCCAGCGTGTAACATATATGTATTGCAGCGAGCGTGCGGAGAGTGCAAACCCTAGCGAACAAGCGCTGAGGCTCCCGCTTATATATATACTAATGTAGTACGGACTGAGCTCCGGTGCCTTCACTCCATCTGCTTTTGGCTGTATGACAGGTGAGCCAGCCACATTTTGGGCCCACCTGTCATAAACCCAAAGGCAGGTGCCCTAAGTCAATGAAGCTGCGTCCATATAGTACTCTCGTGTGTATACGACTAATATATAGTGGAGTGGTTTTCTTATTCTCTCCATAACAATCGTTTTAAATTGTGTAAGTACGAAACGAAACTCTTTATTTAATGTACAGTGAAGAAAACTAGTACTACTTCCGATGAACTAACGATCCACGCCCATGCGTCCTGGTCGCACTTCCTATCCTTCACGTGTGGTACACTACCCTCCCTTAAGTGAACAACCACACATGCGCCAAATTATCGGAAACGTGTGAGAGTGTGTACAAATAAAGAATTTTAATTTCAGTTATCAAAAAGGTTTGAGAGTATTACAAAGTTTGACTTCAGTCAAATCTAATATGCGGAGTAAATAAAAATGGAGGGCTACTACGTCCATCCGGGTTTTTAGTCCACGCCATTTTTAAATCAAAGTTAATAGTTGGACAAATAAAATTACAGGGGAGCTGGAGACAAAGTCGTGAGAAGGCTTAGAAATAAATACAAAACTAATGCTCTTAGTACCAACGTCGATCCTTCTTCGAGGAAACATTTGGTTCATAGCCAATTGTGTGATAAAATTGCACCAACGTGAAAGACGATTGCGTCTCCAATGCAACCAAGGTGAACTGACGATGGATATCATCTTTGTGCGTAACAAGCAAAGAGCACTAATGGAAGACAGCTTGTTTTTCATTGAAAATCGATCAGCTTCACCAGCCGATGCAACCATGAGGCGCGACCATGAGCATCGATAGGTCATCGTGGTGATGCATCATCCATTTGGCATCAAGTTTGGGTGAGGCACCTATGAAGTTCGACAAATCCTCACTGTCGGTGTCAAAACCGGCGGATCTCGGGTAGGGGGTCCCGAACTGTGCGTCTAGGCGGATGGTAACAGGAGACAAGGGACACGATGTTTTTACCCAGGTTCGGGCCCTCTCGATGGAGGTAAAACCCTACTCCTGCTTGATTGATATTGATGATATGGGTAGTACAAGAGTGGATCTACCACGAGATCAAGGAGGCTAAACCCTAGAAGCTAGCCTATGGTATGATTGTTGTAATGGTTGTTCGTCCTACGGACTAAAACCCTCCGGTTTATATAGACACCCGAGAGGGCTAGGGTTACACAGAGTCGGTTACAATGGTAGGAGATCTATATATCCGTATTGCCAAGCTTGCCTTCCACACCAAGGAAAGTCCCATCCGGACACGGGACGAAGTCTTCAATCTTGTATCTTCATAGTCTTGGAGTCCGGCCGACGATGATAGTCCAGCTATCCGGACACCCCCTAGTCCAGGACTCCCTCAGTAGCCCCCGAACCAGGCTTCAATGACGACGAGTCCAGCGCGTATATTGTCTTCGGCGTTGCAAGGCGGGTTCTCCTCCAAATTCCATGTGCTTGCCGAATAGTGTCCGGCTTCCTTACAAATGTTGCGCTCCTTGGCTTCCACGCCCAATAATGGCCCTCTTCCACGTGTCGCACGAATGCAAAAGGCCAGGGTATTTTTATATTTTACCCCCTAGCTGCGCAAATAATCTGCCTATAAGAGAGGCAAGAATCCAGATCCAAATCACACCATCTTCCTTCCGCGAGTACTCATCGGAGCGCTTCTGACCAAAAATCCATTCTATCATGGACCGTCGACGCGGCTCCTCCTCTCGCGCTCCCAGCCCTCCGCCAGGAGATTGGAGGAGATGTTCAGTTCCGCACAACGAGCTGGTGACGCTCCAAGCGGAGGGATACCTTCCTCCGGCCTTTATGGTCCCGGTTCGAGCCGGGCTGGCCACCTACAAAGGTGGAAAGCAAGCGGAGGCCACCCCTAGTCCCTCCAAAGGGGAGCGGGTGTGCTTCGTCCCTTATCTAATAAGGGGGCTCGGATTTCCCGTACATCCGTTCCTCCGGGGGCTTCTGGAGTTCTACGGACTCCAGCTTCATCACCTCACGCCCGCCTCTATTCTGCACATCGCGGGTTTCGTAGCTCTTTGCGAGCTGTTCCTGGGCATTGAGCCCCATTTTGCGCTGTGGAAGAGGCTATTTTGCCTCGTACCCCGTTCTCACGAGGGGTCAATATATCAAGTGGGCGGTGCCAAAATATGGCGCATCGCCGGGACCGGATATCTATCCGGAACCCCAAAGAAGGCATCCGTGGACTGGCCCTCGGAATGGTTCTATGTGGAAGATGCTCCACTGCCGGACCCAGTTCGGATCGGCCTCCCGGAGTTCAGCAAGGCTCCTCTGAAGAAACGCCTAAGTTGGCGCCCGCGGAGCCCTCAACAGGAGGAAGACAGGAGCGTCCATTATTTGATGGGCCGGATAAGGTTGCTGGCCCATTCCGGATTGACCATGATTGGGGTCATGGCCACGTGCATTATGCGAGGGGTGCAGCCGCTCCAATATAGGGGCCACCCCATGTGGGATTTCAACGGGGAGAATGATGCCACCCGTCATGGCCGCAAGGGGCCGGGATCGGCCGCAGATCTGGTGAAGATTCTGTCTGGCCTGTACAAGGGGGAGAAGGAGGACTTCCTCCAGACGAGCCCATTGAATGGGTTCTCCATGAATAACCCTCGGAGCTGGGTAAGCGGACGTTTATTCATCCGGCCCATGCTTTGAATGTTAAATGCCTTATTTTATGATTTTGACGCAGGAACTGCGTCGGGATGTGGAGGGCATACACAGTCCGGCTCCACAACCCGAGGACCCGGGAAGATCCCTTGACCCGGCCTCCGAAGAGGATCCGGACATAAAGGTGGAGCTAATTGACGGGGTATTCCACCAACTTAGCATGGACAATGCTCTAGTCGCCATTACGGCTGACTATCCCGGCCTATCTTCGGCTTCCCAGGTAATTATGACCGGAGTCCTGACACCATTACTTCATCCTTGCATATTTCTGACCACCGTATACAACGGTGTCTTGCAGGAGGTGCCTTCAAGGTGGGAAGCCGCACCCGCGGCGGCTGACCAACAAGGGTCAGTCCGGCCCCGTAGGCGGACGAGGGGCGCGGTGCGAATCGAAACGTCACCGCAACGGTATAGCTCGCAACCGTTGTTTAGGAAAAAGATTCCTAGGAGGTGTATTAATGCTCATGACTTTTTCAGGAGAAAGAACGCTCGCCGGACTGTGCCCGGAGAGGTTGCCAACCAAGCCTCCGCCAACCAGGTTCTAACACCTGGTCCGGAGGGGGAGGCGAGTGCAAGGCGCGAGCCGGGTACTCCTCCAACGGAGGATGCCGACAGGCTGTCCGCCACCAGGTCTGAGGTGGAGAGCGCCATGAATCATAGGCGTCGCCGGACGGTTCTGCGTGACACGTGTTTCTCCCCAGAGGCGTTGAATGCCTTTAACGCGGGAGATGCGCACCTCCGTTCCGCTCAAGATGGTTTAACCAGAGCCACGGAACAGTATGTGAGAGACATACGGGTAAGGGATTATGATAGTTGTATATGCCAGTAGCCCCCGAGACTCAATGTAGTTAAAATAACTGATTTAAGGATCATTTAATGTGCAGGATCTTACGGAGAAGAATACCCAATTGTCTTAGGAGCTACAAGAGTGCAAGGCCCAACTTGAGGCCGCACTAGCTGCCGCAGGAGGAGACACAGAGACCCCCTCCGGTAACACATTATTTTTAAAAAAGATAAGCGGTGTGCGGCGTGCGTATAAGTCTGACAATGATATTGCAGATGTTGCCGGACTGGATCCGGACAAGCAACACCTACTGCGCCAGCTGAAGGCCGGCGAGAGGGTGCTTATGAAGGTGCAGCAGGAGAGGAACAAGCTCCAAGACGCCCACACCCAGCTTGGAGAAGAGCTAAAAGGTGTTCGGGCCGAGCTGTCTGGCTCCGTGAAGGAGAATCAGCGGCTTCGTCGCAGCATCTATAGTAAGTGCTTGAGCAAACTCTTTTGAAAAGAAGAGTTCGGCGAGGAAGTCGATTGATAGAAATATGTCTGTAGGTGTGCTCACAGGTCGCCCTGCGGAGGAAATGCCCGGTTCAACGGGTGACCAACTTCCCGAGCTGGTGCAACTGCTCGAACGTGTTCGGCAGGCGATGAGTGGCATCATCCAGGCCTTATGGCCGTCCGTCTCCCTACCCGAGGGCCTTGGAGAGCTTGCGGAGAAGCTTCAGGGAGCACGACAGCGCTTCCGTTTATGGAAGATATCGGCCTGCTGTCAAGGTGCCAGGGAGGCCTGGGCCATGGTGAAGACGCGGTACAAGAAGGCGGATCCAAACCACATGGCCGAGGTCGGACCTGTGGGGCCCGATGGGAAGGAGATCCCTGTGAGCTTAGTGTACGGCCAAGTAGAGTTGGCCGCTAAGTATTCCCAACGGGACTGTAAATTAGACAGCCTGTTAGACGGGATTGAGGAGGAGTACAGTCAGTCAATTTGACGATGTATTTAAAATGACATGTAAAATGCCTTCTAGCCGGATTGTAGATCGTTTGTCTTTGCCGACCTTTTCGCTTCAACCTCGGGACCCTAGAGTCCGGAGTGTGTCCGAATACCTTCTCGGTTATGAAAAAACCGGGGCATGCATGGAGACCAGGCGTAGGGGTCATTAGTGCTTTATCAGACAAGTGCCCAACTAGTTATGTTATATTACATGGTTAGTAAGAAACATCTTCCAGGGAGAATAGTTCCGTTAAGGGTTCCTTTCCCTGGGAGGCATGCCCTAAAGTGCATGTCCGGACTGCGAAAAGAGCAGGAAAACATCTGGGGGCAGATAAATAAATAGGTAAAAAAATCATCTTTCAAGTCACCGACCGAATATTCCCTTAAGAACGCTAGCTTTCGGCTTCACCCAGTCTGAGGTACACATCCGGCTGATCCGGCAGTAACAATCGCAGAGGTGCTCCCTTTACCTCCTAGCCGAACAATCGGGAACGTAGGGGTAAGCACAGGAGCCAGGCAACCCAGCTTGGCCAAAACTTAAGTTATATCGATGCATATAATGGTGAATAAAAGGTACATGCAGAAGTTTGACACATGTGTTGGGCATGAAGCCCGTATAAGTAAGCTTCTGTTAAAGAAGCCCCCAGGTATAATGAGTGCGGGTAGCACATCAAGTGTGTGCGAACAATGCGCAAATCGGCCCTCGGGGGCTTTATGAAAAAAGTGGGATAAAAGAGAGACAAAAGGCAACTGAAGTATAAAATGTGGACGGGGGAAGGAGACGAACTCTGAGTCCGGCGCTAGGCGTAGAATCTTCGGAGGTGGGCTGCGTTCCATGGGTTCGGCTCGAGTCGGTTGTCCGATGCGTTTCACAGACGGTATGCTCCGCCGTTCAGGACTTGGTCAATGATGAAGGGACCTTCCCATTTGGGCTTGAGTTTGTCCTTTTTCTTGTCCGGCAGGCGTAGAACTAGTTTGCCAACATTGTAAGTTTTAGCCCGTACTTCTCTGCTTTGATATCTTCGAGCCTGCTGCTGATAGAATGCCGAACGAGCCTTTGCCACGTCGCGCTCCTCCTCTAATGCGTCCAAGCTGTCCTGCCGATCCAACTCGGCTTCTCTTTCTTCGTACATGCGCACTCGAGGTAAGTCATGAATTATGTCGCAGGGCAAAACTGCCTCTGCGCCGTATACCATAAAGAATGGTGTGAATCCGGTAGTACGGTTTGGCGTGGTCCGCAGCCCCCAGAGTACGGAGTCGAGCTCCTCTACCCAGTGCGTGTTAGATTCCGTAAGGGACCGCACTAGTCTGGGTTTGATGCCGCTCATTATTAGACCATTTGCTCGTTCAACTTGACCGTTGGTTTGAGGATGATAGACTGAAGCGTAGTCGAGCTTAATGCCCATATTTTTGCACCAGAGTTTAACCTCGTCGGCCGTGAAGTTCGTGCCGTTATCGGTGATGATGCTGTGGGGGATGCCATAACGGTATACTACCCTGGATATGAAGTCTATCACTGGTCCGGATTCGGCCGTTTTAACTGGCTTGGCCTCTATCCATTTGGTGAATTTGTCCACCATGACCAATAGGTACTTTTGCTTGTGGGTTCCCCCTTTAAGGGGTCCAACCATGTCAAGCCCCCAGACCGCGAACGGCCAGGTGATGGGTATAGTTTTGAGGGCGGTGGGTGGCATGTGGCTTTGATTAGCAAAGAGCTGACAACCAACGCATCGTTGGACTAAGTCCTAAGCATCTGCCCGGGCCGTCGGCCAATAAAATCCTGTACAGAAGGCCTTGCCTACGAGGGCCCGGGCTGCAGCGTGGTGTCCGCCTAGTCCGGCATGAATTTCAGCCAGAAGGTTTCACCCTTCCTCTTCGGAGATGCACCTTTGAAGGACTCCGGTTGTGCTTTTCTTATAAAGTTCTCCCTCATGGACCTTGTAGGCTTTAGATCGCCGAACTATGCAGCGGGCCTCATTTTGGTCTTCGGGAAGTTCCTGCCTAATTAAGTAGGCTAGGAATGGTTCTGTCCACGGGCAATTACCGCCATTATTTCATGGACTGAAGGTGTTATTTCATCGGCTGAACCGCCGATTATGTCAGATTGTTCTGTGTTGGGTGGTACAATTGCTTCCGAGTTATTATCTCCGGACTCCTCTTCCCACAGTACGGATGGCTTAAAGAGCCGCTCCAGGAAGATGTTTGGAGGGACGGCGTCGCGTTTTGCACCGATGCGTGCCAACACGTCAGCTGCTTGGTTATTATCCCGGGCTACATGGTGGAATTCGAGTCCTTCGAACCGAGCTGACATTTTTAGGACAACGTTACGATAGGCTGCCATTTTCGGATCCTTGGTGTCAAAGTCTCTATTTACTTGGGATATTGCAAGGTTTGAATCCCCACGCACCTCTAGGCGTTGAATACCCATGGAGATTGCCATCCGGAGACCATGTAGGAGGGCCTCATATTCGGCTGCATTGTTAGAGTCCGTGTACATTATCTGAAGTATGTATTGGACTGTGTCTCCGGTTGGGGACGTCAATACGACGCCATCCCCCAAGCCGGCCAACATTTTGGAGCCGTCAAAATGCATAATCCAATTGGAGTATGCGCCGTACTCTTTAGGGAGTTCGACTTCAGTCCATTCAGCGACGAAGTCAGCCAAAACTTGCGATTTATAGCTCGCCGAGGTTTATAAGTTATGTCAAATGGTAAGAGCTCAATGGCCCATTTTGCAATCCTGCCCATCGCGTCGCGGTTGTTTATAATGTCGTTGAGGGGTACTGCGGAGGCCACTGTTATCGAACACTCTTGAAAGTAGTGTCGTAGCTTCCGGGATGCCATAAACACCGTGTACGCTATCTTTTGATAATGCGGGTACCGGGACTTGCATGGGGTTAAGACAGTGGATACGTAGTACACTGGCTTTTGAAGAGGGAATTTGTGTCCTTCTGTTTCTCGTTCGACGACGAGGACCGCGCTGACAACTTGATGTGTTGCCGTGATATATAATAACATTGGTTCGCCCAGGTTAGGCGCGGCCAGGACCGGATTTGTTGCCAGTATGGCCTTTATTTCTTCGAGTCCGGCCATGGTGGCATCCGTCCACTCAAAGTGTTCGGTGCGCCTAAGGAGATGATAGAGGGGCAAAGCCTTTTCTCCTAAACGGGAGATGAAGCGGCTTAGAGCTGCCACGCATCCGGTCAATTTTTGTATTTGTTTGATGTCTTTTGGAATATCCAGCTGTGACAGAGCTCGGATCTTGGCTGGGTTTGCTTCAATTCCTCTACCGGATACAATGAAGCCCAGGAGCTTTCCGGCTGGTACGCCGAAAACGCATTTTTCCGGGTTCAGCTTTATGTCATATGCTCGGAGGTTATCGAATGTGAGCCTCAAATCGTCTACTAGAGTTTCGACGTGTTTGGTCTTGACGACCACATCGTCTATGTATGCCTCTACTGTTTTGCCGATCTGGGTAGCCAGACATGTCTGAATCATGCGCTGATATGTTGCGCCAGCGTTTTTGAGTCCGAAGGGCATCGTGTTGAAGTAGAATGGTCCATATGGAGTAATGAATGCCGTTGCGGCTTGGTCCACCTCCGCCATCTTGATTTGATGGTAGCCGGAGTATGCGTCGAGGAAGCACAATGAATCGTGCCCTATAGTAGCATCGATTATTTGATCGATGCGGGGAAGGGGAAAGGATCCTTTGGACAAGCCTTATTGAGGTCTTTAAAATCGACACATAGGCGCCAAGATTTGTCCTTCTTTGGTACCATTACCAGGTTTGCTAGCCAGTCCGGATGTTTGATGTCTCTGATGAATCCGGCTTCCAATAGTTTGGCTAGCTCCTCTCCCATTGCCTGTCTTTTGGGTTCGGAAAATCGCCGAAGAGCCTGTTTGACTGGCTTGAATCCTTTTAGGATGTTTAAGCTGTGTTCTGCCAATCTGCGTGGGATTCCTGGCATATCTGAAGGGTGCCAGGCGAAGATGTCCCAATTCTCCCGAAGGAATTCTCGTAGTGCAGCGTCTACATCAGGGTTTAACTGTGCCCCAATGGAGGCCGTCTTTGTTGGGTCCGTCGGATGGACTTGGAAGTTGACTATTTCGTCCGCTGGTTTAAAAGAGGTGGACTTGGACCTCTTATCGAGTATCACATCATCCCTGTTCACCGTGGAGCGCAGCGCCGTGAGCTCCTCTACCGCTAAGGCTTCGGATAGTGCCTCTAGGGCTAGTGCGGCTGTCTTGTTTTCGGCGCGGAGTGCTGTGTCCGGATCACTGACAAGAGTGATTATTCCACTGGGCCCGGGCATCTTAAGCTTCATGTACCCGTAATGGGGTATGGCTTGAAAAATTGTAAATGCCTCTCGTCCTAATATAGCATGATATCCGCTACTGAACGGGGCCACTTGGAACGTGACCTCCTCGGACCTGTAATTGTCCGGCGAGCCGAACACCACATCAAGTGTGATTTTTCCTGTGCAGCGTGCTTCCCGGCTAGGGATTATTCCTCTAAAGGTTGTGCTGCTTCGCTCAATGCGGCTCCAGTCTATTTCCATTTTTTGAAGGGTTTCCTCGTAGATGAGGTTTAATCCGCTGCCGCCATCCATGAGTACCTTGGTAAGATGAAAGCCGTCCACTATTGGACTGAGGACCAATGCGGCTGGTGCTCGGGCTGTTCGGAATTTAGGTTCGTCGCTGGCGTTGAAGGTGATGGCCGTGTCGCTCCATGGAGTTGTTGTTGCTACTTGGTAGACTTCGACGAGGCTGCGGATTGTTCGTTTCCGCGTATTATTTGATGCGAAAGTCTCGAAGACTGTTAACACCGTACTAGTACTGTTGGAGTGGTTCTCCGGGGCTAGAAGCTCTTCGCCACTTTTGGCCACCTGCCGCAGTATCCAACATGCTCGAAGGCTATGTGTTGGAGTGGCGCCCTCTGTACTGTGAATTTTACAGGGTCCGCTGAGCCATCCCTCCAGTACGGTTTCGTGCCCTTTATGGGGTTTTTGCTTTTTGGTTTTTGTACCTGGTGCCTGAGCATGATGCACCCTTTTGTTTCGGACTAGGGTTGTATTTGGAGCCGGATTGTCCCAAAACTTAGTTTCGGTTTTCCGGAAACTCTCCATTGCACAGTACTTTCGTACTATGGACGCCATGTCGGCAAAGCGTGTAATTTCACGACGACTTACGGCGTTCAAGATTCCCTTGTCCATGCAATTATTGCAGAAAATTGAAATTGCGTTTTCCTCACGGCAGTCTTTTATCCTGTCCATAACCAGGAGGAATCTGGCCGAGTAATGATGTACTCTTTCAGTGGGCTCTTGCCGGATTTGAGATAGATCGCATATGTTTGAGTGGGTGGGTGGAATTGAGTCCGGAACCCTACCCATCTCGAGGCTCAAAGGCAAAGAAGTTTCTGAATTTGGAAGCTTGGATTGCTGGACGTTATCCAACGAGTCTGGTCCGATGCCTGACTTTAGGTTTAGTGCTTGATCGACGTCCGTCCCTCCGCGGAAATTCGGCATGGAGGGTTCGGGAGTCCGGACATAACTGGTTTTTAATACAGGATAAGAGCCGCCGCTTTGTTCCTCTACCACCGCAACTTGGTGGGTAACCTGGGGAGAGTTAATCTCTCTCAGATCGGTTTTAAGCCCAATCTAATTGTAGTCTGTGGCGACTCCCAGGGCGGCGATGCGATCCAAGATCTCGTTTACGGACGAGAGCTCTATTGGATCCAGCTACTCGGCGAATTCCGAGTTGACGTGAAAATTGCTTTTGATGACCCGAGAGGTCATCGTCGAAGCGGTGGCCGAACAGGCGGTCATGAGAAAACCACCTAGCCGGATAGTTTGGCCGGCGGCCAAGGATCCTTTGGCGATGATGCCGTCTCTAAAGACGGGAAGAGGCATCCTTCCTGATCGTGACGGCACAGAGGAACTCTCAATGAAAGCACCAATGTCGGTGTCAAAACCGGCGGATCTCAGGTAGGGGGTCCCGAACTGTGCGTCTAGGCGGATGGTAACAGGAGACAAGGGACACGATGTTTTTACCCAGGTTCGGGCCCTCTCGATGGAGGTAAAACCCTACTCCTGCTTGATTGATATTGATGATATGGGTAGTACAAGAGTGGATCTACAACGAGATCAAGGAGGCTAAACCCTAGAAGCTAGCCTATGGTATGATTGTTGTAATGGTTGTTCGTCCTACGGACTAAAACCCTCCGGTTTATATAGACATCGGAGAGGGCTAGGGTTACACAGATTCGGTTACAATGGTAGGAGATCTACATATCCGTATTGCCAAGCTTGCCTTCCACGCCAAGGAAAGTCCCATCTGGACACGGGACGAAGTCTTCAATCTTGTATCTTCATAGTCTTGGAGTCCGGCCGACGATGATAGTCCAGCTATCCGGACACCCCCTAGTCCAGGACTCCCTCACTCACTGTGGTCTGTTTCTTCTCAGTAATCAAGCTCGAGGAAGGAAGAACCACGTGGCAGAGGACAGTGAGGCGGAACAACAATGGCCATCCAATTTTGTGCAGTTCCACTAAAATTGAGGAAGACATGCCCGGGTATGGAGACACGCATCGCTGTTTCCAAAAATATAAAAAAGGGTCAATGAAAAGTACACCAACAAAGAGAAGCATCATAATTATATCTTGATGGGAACTAAACCAGGATACCCGAGAAAAAAAGCATTTCTTCATTTAACCAGTGATAGTACTACCACCATATGGACAATGACCGCACAACCACCATGTACTTTTTGTCGAAACAACATGTATACCTCCACCGAGGCATAAATCAGGACAACTTTTCGAGTGGCATTTCCTCTAATAGTACTAGTAGGTGATGTTGGACCAGCCGACGAACCCTAGCTACTATGCATGGGGAGCTGGGGAGTAGTCACATAGAAGAAAACCCGCACGCAGCGACCTGGGGAGCTGGACCAGTACAAGAAGTTATACCTCAGGTGGGCGAGATGTCGTTTAGGCCGGCGGGCAGGATCTGCCCACACGATGGCAGCGAGCAAGGGCACGGAGGATCTTCGTCCGTGCCAGCGCCGGCTCCGAGAGGACGGTACGCATTGGATCCCTCCATTACCGACGACAACAACGTCAACACTGCACCTCCTCACCTCCCATAGCGGACGGGGTTCGGCCGGATCTGTGACCACCGGTGAGGAGAGAGATAGACTGGACACTGTCATCTTGTTTTGATATGGAGAGGGTGAGAGAGCGAGACGCGAGAAATCTATCAAACAAGAGGCTATAATGGAGTAAAAAATCTCTCCATAGCAGTGCTTTTAAATAGAATACGCGCGCTCCCGAAAAAAAGAAACAAAAACTGGCTGAAATTTTTTAAGGGTCTGTCTAGGACACATCTAGCTGTGACATAGTTATGTCACATCTAAGTTGATGTCCACTCTGTTTGTGGTCTATTTTTTTTGTCCTAGTTTTTTTGTTTCTTGTTGCTATATTATATACTTGTGGGAGCTTAGATGTGATATCCTTAAATAACATCTAGATGTGAATTATACAAACTGATTTTCTAACGTACCAAGAAAGAAAACTCGATCAAAAAAACGCCCCCGCTTCCAGGTCGCGAGAGTCGTCGCGCGCACACACATAGACATATACATGAATATCCGTGTTTACGTAAAATTCCATTTCCATCTCCATCTCCAATCATATTTGTCCAACTGGCACATTATTTACGTTGTTAATTATATACGCAGCAATATTAACGTACATCATCTCTTGTTTGCGCACGTCCGGACCGCTGCCATGTCCGGTCCTGACCAACCCGAACCCTCTTCATCACTCGCGCGTGCTTCCCGCCCGAAACGGTCAGTGCCGCATTCATGCCCGGCCAGAGCGGACGTGACCTCTCACTGGCGCCGGCATTGAAGCGGCGCCGGCCGAGAGAGTGTCGCCCGCGCCGCTTCCGGGTGCACGCGGCTGCTCCGCGTTCGAAGGTCGCAATAGCCGGCTACAACATGCATGTAAAAAGTTCTTGGGAGTCCGTGCTACAGCTAGCTATCCTCCCCCAACTCGTCAGTCTCTTCCAGTAGTGCTAGTAGTACTCCATGGCGTGATCCATAGACAAGCATGCGGAAAAGTTATCATATACTCAGTTTGCGGTGAGTGGCATGCTGAGCGACCATGTGGGGTCGAGCCGTGGAGGAGGGTGAGACACGAACACGACAGACGTGATTTAAATGTTGGTTTTGCTCGATGGCGCGATCCAACGAAACGAAATGTTGGTTTCTCTCCGTTTCCATTTTTTCTCCGGAAAAACGAAAACTTTCCACTCCATTTTCATTCCTATTCCAAGGTTGCCCCGTTACAACATTCCATCAAATACAAAGGAAAACTAACACGCATGTTGATGCATCTCAATGATTCACATATCATAGCCAATATTTACTTCACAACTAAAGAAAAAAGTTGTGAGAGCGTGTACGAAAGAAAAACTGCTGATGGGGTCACTACAACTTAAACCCTAAACCCTAAACATGATTTAATTCCCTGGCCAGGTAGAACCTGTGGAAGGAAAGACGGCTGGCACCCTCGGATCATACGATGTTGTTGTGCAGTTCCACTAAAATCGACCTGAGCATCCCTGATGGCAAAGATATTGAAGAAGTGTGATTAGAATAATACTACTGGCACTAGTTCATGAGACATAAACTCATCACAAGTAGAAGCCGGTAGAAGTAGAGAAAGATCGACATGGAGACTAGTGTGGCCAAGCCAAAGTGTGGCTAGCCACACAAGTATGGCAAGCCACACAAGTGTGGCTAAGAAATTGGATGCCAAACTTTGGCAAAAGTTGGCAAAAAAATTGTCTCTTTGACAAGTGGGCCATAGGGGCAATAAAGTGTGGCAAGCCAAAGTGTGGCAAAAACCAAACACATGCTTGGCAAACTGTAGCTGCCAAATTTTGGCTTGGCAAACTGTGGCTGGGAATCAAACAGTAGTGGAGCAAGCCGGCTCCAAAAGGAAGATGGACTACCTGGGACGTCGGGCTGTAGCTAGAAGGGCAGTTGGGACGCGGCATCAGCCCATACCGCGGTGACCCCCGATTGGGACGCACCGACTGTGGGTTTTCTCCCTCGCCGATGCCGACCGCGTCTACGCAGAACATTGTTCCCTTCCCCAGCTGTGGGATCAGGCCCGTCGTTCTATGCTTGTGAAGAGAGCAACCTTAGCAAGCAGGCTTGTAGCTTAGGCTCCTGCTAGTGTATATATAGTGGTTTTCTTTTTCTCTCCATATCAACCATTTTATATTGCGTACATGTCATTTAAGAGTGAAATGATGGTTGCTTCTTCTGACTAACTTACTGTGTGATTTGACTGCTCCTTTGTGGCCCCTATACGTACTCCCCCTACGTGTATGCAACAGTCACACATACACATGGACGCAAAAACGCACGCGACGCCCTAATGCATGCATGTCCAAGCACACAACAGAACACACACGGTCACGCTAAATGCTCAACCTACACGTGCATGCACACACATACTCAGTCAGGGTGAGCTAGTGACTGTATAAACACCGGAATATATATATATTGAGCGCAATGAGCATATATGAAGTCCACTGACCGTATTTTTACAAATATACAGTGACAGATAGTGTATTTATCTCATTTGAAATTAATCCATATTAACCGGAGAGGAGGCAGTATGGACTAGCATTACTTGCGTGCGGTGGCTCGCAGGACAAGGAGAAACTTTTGACTAATGCAAGCTCTCCCTCGCTCAGGTGGTGGACGTGCAACAGTTAATTCTGTGTCAGATTGCCAGAAGCATACACTATACTACTAGTGCTACTATTGTTCGACTTCCCGAATAGGCGAACAGCCAAGCGCAAAGTTTACTAATATAGTCTATAAAGGTACATACTATACTAGTACTAGGACCGGATGGAGGAGCGTCTGCACTCTTATTATAATTTTAAAATGTGATAAAGCAATCTTCAACGCATTTGGTTCTCTTCGAGGGTTCTCGCATGTGATAATGAAAGTTGATTGCATGGAACACTCGCCAAAATTCTCGCTTAATTCTAGCTCATATCCTGTGACAAATAGTAGCGCTCGGTAATATTTCCTCTTTTTTTGTTATTCAGCATGTAAACAGGTCAGCAAACCTTGCGGCACATCTTCGTGCGAACCGTGCTTGCTGCACTTTGAATGTGGCCGAGAGCTGGCTTGATGAAACACCTTGCTTCCTACTTCTTTTTTTGCGGGGTACCTCGCTTCCTAGTGACCAATGTCTTGGCTGATCGTCCTAAGAATGCTTATATATGAATAAAGCTCTCTCATTTACCCGCAAAAAAGATTAAGCCATATTAACCGGAAAGGAGGGAGTATGGACTAGCACTACTTTTTGGTGTGTCCCGTCAACTCGCAGAATGAGGAGAAGCTTGCAGGACAAGGTGAAGCTCGCTTACGCCTTTTGACTAATGCAACCTACCCTCGGTGGACATGCATCCGTCCATTCGGTGTCAGATTGTCAGAGGCATACACTGTAGTACCCTACATGCGGAGTACCATCATTGTTCGACTTCACGAAGAGGCGAAGAGCCAAGCACAGTAGTACGAGTAGTAGTACTACTAGAACCGCATGGTGGAGCGTTTGTACTCTTATTTCTTTTTATCTCTGATAAAGTACATGTTTATTCCGAAAAAGGGCAAAAACGGCAGCCCAACATGTAATGAATGATATCGATCAACCAACCATGCTCGAATATATCTTGGCCTCCATGCGAACCCGTCTGTGTGTTCTCGCTCCTCGTCTCTCTCAAGGAACGACGGGTTGGCTCTTTGCCGTCAATTGAGATCGGTTTGCTCACACTCCTGTCCCACATGTCAGTGATATGCCAAGAGGAGGTGCATTGACCGACTGGCCATACGCGTACTTGGTTTTGAACCTTCATACTACTCCTCCCTCCGTCACAGTTTACAGGGCGCGCTTCATTATGATGCATTTCTCTCAATGCATTTCCACCACCAGAGAGACTTTAGATGCGTTTGGTTTAATGCTCAATTAATTAGGGCGTGGTAACCGCAATCAAGTCAACAATTTTCTCTCCATGTAACTACGGAGTGGAGTAAGTGCATGCATGTGTGTACCCGGGGTGGAAGCACTGCATGCATGTGTGTACGCATTATTCCCTCTAGTAATAGACGCCGTGCTATAACTACCAATGCTATTTTTCAGGCCGATCACTAGTCGCCTTGGTCCCACAGATCTTTTTTCTTTTTTCTGAAGCACGCTGTATAAAAAGTGACGGATGGAGTAGTATGAGCGGATTCAAAGAAGAGCATATTGATGGTTGCTTCTTCAGAGCAACTTACAGTGGGAAAGGTGGGGCTTACGATTTGACTGCTCATTACTCACTATTAATGCGGCGCAACGACCGGGCTGAGTCTCCCATGCGGTTGTGCACTACCCCCTCGGTTCTTAAATATACTCTGGAGTATATTTGTCTTTCTAGAGATTTCAACGAGTGACTACTCAAATATTTATCTTTTTAGAGATTTCAAATGGACTGGCACATACGGATGTATATACATATTTTAGAGTGTAGATTCTCTCATTTTGCTCCGTATGTAGTCACTTGTTGAAATCTCTAGAAAGACGAATAGAATATTTAGGATCGGAGGGAGTACACATACGAAGCAAAATGAGTGAATCTACACTCTCAAATATGCCCGTTTGAAATTTGTAAAAAGACAAATATTTAGGAACGAAGGAGTATAATTTTGTGCATGGCACATGGACCCGGATGATGAAGAGGCTTCTGGCAATGCTATCAAGCTTCCATCATTTGTTTACATAGTTGACGTACTATACAAATAATTTTCCAGCGAGACATGAAATTGTACAATGGTGTGAGCTTTCAGCTTCTGTTTCGCGTGTCTTGCCATCGATGCTCTTTCGGAAACAATAAAAAACTAACTTCCTTGCAAATGCATATCAATTATTAGCAGATCAGAGCTAATAATTACATCACAACTGAAGACAGAGTTGTGAGAAGGTTTTAAATTAAAATTGATCCATGCTTTCATTAGCAGCAACGTCCCCCCAGCTCTGTCTAAATCAACAAGGCATGTTGGGAAAAAAGTAGCTGTCTGGAGCATGCAACATTCCGATCATTTTGTGCAGTTCCACTAAAATAGAGTTGAGCGTCCCTGTTCCAAGGATATTAAGTGTGATTACGATAATAGAGGACTGCTGATGAAACAATAAACACATAAATAGAAGCCGGTCACCTTTGCAGTCTCTCTTAAGACTAACTAGTTGGAGAAGATTAGGCTCGGAGTTGGATGAGGAGGATAGAGCAAAACCAATCTCCCTTTGTGCAGTTGCACTAAAATGTAGAGACGTTGCCCATGTGACATTTTAGTACAACTGCACAAAACACTCTTAAGAAAAAAGTGATTTGTGCAATTCACCAAAAGGTCGCAATAGCAACGAGGTGAAAGGGATAGCCATGTTTGCAAAAAAGAGGTAGAAAGGAAACAATTACTGGCCAATAACAGTTGATGACACATGCGACGACAAAAAAGAAGCATATTCCTTGCCCTAAGGGAAGATAACAACACAATTGTGTTTGTCTAAAATGGTGTGAGGACGAGAATGCAACATGGAAAGCACGCTGGACGAGCTACGTTTTGGGCAAAGAACTATGGAAGATCCACATGCACCGATGTGGGAAGACGGGCAGTGGAGCAAGGCCGGATGGGATACCTGGAGGTCGTCGGGATGTAACTAGGTGAGCGGCAGCGGGCGGAATCTGCGAGCAGGTGGCGTAGGCCCTGCTGCGCCGGAGCTTAGTCAGAGAGAACGGCGTGTACTGCAGATCGGGACGTGCTGCCTCGGTGCCGTCGAATGGAGAAACGACGCACTTCCTCCCTTTCCCCCGACGGACGGGATGCGGCCGGATCAGTGACCAACGGTGAGAGAGAGAGAGAGGCCACCGCACTCCCTTTCCCCCGGCGGACGGGATGCGGCCGGATCAGTGACCAACGGTGAGAGAGAGAGAGAGGCCACTGCAGCCTTGTGTGAGATACTCTGAAGAGCGACAAACCAGGCACGCAAGTCTCCATTGTATATAGTGAGCGGATTACCTTTTTCTCCATAAAAATCATTTTATATTCTATGTACGTGCCATTGAGCGCTATAACTTTATTTAAAAATAACGCGGCAACGCGTCAAGTCGAACTTTGTTTCGTGCAGGCGTGGTACACGACCTCCCTAGGTAAACAACCGCTACGAGCGTTCAAATTAGCATGTGGGCTGCCATTTCGTAAAGAAATGAGCTCCACCATGTACCCGCGTGGGTGTGGCTGGGCACGAAGCGTGAGCATGTGCACGGTGCACCTATTCTCTTCTTGTATACGTACACCACCTACGTGGGGTTGTGTGAGAGAGATACAAACCTAGAGAGATATAGTGTGTGGGTTCTTGAGAGTTTTTTTTGGGGGGTCAATCAAAAAATGTAACATATGCAATGTGTGTGAAATAGAGTCCTGGATATAACACATATATAGAGGGGGCGATCCACGAGAAGAGAGTGGAGGTATCACCGGCTTGAGGTGTCCATAGAATCGAAAAGAGGGATGATGTGTGTGTGTGGGCGCGCGCGATCGATAAAGAGTGCCATCGAATTTGTGTGTGCCCACGTCAAAGATATAGAGTGGTTGGCCTACTGGAACGTGAGAGGGGACATGTGCAATTTGTCTCAGTGGCATGGATACCTACCTGCAGCGCTCGACTATCGGTGTGTGGTGGGGGAAGAGGGAGACTCAATTAACTATAGAGGTAGAATGGCTAGTGTATGTGTGGAGGAGGAGAGAGGCCTACCTCATGTATTAAGGAGATCGATCTGCCTCATGTATTAAGGGAGATCGATCGGCATCCATGCATATGTGCAGGAGAGGAATAAGGTTGGGAGAGAGACAGAGCTAGAGTGTTGGAGGGGGTGGTAGTGGAGTTGCTTCTAACAAATGGTGGGATAGGCTTGCTAGACAAACGGAGGGCACGCCCGTAATATCAATAAGAGAGGATATGGCTGCTTGTTGTCTGTGCACGTGCGTGTGAGAGACGGGTAAGGAGACATGGACGAATGATGAGGGGGGGACGATTTGGCTATGGTAAGCAGACATAACTACATAGGAAGATCAATCGCCCTTTGTTAGAGAAAGGAGACACATAACTTGTGACGTACGTCGATTGATGGGGGGGGGTAGTTAAAGTCGATCCAGGTATATGTTGGGAGATCGATTGGTATACATGCATGTGTGTGTTAGAAGCAAACGAGGCACGAGGAGAAGGATAGAGATAGAGGGATGCATGTAGGAGGTGGTACGAGAGGCATACTATATCGAGCGGGGAGGAGTGTGCGAGTACGAGAACGATGAAAAGAGTGGTGGGAGTGAGGCATGGACGGTGACAAGAGAAGAGGGGAAGCTTGTGTTTGTGCTAGGCACACCTGGATAGAGAGGCATATTGGTCGATGTGTGCCGTAAACAAGTAGCTGGGGGGCCTACACACACCGTGGGTGAACGACCTAAAGTGAAAAGACGAATTTGCGCGATGGAGCTAGAGAATGCTGAGGGAGGGTGGGAGGGATGCGGGCGTGTGCATGCACAAGAGAAAGTTAGCGCTAGCTAAAAAGATAAGAGGGTTGTGTGGGTGTAAAAGACGAATAGAGATCATATATACTTCATTATAAAAAGCGAATTCAGATATTTGAAGAATTTATCATAGTGTTTTAAACCGACGCATGTGTGAATATATATAATGGTGATACACATGGTGTGTTTATGAACATGTTATACTACATTTAATATATTTTATCTCTACTCTTATAAAAAATGGAGTTGTTCATGATGGTGTGCCTGCCATCCTGCATTATAGGCCGTCCGATTTATATCTGGCGGATAGCAAGGAAACTATGATGGTTGAAGTTGGCAACAATCATGATTGTAGATTCTTATTGAAATAGAGAAACGAATTCAAATTTAGTTCTAATTGCAGCGGTAGTATAGACATTTGGAATGCACTAAAATGTTGGTATGAGTAGGTTACATGCATTATACAGCAAGCAAAAAAAATTAATCGGACATAACATGGATTCATACTCCCTCCTTCCATCTATATAGGGCGTAATGAGATTTTTAAGACCGCCTTTGACTATTGACAAGATTAATAGTACATGACATGCACAATGTGAAAATTATATCATTGAAAGAACCTTCCACAGACGAAGTTAACGGTGTGCTTTGTGTAAGTTGCATGTCATATATCATTGCTCTAATATTTGGTCAAAGTTAGCATCGAAAAACGCATTAGGCCCTATATAGATGGAAGGAGGGAGTAGCTTTGAATAGCATTTGTATAGTAAACCGGGGCAAGACTCTCTCTTTGTGTGGTGTGAATAGTTTTATTTTTTTTTGTTTTCTTTTTGGTTGAGGGAAGTGTGAATTGATTTGGTACGTACAAGTACAATATTACTACACATTAGGCTTGTCCCTAAAATTCAACCCGCGTCTTGTTATATCCCGAAAATTCAGATATTGTGCTCCCAAAACTGGCGCCTTCACAACCCGCGCCTTGCTATCCCGAAATTACAACGCGCGCGAAAACTCCCTCTAGCTGCCAAATCCCGACACGCGAAATTCCCCTTCTAACCCTGAGCCGAAAGGGCCGCTAGTTCAAATCGGTGGGGGGGGGGGGTACTTTTGTAACACACCCTACATTTTGGACAAGCGCGTCCCTAAGTCATGCTTCACCCCCTCCCATCGCCCTCTTTTCACCATTCGAAATCCCAAGCCGCCATAACCTTGATACGTCCCCAACGTATCTATAATGTTTGATTGCTCCATGCTACTTTATCTACTGTTTTGGACTATATTGGGCTTTATTTTCCACTTTTATATTATCTTGGGACTAACCTATTAACTCCGGCCCAGCCCAGAATTGGTGTTTTTTGCCTATTTTAGTGTTTCGAAGAAACGGAATATCAAACGGAGTCCAAACGGAATGAAACCTTCGGGAACATGATTTTCTCACCGAACGTGATCCAGGAGACTTGGACCCTACTCCAAGGAACAAAAGAGGCTGTCACAAGGGTGGGGGGCGCCCCCCCTAGGGCGCGCCCCTGCCTCGTGGCCCCCTTGTTGCTCCACCGATGTACTCCTTCCTCCTATATATACGTACGTACCCCCAAACGATCAGAAGAGGAGCCAAAAACCTAATTCCACCGCCGCAACCTTCTGTATCCACGAGATCCCATCTTGGGGCCTGTTCTGGAGCTCCGCCGGAGGGGGCATCCACCACGGAGGGCTTCTACATCAACACCATAGCCCCTCCGATGAAGTGTGAGTAGTTTACTTCAGACCTTCGGGTCTATAGCTAGTAGCTAGATGGCTTCTTCTCTCTTTTTGGATCTCAATACAATGTTCTCCCCCTCTCTCGTGGAGATCTATTCGATGTAATCTTCTTTTTGCGGTGTGTTTGTTGAGATCGATGAATTGTGGGTTTATGATCCAGCTTATCTATGAATAATATTTGAATCTTCTCTGAATTGTTTTATGTATGATTGATTTATCTTTGCAAGTCTCTTGGAATTATCCGTTTGGTTTGGCCAACTAGATTGGTAGTTCTTGCAATGGGAAAAGTGCTTAGCTTTGGGTTCAATCTTGCGGTGTCCTTTCCCAGTGACAGAAGGGGCAGCAAGGCACGTATTGTATTGTTGCCATCGAGGATAACAAGATGTTTTTTTATCATATTGCATTAATTTATCCCTCTACATCATGTCATCTTGCTTAAGGCGTTACTCTGTTTTTAACTTAATACTCTAGATGCATGCTGGATAGGGGTCGATGAGTGGAGTAATAGTAGTAGATGCAAAATCATTTCGATCTACTTGTCTTGGACGTGATGCCTATATACATGATCATTACCTAGATATACTCATAACTATGCTCAATTCTGTCAATTGCTCAACAGTAATTTGTTCACCCGCCGTAGAATATCTATGCTCTTGAGAGAAGCCACTAGTGAAACCTATGGCCCCGGGTCTATTCTCATCATATCAATCTCCATTACTTTATTACTTGCTTTGTTTTTAGTTTGCCTTTTACTTTTCACTTTGCATCTATATACCAAAAATACCAAAAAAATTATTTATCATCTCTATCATATCTCACTCTCGTAAGTGACCGTGAAGGGATTGACAACCCCTAATCGCGTTGGTTGCGAGGAGCTATCGTTTTGTGTAGGTACGAGGGACTTGTGCATGGTCTCCTACTGGATTGATACCTTGGTTCTCAAAAACTGAGGGAAATACTTACGCTACTTTGCTGCATCATCCTCTCCTCTTCTGGGAAATCCAACGCAGTGCTCAAGAGGTAGCAAGAACAATTTCTGGCGCCGTTGCCAGGGAGGCTCACGCAAGAGCAAGTCAACCATACCAAGTACCCATCACAATCCCTATCTCTCGCATTACATTATTTGCCATTTGCCTCTCGTTTTCCTCTCCCCCACTTCACCCTTGCCGTTTTATTCGCCCTCTCTTTCCCAATCTCCTTCTCTCCTTCCAGTTGCCTTTTCCTCATCCGTTTGTTTGATCGTGTGTTAGTTTGTTTGCTTGTCGTCATGACTAGTCTCATATCTTCTCCGTTATCTCCCGAGAATGAAGTTCTAAAGTTTAAGCAAAGGGAGGGAGAAAATCTAAAAGACGCTTGGTATAGAATTTGCAATGCTCAAAATAGATCTACCAGGAAGCAATCTACTTCAGTTTTCTTCGTAATTTTTACGTAGGTGCTAATCCTTGGTATAGATATATCCTTGATACCATTACCGGAGGGAATTTCTTGGGTAGCCATACTTTTGATTCTTATAATGCTTTAATAGACTTATTTGGCTCACCACCTCTTTTGATTAATGGAACTATGTTAACTTTGGAGCATGTTATGCAAAGACTTGAAATTATTGAGAATAAAGTTGCTACCCTTGAATCAATTGAAAATCTTGATAAAAAGATCCACAATCAAATTACCCAATATGGATCTAAGGTAGGAATGACTTTGAAAAATATTAAAGAAAAAGAACCCATAGTTAATGAAAAAATAAATCTAGATTCCACAAGAATTGATAAACTTGAGGGTATCATTACCAACTTGGGAGCTGCTTTTTCTTCCATACAAAACACTCCAAGTTCGTCTACTAAAAATTCTAAGCTTATTTATGTTCCTAGGAATAAGGGTGAGTCATCTAGTAAGGAAACTGCGGATCTTAAATCTATAAGTGTTCGTCCCAATCTTTTTACCATCATTAGGGAACCTTTTGCTATAAATGAATTTTTCTATCTTTTGCCTGAAAATTTGACAATTACAAGAAAGAAATAAAATTCTAAAAGAGGTAGATGCCTCATCAAAGAATTTGCCTACCAAAGATGGCAATACCTAGATCCATCCTTGCTTTTATGCCTAGCTAGGGGCGTTAAACGATAGCGCTTGTTGGGAGGCAACCCAATTTTATTTTTGTTTTTTGTTTTTGCTTCTGTTTAGGAATAAATAATCCATATAGCCTCTGTTTGGATGTGTTTTTATCTTTTAATTAGTGTTTTTGCCAAGTATAACATATAGGATAACCTACGATGATAGTTGATTTGATTCTGCTGAAAAATAGAAACTTTGCACGCACAAATATAATTTTGTTAAATCACAGACACGTGCTTTTGGGTTGATTCTTTTTGCTGATGTTCCATAACCAAATTTTCCAGGACTTCGTATTTTGGTAGGATTTTTAGAGTTCCAGAAGTTTGCGTTAGTTACAGATTGCTTCAGACTGTTCTGTTTTTGACAGATTCTGTTTTGCGTGTGTTGTTTGCTTATTTTGATGAATCTATGGCTAGTAAAATAGTTTATAATCCATAGAGAAGTTGTAATACAGTAGGTTTAACACCACTATAAATAAAGAATGATTTCATTACAGTGCCTTAAAGTAGTCTTTTGTTTTCTTTCTTCAACGGAGCTCACGAGATTTCTATTGAGTTTTGTGTTGTGAAGTTTTCAAGTTTTAGGTGAATTCTTTTGATGGATTATGGAACAAGGAGTGGAAAGAGCCTAAGCTTGGGGATGCCCATGGCACCCCCAAGATAATCCAAGGACACCAAAAAGTCAAAGCTTGGGGATGCCCCGGAAGGCATCCCCTCTTTCGTCTACTTCCATCGGTAATTTACTTGGAGCTATATTTTTATTCACCACATGATATGTGTTTTGCTTGGAGCGTCTTGTATTATTTGCGTCTTTGCTTGTTAGTTTACCACAATCATCCTTGCTGTACACACCTTTTGAGAGAGCCATACATGAATTGGAATTTGCTAGAATACTCTATGTGCTTCACTTATATCTTTTGAGCTTGATAGTTTTGCTCATAGTGCTTCACTTATATCTTTTGAGCGTGATAATTTTTGCTCTAGTGCTTCACTTAGATCTTTTAGAGCACGGTGGTGGATTTGTTTTAAAGAAACTATTGATCTCTCATGCTTCACTTAGATTATTTTGAGAGTCGTTAATAGCATGGTAATTTGCTTAATATTAATATACTTGGTATTCAAGATATGTGAAACTTTCTTTTGAGTGCGTTGAATACTAAGATAAGTTTGATGCTTGATAATTGTTTTGAGATATGGAGGTGATAATATCAAAGTCGTGCTAGTTGAGTAATTGTGAATTTGAGAAATGCTTGTGTTGAAGTTTGCAAGTCCCGTAGCATGCACGTATGGTTAAAGTTGTGTAACAAATTTGAAACATGAAGTGTACCTGGCTTGTGCATCCTTATGAGTGGCGGTCGGGGACGAGCGATGGTCTTTTCCTACCAATCTATCCCCCTAGGAGCATGCACGTAGTACTTGATTTTTGATGACTTCTAAATTTTTGCAATAAGTATATGAGTTCTTTTGACTAATGTTGAGTCCATGGATTATACGCACTTTTACCTCTCCGCCATTGCTAGCCTCTTCGGTATCGTGCATTGCCCTTTCTCACCTTAAGAGTTGGTGCAAACTTTGCCGGTGCATCCAAACCCCGTGATACGATACACTCTATCACACATAAACCTCCTTATATCTTCCTCAAAACAGCCACCATACCTACCTATCATGGCATTTCCATAGCCATTCCGAGCTATATTGCCATGCAACTTCCATCATCATCTTCATGACATACATTACTTTTGTCATATTGCCATTGCATGATCATGTAGTTGACATCGTATTTGTGGCAAATCCACCATGTTATTTTTCATACATGTCACTCTTGATTCATTGCACCATCCCGGCACACCGCCGGAGGCATTCATATAGAGTCATATCTTGTTCTAAGTTTCGAGTTGTAATCCTTATGTTGTAATCAATAGAAGTGTGATGATCATCATTATTAGAGCATTGCCCAAAAAAAGAGAAGAAAGGCCAAAAGAAAAAAAGAAAGGCCCAAAAAAAGAGAAAATAAATAAAAAGGGCAATGCCACTATCTCTTTTTCCACACTTGTGCTTCAAAGTAGCACCTTGTTCTTCATGTAGCGAGTCTCATATATTATGCTTCAAAGTAGCACCTTGTTCTTCATGTAGTGAGTCTCATAAGTTGTCTTTTTATATACTAGTGGGAATTTTTTATTATAGAACTTGGCTTGTATATTCCTACGGTGGGCTTCCTCAAATGCCCTAGGTCTTCATGAGCGAGCGAGTTGGATGCACACCCACTAGTTTTCTTTTGTTGAGCATTCATAGCTCTAGTGCATCCGTTGCATGGCAATCCCTACTCCTCATGTTGACATCAATTGATGGGCATCTCCATAGCCCGTTGATTATCCTCGTCAATGTGAGACTTTCTCCTTTTTTGTCTTCTCCACACAATCCCCATCATCATATTCTATTCCACCCATAGTGCTATATCCATGGCTCACGCTCATGTATTGTGTGAAGGTTGAAAAAGTTTGAGATTATTTAAGTATGAAACAATTTCTTGGCTTGTCATTGGGGGTATAGAAGTTGGGAACATATTTGTGTGACGAAAATGAAGCATAGCCCAACTATATGATTTTGTAGGGATGAACTTTCTTTTGCCATGCTATTTTGAGAAGACATAATTGCTTTGATTAGTATGCTTGAAGTATTATTATTTTTATGTCAATATGAACTTTTGTCTTGAATCTTTCGGATCTGAATATTCATACCACAATTTAGATGACTTACATTGAAATTATGCCAAAGTATCACTCCGCATCAAAAATTCTTTTTTTATCATTTACCTACTCGAGGACGAGCAGGAATTAAGCTTGGGGATGCCTGATACGTCTCCAACGTATCTATAATTTTTGATTGCCCCATGCTACTTTATCTACTATTTTGGACTATATTGGGCTTTATTTCCCACTTTTATATTATTTTTTGGGACTAACCAATTAACCGGAGGACCAACCCAGAATTGCTGTTTTTTGCCTATTTCAGTGTTTCAAAGAAACGGAATATCAAACGGAGTCCAAACGGAATGAAACTTTTGGGAACGTGATTTTCTCACCGAACGTGATCCAGGAGACTTGGACCCTACTCCAAGGAACAAAAGAGGCGGTCACGAGGGTGGGGGGCGCGCCCCCCTAGGGCGTGCCCCCTGCCTCGTGCCCCCCCTGTTGCTCCACCGATGTACTCCTTCCTCCTATATATACCTACATACCCCCAAACGATCAGAAGAGGAGCCAAAAACCTAATTCCACCACCGCAACCTTCTGTATCCACAAGATCCCATCTTGGGGCCCGTTCTGGAGCTCCGCCGGAGGGGGCATCCACCACGGAGGGCTTCTACATCAACACCATAGCCCCTCCGATGAAGTGTGAGTAGTTTACTTCAGACCTTAGGGTCTATAGCTAGTAGCTAGATGGCTTCTTCTCTCTTTTTGGATCTCAATACAATGTTCTCCCCCTCTCTCGTGGAGATCTATTCGATGTAATCTTCTTTTTGCGGTGTGTTTGTTGAGATCGATGAATTGTGGGTTTATGATCCAGCTTATCTATGAATAACATTTGAATCTTCTCTGAATTCTTTTATGTATGATTGAGTTATCTTTGCAAGTCTCTTGGAATTATCTGTTTGGTTTGGCCAACTAGATTGGTAGTTCTTGCAATGGGAGAAGTGCTTAGCTTTGGGTTCAATCTTGCGTGTCCTTTCCCAGTGACAGAAGGGGCAGCAAGGCACGTATTGTATTGTTGCCATTGAGGATAACAAGATGCTTTTTTATCATATTGCATGAATTTATCCCTCTACATCATGTCATCTTGCTTAAGGCGTTACTCTATTTTTAACTTAATACTCTAGATGCATGCTGGATAGCGGTCGATGAGTGGAGTAATAGTAGTAGATGCATAATCGTTTTGGTCTACTTGTATTGGACGTGATGCCTATATACATGATCATTACCTAGATATACTCATAACTATGCTCAATTATGTCAATTGCTCAACAGTAATTTGTTCACCCACCGTAGAATATCTATGCTCTTGAGAGAAGCCACTAGTGAAACCTATGGCCCCCGGGTCTATTCTCATCATATCAATCTCCATTACTTTATTACTTGCTTTGTTTTTACTTTGCCTTTTACTTTTCACTTTGCATCTATATACCAAAAATACCAAAAATATTATTTATCATCTCTATCATATCTCACTCTCGTAAGTGAACATGAAGGGATTGACAACCCCTAATCGCGTTGGTTGCGAGGAGCTATCATTTTGTGTAGGTACGAGGGACTTGTGCGTGGTCTCCTACTGGATTGATACCTTGGTTCTCAAAAACTGAGGGAAATACTTACGCTACTTTGCTGCATCATCCTCTCCTCTTCGGGGAAATCCAACGCAGTGCTCAAGAGGTAGCAAACCTCTCCGCTCCAGCCACGAAACCCGACCCTCCTCCGTCCGCCACGTCACCGCTGCCCAGCCGGAGCCTCTTCCCTGACGACGTCGTCCACCGCAACAGCTCGACGTCCCTCGTCCACCTCCCCAGATGAGGATCCGTCGTCCATCTCGCCGTCCCGCCGGTTCAGCCGCCCCGTCCTCCACCTACAAGGAGCTGCTTTGACGACCGCCTCGTCTATTGCGGCTGCTCCATCCCCACAGCACCGCCTTAACTTGCTCCACCGGAACCGCAGCATCCTCACCGACTCCTTGGACGAAGTCGAGGCCTACTCGGCGCAACCAAAGATGTTGTACACTCATCGCATCGCACCTTCTCCTTAACTCGACCTCCGGGCGTGGACGGTGCTCCATCCCGCACCCCCATGGAGCGGCTACCTTGAAGCCGACGCCGCGGGCGACATCTCCACGACGGCTCTCCCCCAGTGCGAGGCCCCTTCGGTGGCAGCGTCCATACCAGCCGGATCTGCTGCTGCTACTGCTCCAGCTCTCGCTCGCTCGCTCGCGTTGCTGCTGCTGCTCCGGCTCTCGCTCGCTCGCTCGCGTTGCTGCTGCTCCGGCTCTCGCTCGATCGCTCGCTCGCCCAGCTGCTGCTGCTGCTCTCCCCCTCGCTTGTGCTGCTGCTCTGCTCCGATTAAGCCACACTTCAGTCCACTGAATTGACTTTTCGGTCAGTCGATTTTCAGGGGTTGTGGGGGGGCTCGCCGGAGTTAAGGAAGAACCACCCGCAGCGGGGATGGGGGCTTGCCGGAGAGGTACCCGACTATATATCTTAGGGTTCAGGGTAGGGGGGCGGGGGGCCTAGAGGGCTGGCCAGGGCGGCGGTGGCGAGTTGTTTCGGGGCGGCGAGGCGGCGCTGGGGACGGCGGTTCGGCCGGTGGTGGCTGGCGGCTCAGGGGGGTGCAGGTTGAAGATGAACTGCACGCCCTCCCTAAACTACATGTCAAGTGCCTCTCTGCTACCATTGCGTTTAGTTTCGATAGTAGCATTCAGATTCCACAGCTAATTTCAGTTTCGACAGTTAAGTTCAGAGTCAACAGTTTTTACCTCATCTGTTGTAGTCAGGTGGTTTTTGGTGATGTTAATTTTACATCCATTTTACATCATCTATTTTAGATGCTATTAGAATCCCACTTGAGATTGACGATGTCTATCTTGTGCTGCTTCAGCCTTGGTGTCTTACGGCTCACCGGAGCTGCTCCAACGATAGAACGATCCATCACAACAGAGCAGTGCCCTGGACATCGTCTACAGATTCCTCAGATCTTCCTCCACACCTCCGACAGCCACCTCTGCCTCAACTGCTTCAGCGACCAACCCAATGATGCTGAGGTCGACACGGCTACGGCAAAGAGGTTGTACACTTGTTGCATCACTTATTACTATACATTCACATCGATCCATTAGGGCTATTTTGGTTCAACGGAAAAACGTCGATCCACTGGTTGCTACCATCACTCTAAATTTCTACATGCTCTCCTTACAGAATCTCACCATATTTTTTTCGTATGCATGTCAGATATTGTACTCAGTCATGCTGAACATGTAGAGAAAAAAAGAAGAGTTTTGCGCGGCAATACAATGTCATGCAGACATAGCTCCATGGTGGGTTCAATGGCAAACCCTCCCCACCCCTCTCCAGATTGTAATCCAGAGGAAGATATCTGTTCTGAGGCGTATTCAGACGCCGCTGACCACTCCTATTTACCCCCAAGGTGTTTGCTCTACCTTGGCATGATGATGTTATTCATATCATGCATATGTTGCCTTGAAGTGCCTACTTTTGACATCATATATGTCATCTGCTTAGTTTAGACATGTTCTATAATGCCACCTGTTTAGTTTCTATACCATATATGGGAATTATGCAGTCTCATGTCTTTTAGCCAGCCATAATATATGTGAAATGTGCAATGCCATCCTATTTAACCAGGCATCATATATTTGAATGATATCTTGCCCATCCTTTTCTTCATTACATTTCCATTTGTCGACAATGTTTGTACATTAAACTACCCTTCCTGTGAATCAGCCATTTGGGTGGGAGATGGAAAAATTTAGAGTGAAAACAAGGCCTTCAGAGCAGACAGTGCTACCTGTCAAAGCAGATCTCTTGTTGAGTCCCGATAGCTCCTCAGAGATGGATTCAGAGATAGATGACCAATCCTATTCCCCCACTGAGGTGTATGCTCTAACTTGGCATGGTTATACTGCTCATATCATGCATATGGTGTCTTGCATTGCATAGTTTAGACATCATATACACAATATTCAACACCATGTTCTTAGTTCAGACATCATATCGAATGCCCTCTGTTTAGCATATAAATCACATATGTGAATTAAATGATGCGATCCTGATTACTTAGATAACATGTAGGTGAATTATGTCATGCGATCCTGTTTAGTTATTCATCATATCTTTGAATTATGTTATGCTATCCAGTTTAGAAAGACATCATATATGTGAAATTATGTCATGCTATCCGTTTTAGTTAAACAATATACATGTCAACTATTTCATGCCCTCTTTTTCCACACTATCTATTGCATCTGTCTCTCATACAATGTCTGTACATTCAACTATGTTTCCTGTTTATCAGCCATTTGAATTGGAGTGGGTGATGCCAGTATCTAGCGAAATAAAAACATGGTCTTCAAATAAAACAGTGCTACCTCTTGGTGGAGATAGCACCCCGGTTGTACATGCACAAGAACCAACCCTACCACACATAACCTAAACTCTCACAGATTTTACCCCTACTGCGATGGACAGAGAACCAGCTTCACCCAATCTAACCCCAACCCCAGCCGATAGTAACCCAGTTCCTGTTGACACAGCACCATCTCCACCACAGAGCTCCCAAACAACAACAGTTAGTAAGGCAACTCTAGTGCCCAAAGGGCCAGTACTATCACGGCGAACCCCAACTCCACCAGTTAGTACGCCTATTCCTATGGAGGAAGCACAACCAGCCAGTCGTAGTTTAGCATTTATCGCATTTGATGTTGTTAAATCGTATGTGTGTATCTTCCCATCTTGGAAATATCTTCTAAATGCCAATTGCAGGTGTTTGTCCAGGAGTTATGTGTAAGTAATGTTATTCATGGCAATTACTTTGCTTCGTCCCATACATCCTACCTCCATGATGGTTATAATACAGCAAATTTTCCCATTTTTCTCTATAGAGAAGGACCAATTTGGAAACTCAGGATGAGGTAACCTGTGCTAATACCTATGCTATCTTCAAGAATGCTTGGTGGCAGTATCGGAATTACCTGAATAAAACGTACTTCACCGGCAAAGAAACTCATCAAATTCCCTTATGTTCTCCTGAGACACATTCACTAGATGATGACTGGGAACGCCTTGTTCTGTACTGGTCCCGAACCAAGAATGTGGTAAGGTCTATGAGCTCATTTTCTATTTTTAAGTATTTTATTCTTGCGTCTTACTGTACTTTGCTCATGTAGAACAAGTGCCTAAACCTGAAGAACAACTGTTCTAATTTAAGATTCCATTGCTATCATAGTTCAAAAAAGCGCTAGGCATTAATTGTGCGTTTTGCCACCGCCTTGCACTTTACTGACCAAAGCGCATGCTTATGCGTAGTTATGCACAGATTATGCGTAGTTATGCGCAATGCGTTTTGCCAACGCCTAGAGCCTAGGCGCGCTTAAGCGCTCGCTTAGGCGCGCCTTTTTTTAACTATGATTGCTTTGCTCTTGTATCACTGTATTTACTGATACAAACTTATTTTTAAATTGAAGGATCCAATCAAAACTCCAATGGCACAGCAGGTATGTTCACATATGTTTCTTTAACAGGTTTTCTCTTATCAATAGCTCTGTTGATTTCAATTTCAATTGTGTATACAGTTGACTTTCATATCATGAACATTACTAGCATCACAACAGAGCCAATAGTGTTGTTGTACATGTAGACCCGTGGTACCCATCTGAAATCTTGTTGTGTCATGTAGTTTCCCACGCTTTGTATTCTTTCACTGCTGCTTTGTCTTGAACTGATATGATTTGAACCGTGTCTCTATTTTGATTTGGCAAGACAATGCAGTGACCATAGGACATAGATATATGTTTGTTTGATGCTTTTATTATGTACTAGTACTTGGCAATAGAAGACTTGGTAGTTTAATTCTGTCCACCTTACTAATGAACTGGTTGACCGAAATGAGTTTCACATACTAGTACATGCTAAACTTGTTATGTGTCTGCTTGTTTCTTCTTTTAGAATGCTGACCGAATATTGGGGAAGAGTGCCTTATTAAGCAATGGTAAAGGAAGTAATGTAGATAAGGTTCACGATAGTGTCACATCCTTGTTGGTCTCCAACAAAGCTGATAAAACAGCTAAGGAAGACTATCTTGAAGACAGCGAGACAACCCCAAAGTCCTGTCTTGGTTTAGAGTTCGAGTTACTAGCCACTACCGCATGCACAAGCTATTCAAACTCACTGTCTGAATCAGTTCGGTTTCTTGAGTCTCAACTACAAGCTGAAAGACATCGATCAGCTATGCTACGACAAGAAGCGAAAGGACTGAGGAAGTCCCTGGAGCATTCAGATGCATACTTTCTGGTGCAACAACAAGCGTTGGAGGATTTTAGCGCCAAACAGGACAAAGCTAATCAGCTTGCTAAGCTTATTGCCAGCATGGTGGATACCCAGGATAACATTTCTTGAGCACTTCTAAAGTTGTTTCAGTTATGCTCTTGTTTTGCTGCCGCGTTTATTTGCACTGGTGGCCAATTTTGACGGCCAAGTGTATGTAATATGCTGCTTTGTTCCCTATATTTGCACTGGTGGCGAACTTTGATGCCTAGTGGATATAATATGTGTAATAGCGGTAATAAGCTAGCCTTAATTGCTTGCTTATTTATTTCCTAATGTAGTCACTGCAGTTCTTTTTCTGTGTTTTTCTAGTGGCCACAATAGCCTATTTTTGGTAACTAGGCCAAAATAATCATGGCAATACACGAACTGTTGTAACCATGGGCCTCCTGCAGGCCGTATGATCCATGGGCCTTCGTTCGGCCATAGGAGCATTGGCCTTCTATACGGGCCGTAGGATCCATTGGCCTTCTATACGGGCCTTAGGGATCAATGAGCCTTCTACGGGCCGTAGGGTCCATGGGCCTTCTACGGGCCGTACTATCCATGGGCCTCATACGGGCCGTAGGATCCATGGGCCTTCTACAGGGCGTATCATCATTTCGCCAATCATGGGCCGTACTATTCGTGGACCATAACGGGCCGTTAATAGGCCGTATTTGATAACTCCATGAAAATAGCCCAACGGTTTTTTACATGAAAACGGCCCAGCATATTAACGGTCCGCAAACGGGCTGACTGTAATGACGGGCTGAATTTGGCCCACAAGCAGAAAATGACAATAACGGGCCGTATGTAATAGAATGCTGCAAATGAGCCCAAGAATCAATGGGCCCTGAGAAGGCCGAAAGATAACTTGGGCTGGAAACGGCCCAATGGAATAACGGGCCGTTAATGGGTATAAAGTGATACACTGTTCATTACGGGCCAGTTTTACCAAGGGTCGGTAATGGGCCAAGAGTTACAAAGGTCCTCATATGGGACGAAAGAAGTCATGGGCCACACATGGGCCGGAAGTTAAAACGGGCTGAATCATATTGGACGGCCCAGATGACGCTACTGGGCCTAATTCAGATAGGGCGTAACGGGCCCTGGGTTAGCGGGCTGTAAATGGGCTATATGCGAACAGGCAGTTAACAGGCTTTCCATGGGCCGACCCGCCACCTTTTGACCAAGTCAAACAGGCCGGCCTTTTCACAGGAATGGGCCTCTGTTGGGCTGTGCCACGTGTCGCCGTATCATAGGCGCCTTCGGTTTAATGAGCGGATGACATCTGTCCCAACGGTGAGCCGACACGTGTTTCCTCCAGCCAATGATGATTTTACACGTGGAAAATCCCCATTGGTCGGGGCTGTTAACGGGTTATCGGATCCAAAACCGACCCGATAGCTTAACGGCGTTTCGTTACAGTGGATACCACGTGTCGGTCACCCTTGACGAAAGCAGTTCTGTGACATGCGATTTATCATCATGGAAGTGGACACTTCCGTGATGATAATTTTGGTAATGTCATGGAACACTTCTACGACAACATAGGTATGACTATCTTGATTCTGTCATAAATTTGTCATGGATGTACATGCATGACAAAAAACGCGACCTACTGTGACAAACACGTATCATCACGGAAGTGTATTTTTTTTGTAGTGACATCAACCTTGCTGCCCTTTCAATGATACGTGAGTAGTTTACGACAGACCTATGGGTCCATAGTTAGTAGCGAGATGGCTTCTTCTCTCTATTTGATCTTCAACACAATGTTCTCCTTGATGTTCTTGGAGTTCTATCTGATGTAATGACTTTTTGCGGTGTGTTTGTTTGGATCCGATGAATTTTGAGTTTATGATCAGATTATCCATGAATATTATTTGAGTTTTTTCCAAACTCTTTTATGCATGACTGTTCTAGCTTCGTATTTCTCTATTGATTTGGTTTGGCCAACTAGATTGCTTTACCTTGCAATGGAAGATGTGCTTTGTAATTGGGTTCGATCTTGCGGTGCTCAATCCCAGTGACAGAAAGGGACATGACATTTATGTATTGTTGCTATTAAGGGTAAAAAGACGGGGTTTATTCATGCACGAGTTTACTTTGTCTACATCATGTCAGGTTGCTTAAGGCGCTACTCCATTCTTTATGAACTTAATACTCTAGATGCATGCTAGATAGCAGTCGATGTGTGGAGTAATAGTAATATATGCAGAATCGTTTCGGTCTACTTGTCTCGGACGTGATGCCTATATACATGATCATTGCCTTGGATATCGTCATGATTATTTGCTTTTCTATCAATTGTCCAACAGTAATTTGTTTACCCACCGTATGCTATTTTCAAGAGAGAAGCCTCTAGTGAAAACTATGGCCCCCGGGTATACCCTATCATATATTAAAAATCCTAAAAATATCTCACTGCAATGTTACTTTATTTATTTTATTTTTTATTTTTGTTCTATCTATATATTTATCTATCTACCACCATACAATTAATTTGCAATTAGCGGCCAAGGGATTGACAACCCCTTGTTCACGTTGTGTGCTAGGATTTGTTATTTTGTGTGCAGGTACTGCTAACAAGTTGTTGCGTGATTCTCCTATTGGATTGATAACCTTGTTTTCATAACTGAGAGAAATACTTATCTTCTCCTGTTCTTCAGGGAAAAAAATCCAACGTAGCTCACAAGTACCAGTGAGACCTATGCCCCCGTTGCTAGACTTGAGTCCATTCGCATTTTACTTGCTTATGCCAATCACCATGATATCACCCTATATCAAATGGACATTAAAAGGGATTTTTTAAATGGTGAAATTGAGGGGAAGTTTATGTTAAACAACCTCCTGGCTTTGTTAATCCCAAGAAACCAAACTATGTCTATAAACTAAATAAAGCTCTCTATGGTCTCAAGCAAGCCCCTAGAGCTTGGTACAAATGCTTGACAAAGTTTCTTCTTGAAAAAGGTTTTGAGATTGGTAAAATTGATTCAACCTTTATTACTAAGAGAGTTAATGGTGAACTATTTGTATGTCAAATATATGTTGATGACATCATATTTGGATCTACTGACCCTCTCTTTAGTGAAAAGTTTGGAAGGTTGATGTCACAAAAGTATGAGATGTCTATGATGTGTGAACTCAAAATTTTCCTTGGTTTGCAAATCAAGCAAATTAGGGAGGGTACATTTGTTTCACAAACAAAGCATAACAAGGACTTACTCAAGAATTTCAACATGCCAGAAAGCAAAGGTATGAAAACTCCTATGCCTACCATCGGACATCTTGACTTGACAAATGATGGAAAACTCGTTGATCAAAGGTTTATCGATCTATGATTTGTTCATTGCTATATCTCTGTGACTCTCATCTCGACATTATGCTAAGTGTGTGCATGTGTGAACGATATCAAGCGGCACCAAAAGAATGTCATCTTAAGGCCGTGAAAAAGAATTGTGAGATACTTGATACATAGACCAAACTTTGGCATTTGGTACCCCAAAGGATCTTCTTTCAAACTTGTTGGCTACTCCGATTCAGACTATGTCGGAGACAAGGTTAAATGGTTGATAGAAAATCCACTTCAGGTACATGTCAATTTATTGGTAAATATCTTGTGTCTTGGTCTTCCAAGAAACAAATTCAGTATCTCTATCTACCACAGAAGCGGAATACATCGCAGTCGGATCATGTTGTGCTCAATTGCTATGGATCAGACAAAGACTCAAAGATTATGGGATGCATGTGCCATTGCTTTGTGAAAATGAGAGTGCTATTAAGATTGCACACAATCCTGTGCAACATTCTCGAACTAAGCATATTGAGGCTCGTCACCATTTCATTTGAGATCATGTTGCTAAAGGTGACATTGACCTCAAACATGTTCGTACCGACAAACAATTGGATGACATTTTCACTAAACCTCTTGATGAGAATATATTGTGTCACTTGAGGAGTGAGTTGAATGTCATTGACGCTTCCAACATGAACTAAAAGCTCACTTGGATGCTTACAAGGGTATGAGCTTTTATGACTAATCCGCGATAATTCTCTTATGATGACCATATCATATCTTGGATTCTTTGCTCCCTTGTATTGCATCTTACCCCTTGCAGGTACTTGGATATACATCATTCCATAAGTTTTCTCTCAAACTCCTATTTTGAGAAAACAAAGTTGGACCAAGTATCTAGACCTTTGGTGTACCCAAGGACCAAGAGAACTCAAACATATCCTTTGGCAATATATGACTCTATGTTTCACTCTTGTCAATTTGTATATACATGTTGTTCCTTGCAAATATAACCCATGTAGGAATATGAACTTCAAACGAAAAAGATTGCTCCCAACTTCATTCAATGAGCATCCACTACAAGCTCAACTACATGATGGACATCATCACCAAAACCCAATGTAAATTCGGACACCTTAGAGAAGCTTTACTCAAAGACATGAGCCAAAGCAACTCAACGAGATGTGAATACAAAAATGGTAACCCCATTTTGAGCTTAAAAATGAGTATGACCTATGATCAAGTGTCCTCACTTGACTCCTAAGTCAATGTAGTCTAACATAGGTGACCTAGACGCCAACCCTCCTCTAGATGAAGTTCCTAGTATCTCTTTTAGATTTGTTTTCTTATTGCATTTGGTCGTTTTATTCCACTTAAAGAAACTTCATCTAGATGTCTTTATTTTTCTTTAATTTCTTCTCTTCCAGTCAATTCATTGCAAATCCTATTTGAATTCCTTTAATATCTTTGTGAGAGCCTATTGCCAAGTGTGTTGAGTTGACAAAATCTTCTCTTTGCATTGAAATTGGTCTCTTCAACTGGAAACACATCAGCGACACCAAAATGCAATTAACACTGCACAAGTTAACTAGTATAACCGAAAAGGACAAATTTTGATCCAGCAATGTGATCTTTCTGTGATGCACCCATCTCGGACTCACTGATCGATACAACTCGGAGTCACCGACTTCACTACTTAAAGAATCTTTTGTCAAATTATCTTTATTTTCTTTTCCAGCTCCACTCAATGATTCTTTCCCTCCGCCTACATCTAAAACTAAATCATAGCTATTTGTGCCTCTCGAGGATCACACCTACTTGGTCAATAACCTTGAAGCTAGACCCTTCTTGGAAATTGATGTCAAAGGGGGAGAGAAATGCACATCAAAGCTTATTTACAAATCTCTTCTATATCAAAAGGAATATCCTATGGGAGATAGATGCATTTTATAAGATGAGAGAATCCTACATGTTTCTAAGAGGGGAGAACATGTTTCCTAGTTGATCTTTACTTTAGCTGTTCTGATTACTCTGATTTTTTCTCATCCTACCTACTCCCAATATCCAATGCTAGATTTAGGGTGAGAGGTAGTTCAAGTTAGGGGAGAAAAACCCTTGGAATTTTATTGCAAATCTTATTTGATCTGTTTTGGACATGATTGCACCTAAAGAAGTATGCACTCAGTGATACTCTCATCTACATGCCATCCCAATCTTGGTAGTCTTATCTATTTTCTTTGGAGAAATTATCTTGTGTTATCTAAACCTGTTTTCTCAAGTGTATTTCTTCAGGAATTTGATAAAGCACCTCAAGGTAAGTATATACATCACACTCATGTGCATGATGATCTCTTGCTTGTTGCACATATAGTTTGTAAGAAAGAATCATGGACATGAAGGTATCACACTTTCATCCTGTTGCTCTGATGCATATAGCCAAGATACATGTAACACTATAATCCCTTTCCATTGTGTGTCCACTCTCTATAGGCTATCATCATTTAAATAGATGCACACTTGTAGGGGGAGCATATATATGTTACATGTTTCTCTCAAAGCTTTCATACAATTACATCTTTACTTAAAGCTTTGATGTATATTGTCATCAATTACAAAAAAGGGGGGATTGAAAGCACATTTGCTCCCTTGGTGGTTTTGGTAATTCATGTCAACATACATAGTTTTGGAATAACACCTTTATCTAGTATATTTCAGATAAGTTCAACAGTGGCATGGCAAGGACTTGAGGACGTGGAACCCTTCAAAATGCTAAGGGCATAAATTGGCAAAGCTTCTAGACTCTACATTTTTGGTTAAGTGATCCAAGATCACATTGAGTCCTATAGGAAAGCCAATACTATTAAAAGGGAATAAGGTTTTGATGATGAGTTTGTTGCTCAAGTGCTTAGTGATATTGCTCCAAAAATCCTCAAACACATTCTCTAAATCCTATCTGTCCAAACCCTAAAAAGCCAACTCGGTCCCACCGATCCACTTCTAGTGCCAAAATCTGCCTAAGTTTTGTGTGTATCTTAACTAGTGCCAGAATCTGCCTAAATTTCAAGAGAACTAAAAACTGCATCTTTAGTTGGTTAAGTGTGTATTCGCCCCCTCTAGATCTATCTTCTCCGTGCATGCGCGCGCGCGTCCAACTTGGTTGGCTTCTAGGTCGGGGCCGGCCTGGCTAGCTAGCCTGCCTTTTTATTTCCCTTTTCTTTTTTCTTCTTTTTCTTTTTCTGCTTGTAAATATATATAATTATGAATATTTATTTTTCTTCCAAAAACAAATATTTTATAAATTCAAAATATAATATTTCTGATAAGATGATGTTTTTATTTAAGCATTTTGAAAAATTATTTCTGTAACTTTATTTCCAACCTTATGTAAATATTTCCTTGCACATATTTTATTTTCCAGAATAGTTTTGTTTTTTGAACTTGTTATTTCCCTTGACCCATCTTCAATTCTTTTTGAATATTCTTTTATCTAATTCCCTGTTTGCAATTAATTCCATTTTAAACCCTTTTAGTGTTTCATTTAGTTTTTGTCTTTAGTTGTTTTATGTTTCAACCAAATGCTAAATAGGTTTTAACTAGTCGCATTTTGCTTTCAACCTTCCAAAGCAAACAAACATAGCCACTTAATAACTCTTTCACGCAATTCTAGCTATCTAGTGTGGCACCCTGGCTCAGAGAGACCGGAACACCCCGTATTCCAGCACAGAGATCAAGTCTTCTGGATACGTCAGTACTTGGCATAGAACAAATCAGATCTTTATTACAATAGGTATGGGTACAAGGGATTCTGATATTACAAAGGCTCATCGGCACGACGACACTACGCCTGCTAAGGTAGCTCCATGCTAGCACCGGATCAATCCGTAGAAGAATAACTTCTAGCAGCGGAACCGCGACGACAGTGATGAACTCCACTCCACAGGGACTCTGGTTGGGATGCTATCCTACCTCGCAAACTTGGGATCCTCAACAAGCAAGCAATCACAGCATGAGATGCCAGGTGATTACATTGAATGTACTCGCAAGCTCATAGCAACCAAAGCAATCAAGACAAACAACATGGCATTTACAAGTTAATCATTGATCAACATGATACAACTAGAACTATATGAGATGAGAATGGCATGAACATGTTACTCATGATATGAATACGATGATACTAACACTAGTATGCAAGGGTGACATGCAAGGACCAACTTACCCATGTCTGAGGTTATCTCATAACCACCACATGTATTAACTTATCATTTTCAACATCATACGATCACCTCAGGACCAACCAAGCTTGGTATTACCAATACCATAGTGATCATCTCATGACCATAAGGAGCTTGATCTTTACCTGTGATCATTGATGCCAAACAACCATAGTGATCCTCCCACAATCACTTATGATCAACTAACTTCTCTTCTCATCGAACCAGGGGTTGTTTATTAGTCAAATTATTATGACCCACAGTGTGACCTACTACGAACTGTGCCCATGACCGAGGGCGCGGCCATCGATAGATTATACACTCTGCGGAGGTTAGTACACTATACCCACATCACAGAATTCATGGCCTCATATCCCATTCGGGTGGACCAATGACATACCGACAAAACCAATCTATTGCATGACACTCTCCCGGCCAATCCGACAAACTCCTCTTTGGCCTATGTCCTGGGTGGCCTCGATGCCAACTCTTGACATCCACCACTTTCGTGGCCAGCCACCGTCGTGGCCAAACAAAAACAAACTATCCCAAACGGGGACAACCCGGGTACAACACAACTTGGGCACACAAGGCTTATGGCTGCCTACCTGATCAAGGTAACGTGCGCACATCACCTTCCTGATACGTCTCCAACTTATCTATAATTTTTTTATTGTTCCATGATGTTATATTATCAATCTTGGATGTTTTACATATATTTACTAGTAACTTTATATCATTTTTTTGGACTAACCTATTAACTTAGCGCCTGATAACCCACAAGTATAGGGGATCGCAACAGTTTTTGAGGGTAGAGTATTCAACCCAAATTTATTGATTCAACACAAGGGGAGCCAAAGAATATTCTCGAGTATTAGCAGCTGAGTTGTCAATTCAACCACACCTGGAAACTTAGTATTTGTAGCAAAGTGTTTAGTAGCAAAGTAATATGATAGTGGTGGTAACGGTAACAAAAGTAAAGACAGAAAAAGTAATGTTTTTGGTATTTTGTAGTGATTGTAACAGTAGCAACGGAAAAGTAAATAAGCGAGAACCAGTATATGGAAAACTCGTAGGCATCGGATTGGTGATGGATAATTATGCCAGATGCGGTTCGTCATGTAATAGTCATAACATAGGGTGACACAGAACTAGCTCCAATTCATCAATGTAATGTAGGCATGTATGCCTGTTGGGGAACGTAGTAATTTCAAAAAAATTCCCACGCACACGCAAGATCATGGTGATGGCATAGCAACGAGAGGGGAGAGTGTTTCTACGTACCCTCATAGACCGTCAAGCGGAAGCGTTATGACAACGCGGTTGATGTAGTCGTACGTCTTCACGATTCGACCGATCCAAGCACCGAACGTACGGCACCTCCGTGTTCAGTACATGTCCAGCTCGATGACGTCCCCCAGGCTCCAATCCAGCGAAGCGTAGGGGATGAGTTCCGTCAGCACGACGGCGTGGTGACGATGATGATGTTCTATCGGCGCAGGGCTTTGCCTAAACTCCGCGATGATATGACCGAGGTGGAATATGGTGGACGGGGGCACCGCACATGTCTAAGGAATGATCCGTAGATCAACTTATGTGTCCATGGGGTGCCCCCTGCCCCCGTATATAAAGGAGTGGAGGAGGGGGAGGGCCGGCCCTCTCTATGGCCCGCCCTAGGGGAGTCCTACTCCCACCGGGAGTAGGACTCCCCCTTTCCTAGTAGAACTAGGAGCCCTTCCAAGTAGTAGGAGTAGGAGGGAAGGAAAGGGAAGAGAGAAGGAGAAGGAAGGAAGGGGGCGCCCCCCTCCCTAGTGCAATTCGGACTAGTCCAACAGGAGGGGTGCGGCCACCCTTTTGGCCCTTTCTCTCCTTTCCCGTATGGCCCATTGAGGCCCAATATGAATTCCCGTAACTCTCCGGTACTCCGAAAAATACCCGAATCACTCGGAACCTTTCCGAAGTCCGAATATAGTCGTCCAATATATCGATCTTTACGTCTCGACCATTTCGAGACTCCTCGTCATGTCCCCGATCTCATCTGGGACACCGAACTTCTTCGGTACATCAAAACTCATAAACTCATAATAAAACTGTCATCGAAACCTTAAGTGTGCGGACCCTACGGGTTCGAGAACTATGTAGGTATGACCTAGAACTGTTTCCGGTCAATAACCAATAGTGGAACCTGGATGTTCATATTGGCTCCTACATATTGTATGAAGATCTTTATCGGTCAAACCGCATAACAACATACGTTGTTCCCTTTGTCATCGGTATGTTACTTGCCCGAGATTCGATCGTCGGTATCCAATACCTAGTTCAATCTCGTTACCGGCAAGTCTCTTTACTCGTTCTGTAATACATCATTTCATAACTAACTCATTAGTTACAATGCTTGCAAGGCTTAGGTGATGAGTATTACCGAGAAGGCCCAGAGATACCTCTCCGACAATCGGAGTGACAAAACCTAATCTCGAATTATGCCAACTCAACATGTACCTTTGGAGACACCTGTAGAGCACCTTTATAATCACCCAGTTACGTTGTGACGTTTGGTAGCACACAAAGTGTTCCTCCGGTAAACGGCAGTTGCACAATCTCATAGTTGCAGGAACTTTGTATAAGTCATGAAGAAAGCAATAGCAACATACTAAATGATCAAGTGCTAAGCTAACGGAATGGGTCAAGTCAATCACATCATTCTCCTAATGATGTGATCCCATTAATCAAATGACAACACATGCCTATGGTTAGGAAACATAACTATCTTTGATCAATGAGCTAGTCGAGTAGAGGCATACTAGTGACACTATGTTTGTCTATGTATTCACACATGTATCATGTTTCCGGTTAATACAATTCTAGCATGAATAATAAACATTTATCATGATATGAGGAAATAAATAATAACTTTATTATGGCCTCTAGGGCATATTTCCTTCAGTCTCCCACTTGCACTAGAGTCAATAATCTAGTTCACATCGCCATGTGATTTAACACCAATAACACCCATAGTTCACATCGTCATGTGACCAACGCTCAAAGGGTTTACTAGAGTCAATAATCTAGTTCACATCGCTATGTGATTAACACCCAAAGAGTACTAAGGTATGATCATGTTTTGCTTGTGAGAGAAGTTTAGTCAACGGGTCTGTCACATTCAGAGCCGTATGTATTTTGCAAATATTCTATGTCTACAATGCTGTGCACGGAGCTACTCTAGCTAATTGCTCCCACTTTCAATATGTATCCAGATTAAGACTTAGAGTCATTTGGATCAGTGCCAAAACTTGTATCGACGTAACCCTTTACGACGTACCTTTTGTCACTTCCATAATCGAGAAACATATCCTTATTCCACTAAGGATAATTTTGACCGCTGTCCAGTGATCTACTCCTAGATCACTATTGTACTCCCTTGCCAAACTCAGTGGTGGGGTATACAATAGATCTGGTACACAGCATGGCATACTTTATAGAACCTATGGCCAAAGCATATGGAATGACTTTCATTCTATTTCTATCTTCTGTCGTGGTCGGGTTTTGAGTCTTACTCAATTTCATACCTTGTAACACAGGCAAGAACTCTTTCTTTGACTGTTCCATTTTGAATTACTTCAAAATCTTGTCAAGGTATGTACTCATTGAAAAAAATTATCAAGCGTCTTGATCTATCTCTATAGATCTTGATGCTCAATATATAAGCAGCTTCACCGAGGTCTTACTTGAAAAAACTCCTTTCAAACTCTCCTTTATGCTTTGCAGAATAATTCTACATTATTTCCGATCAACAATATGTCATTCACATATACTTATCAGAAATGCTGTAGTGCTCCCACTCACTTTCTAGTAAATACAGGCTTCATCGCAAGTCTGTATAAAACTATATGCTTTGATCAACTTATCAAAGTGTATATTCCAACTCCGAGATGCTTGCACCAGTCCATAGATGGATCGCTGGAGCTTGCACATTTTGTTAACACCTTTAGGATCGACAAAACCTCTTGGTTGCATCATATACAACTCTTCTTTAATAAATCCATTATGGAATACAGTTTTGTTTATCCATTTGCCAGATTTCATAAAATGTGGCAATTGCTAACATGATTCAGACAGACTTAAGCATAGATACGAGTGAGAAACTCTCATCGTAGTCAACACCTTGAACTTGTCGAAAACCTTTTGCGACAATTCTAGCTTTGTAGATGGTAACACTATCAGCGTCCGTCTTCCTCTTGAAGATCCATTTAATCTCAATGTCTTGCCGATCATTGGGCAAGTCAATCAAAGTCCATACTTTGTTTTCATACATGGATCTCATCTCAGATCTCATGGCCTCAAGCCATTTTGCGGAATCTGGGCTCACCATCGCTTCTTCATAGTTCGTAGGTTCGTCATGGTCTAGTAACATAACTTTCAGAACATGATTACCGTACCACTCTGGTGCGGATCTTACTTTGGAAGACCTACGAGGTTCTGTAGTAACTTGATCTGAAGTTTCATGATCATCATCATTTGCTTCCTCACTAATTGGTGTAGAAATCACTGGAACTAATTTCTGTGATGAACTACTTTCCAATTCGGGAGAAGGTACAATTACCTTATCAAGCTCTACTTTCCTCCCACTCACTTCTTTCGAGAGAAACTCCTTCTCTAGAAAGGATCCATTCTTGGCAATGAATGTCTTGCCTTTCAGATCTGTGATAGAAGGTGTACCCAACAATTTCCTTTGGGTATTCTATGAAGACGCACTTCTCCGATTTGGGTTCGAGCTTATCAGGATGAAACTTTTTCACATAAGCATCGCAGCCCCAAACTTTAAGAAACGACAACTTGGGTTTCTTGCTAAACCACAGTTCATATGGTGTCGTCTCAACGGATTTAGATGGTGCCCTTTTAATGTGAATGCAGCTGTCTCTAATGCATAACCCAAAAACAATAGTGGTAAATCAGTAAGACACATCATAGATCGCACTGTATCCAATAAAGTGTGGTTACGATGTTCGGACACACCATAACGTTGTGGTGTTCCAGGTGGCGTCAGCTGTGAAACTATTCCACATTGTTTTAATTGAAGACCAAACTCGTAACTCAAATATTCGTCTCCGTGATCAGATCGCAGAAACTTTATTTTCTTGTTACGATGATTTTTCCACTTCACTCTGAAATTCTTTGAACCTTTCAACTATTTCAGACTTATGTTTCATCAAGTAGATATACCCATATCTACTCAAATCATCTTGCGAAGGTCAGAAAATAACGATACTTGCCATGAGCATCAACACTCATTGGATCACATACATCGGTATGTATTATTTCCAATAAGTCAGTAGCTTGTTCCATTGTTCTGGAGAACGGAGTTTTAATCATCTTGCCCAAAAGGCACGGTTCGCAAGTATCAAATGATTCATAACCAAGTGATTCCAAAAATCCATCTTTATGGAGTTTCTTCATGCGCTTTACACCGATATGACCCAAACGGCAGTGCCACAAATAAGTTGCACTATCATTATTAAGTTTGCATCTTTTGGCATCAATATTATGAATATTGTATCACTACGATCGAGATCCAACAAACTATGTTCATTGGGTGTATGACCATCGAAGGTATTCATGTAAACAGAATAACAATTATTCTCTAACTTTAAATGAATAACTGTATCGCAATAAACACGATCAAATCATGTTCATGCTCAACGCAAACGCCAAATAACATTTATTTAGGTTTAACACTAATCCCGAAAGTATAGGGAGTGTGTGATGATGATCATATCAATCTTGGAACTACTTCCAACACCCATCGTCACTTCCCCTTCAACTAGTCTCTGTTTATTCTGTAACTCCTGTTTCGAGTTATTAATCTTAGCAACTGAACAAGTATCAAATACTTAGGGGCTACTATAAACACCAGTAAGGCACATATCAATAACCTGTATATCAAATATACCCTTGTTTAATTTGCCATCCTTCTTATCCACCAAATATCCAGGGCTTCTCCGCTTCCAGTGACCATTTCCTTTGCAGTGTAATCACTCAGTTTCAGGCTTTGGTCCAGTTTTGGGCTTCTTCGCGGGAGTGACAACTTGCTTGTCATTCTACTTTAAGTTCCCTTTCTTTCCCTTTGCCCTTTTTCTTGAAACTAGTGGTCTTGTTAATCATCAACACTTGATGCTCTTTCTTGATTTCTACCTTCGTTGATTTCAACATCACGAAGAGCTTGGGAATCGTTTTCGTCATCCCTTGCATACTATAGTTCATCACAAAGTTCTACTAACTTAGTGATGATGACTAGAGAATTCTGTCAATCACTATCTTATCTGGAAGATTAACACCCACTTGATTCAAGCGATTGAAGTACCCAGACAATCTGAGCACATGCTCACTAGTTGAGCGATTCTCCTCCATCTTTTAGCTATAGAACTTGTTGGAGACTTCATATCTCTCAACTCGGGTATTTGCTGAAAATATTAACTTCAACTCCTGGAACATCTCATATGGTCCATGACGTTCAAAACGTCTTTGAAGTCCCAATTCTAAGCCGTTAAGCATGGTGCACTAAACTATCAAGTAGTCATCATATTGAGCTAGCCAAACATTCATAACGTCTGCATCTGCTCCTGCAATAGGTCTATCACCTAGCGGTGCATTAAGGACATAATACTTCTGTGCAGCAATGAGGATAAACCTCAGATCACGGATCCAATCCGCATCGTTGCTACTAACATCTTTCAATACATTTTTCTCTAGGAACATATCAAAATAAACATATGAAAGCAACAACGCGAGCTATTGATCTACAACATAATTTGCAAAATACTACCAAGACTAAGTTCATGATAAATTTAAGTTCAATTAATCATATTACTTAAGAACTCCCACTTAGACAGACATCTCTCTAGTCATCTAAGTGATCACGTGATCCAGATCAACTAAACCATAACCGATCATCACGTGAGATGGAGTAGTTTTCAATGGTGAACATCACTATGTTGATCATATCTACTATATGATTCACGCTCGACCTTTCGGTCTCCGTGCTCCGAGGCCATATTTGCATATGCTAGGCTCGTCAAGTTTAACCTGAGTATTCCGCGTGTGCAAAACTGGCTTGCACCCGTTGTAGATGGACGTAGAGCTTATCACACCCGATCATCACGTGGTGTCTGGGCATGACGAACTTTGGCAACGATGCATACTCAGGGAGAACACTTCTTGATAATTAGTGAGAGATCATCTTAAAATGCTACCGTCAATCAAAGCAAGAATAAGATGTATAATAGATAAACATCATATGCAATCAAAATATGTGACATGATATGGCCATGATCATCTTGCGCCTTTGATCTCCATCTCCAAAGTACTGTCATGATCTCTATCGTCACCGGCACGACACCATAATCTTCATCATCTTGATATATATCAATGTGTCGTCACATGGTCGTCTCGCCAACTATTGCTCTTGCAACTATTGCTATCGTATAGCGATAAAGTAAAGCAATTATTGGGCACTTGCATCTTATGCAACAAAGAGACAACCATAGGGCTTCTGCCAGTTGCCGATAACTTCAACAAAACATGATCATCTCATACAACAACTTATATCTCATCACATCTTGACCATATCACATCATAACATGCCCTGCAAAAACAAGTTAGACGTCCTCTACTTTGTTGTTGCAAGTTTTACGTGGCTGCTACGTGCTAAGCAAGAACTGTTCTTACCTACGCATCAAAACCACAACCATAGTTCATCAAGTTGGTGTTGTTTTAACCTTCGCAAGGACCGGGCGTAGTCACACTCGGTTCAACTAAAGTTGGAGAAACTGACACCCTCTAGTCACCTGTGTGCAAAGCACAGCGGTAAAACCAGTCTCGCGTAAGCGTACGCGTAATGTCGGTCCGGGCCGCTTCATCCAACAATACCGCCGAACCAAAGTATGACATGCTGGTAAGCAGTATGACTTGTATCGCCCACAACTCACTTGTGTTCTACTCGTGCATATAACATCAACGCATAAAACCTAGGCTCGGATGCCACTGTTGGGGAACGTAGTAATTTCAAAAAATTTCCTACGCACACGCAAGATCATGGTGATGGCATAGCAACGAGAGGGGAGAGTGTTGTCTACGTACCCTCGTAGACCGTCAAGCGGAAGCGTTATGACAACGCGGTTGATGTAGTCATACGTCTTCACGATTCGACCGATCCAAGCACCGAACGTATGGCACCTCCGTGTTCAGCATACGTCCAGCTCGATGACGTCCCCCAGGCTCCAATCCAGCGAAGCATCGGGGATGAGTTCTGTTATCACGACGGTGTGGTGACGATGATGATGTTCTACCGGCGCAGGGCTTCCCCTAAACTCCGCGACGATATGACCGAGGTGGAATATGGTGGAGGGGGGCACCGCACACGGCTAAGGAATGATCCGTAGATCAACTTGTGTGTCTATGGGGTGCCCCCTGCCACCGTATATAAAGGAGTGGAGGAGGGGGAGGGCCGTCCCTCTCTATGGCGCGCCCTAGGAGAGTCCTACTCCCACCGGGAGTAGGATTCCCCCTTTCCTAGTAGAACTAGGAGCCCTTCCAAGTAGTAGGAGTAGGAGGGAAGGAAAGGGAAGGGAAAAGGAGAAGGAAGGAAGGGGCGCCCCCCCCCCTCCCTAGTCCAATTCGGACTAGCCAATGGGGAGGGGTGCGGCCACCCTTTGAGGCCTTTCTCTCCTTTCCCGTATGGCCCATTAAGGCCCAATACGAATTCCCGTAACTCCCCGGTACTCCCGAAAATACCCGAATCACTCGGAACCTTTCCGAAGTCCGAATATAGTCGTCCAATATATCGATCTTTACGTCTCGACCATTTCGAGACTCCTCGTCATGTCCCCGATCTCATCCGGGACTCCGAACTCCTTCGGAACATCAAAACTCATAAACTCATAATAAAACTGTCATCGAAACCTTAAGCGTGCGGACCCTACGGGTTCGAGAACTATGTAGACATGACCTAGAACTGTTTCCGGTCAATAACCAATAGTGGAACCTGGATGTTCATATTGGCTCCTACATATTCTATGAAGATCTTTATCGGTCAAACCGCATAACAACATACGTTGTTCCCTTTGTCATCGGTATGTTACTTGCCCGAGATTGGATCGTCGGTATCCAATACCTAGTTCAATCTCGTTACCGGCAAGTCTCTTTACTCGTCCTGTAATACATCATTTCATAACTAACTCATTAGTTACAATGCTTGCAAGGCTTAGGTGATGAGTATTACCGAGAAGGCCCAGAGATACCTCTCCGACAATCGGAGTGACAAAACCTAATCTCGAATTATGCCAACTCAACATGTACCTTTGGAGACACCTGTAGAGCACCTTTATAATCACCCAGTTACGTTGTGACGTTTGGTAGCACACAAAGTGTTCCTCCGTTAAACGGGAGTTGCACAATCTCATAGTTGCAGGAACTTTGTATAAGTCATGAAGAAAGCAATAGCAACATACTAAACGATCAAGTGCTAAGCTAACGGAATGGGTCAAGTCAATCACACCATTCTCCTAATGATGTGATCCCATTAATCAAATGACAACACATGCCTATGGTTTGGAAACATAACCATCTTTGATCAATGAGCTAGTGAAGTAGAGGCATACTAGTGACACTATGTTTGTCTATGTATTCACACATGTATCATGTTTCCGGTTAATACAATTCTAGCATGAATAATAAACATTTATCATGATATGATGAAATAAATAATAACTTTATTATTGCCTCTAGGGCATATTTCCTTCAATGCCGTATATAGTCATACGTGCTTATGGAAAAGAACTTGCATGACATCTTTTGTCCTACCCTCCCGTGGCAGCAGGGTCCAATTGGAAACTAAGGGATATTAAGGCCTACTTTTAATAGAGAACCAGAACAAAGCATTAGCACATAGTGAATACATGAACTCCTCAATCTATGGTCATCACCGGGAGTGGTCCCGATTATTGTCACTTCGGGGTTGCCGGATCATAACACATAGTAGGTGACTATAGACTTGCAAGATAGGATCAAGAACACACATATATTCATGAAAACATAATAGGTTCAGATCTGAAATCATGGCACTCGGGCCCTAGTGACAAGCATTAAGCATACCAAGTCATATCAACATCAATCTCAGAACATAGTGGATACTATAGGGATCAAACCCTAACAAAACTAACTCGATTACATGATAAATCTCATCCAACCCATCACCGTCCAGCAATCCTACGATGCAATTACTCACGCACGGCGGTGAGCATCATGGAATTGGTGATGGAGGATGGTTGATGATGACGACGGCGATGAATCCCCCTCTCGGGAGCCCCGAACGGACTCCAGATCAGCCCTCCGGAGAGAGATTAGGGCTTGGCGGAGGCTCCGTATCGTAAAACGCGATGATTTCTTGTCTCTGGTTTTTTTCTCCCTGAAAGCCAATATATGGAGTTGGAGTTGGTGTCGGAGGGCCACCAGGGGGCCCACGAGGTAGGGGGGCACGCCCAGGGGGGCACCCCCCACCCTCGTGGACAGGGTGTGGGCCCCCTGGCCTTCATCTTTGGCGAGGATTTTTTATTGTTTTTTCTAAGGTGTTCCGTGGAGTTTCAGGTCATTCCGAGAACTTTTAATTTCTGCACATAAAACAACACCATGGCAATTCTGCTGAAAACAGCGTCAGTCCGGGTTAGTTCCACTCAAATCATACAAGTTAGAGTCCAAAACAAGGGCAAAAGTGTTTGGAAAAGTAGATACGACGGAGACGTATCAACTCCCCCAAGCTTAAACCCTTGCTTGTCCTCAAGCAATTCAGTTGACAAACTGAAAGAGAAAAAGAAAAACTTTTACAAACTCTGTTTGCTCTTGTTGTTGTAAACATGAAAAGCCAGCATTCAAGTTTCAGCAATTATTATGAACTAACCATACTCACAATAACACGTAGGTCTCACAATTACTCATATCAATAGCATAATCAGCTAGCGAGCCATAATAATAAAACTCGGATGACAACACTTTCTCAAAATAATCATAACATGATATAACAAAATGGTATCTCGCTAGCCCTTTCTGAGACCGCAAAACATAAATGCAGAGCACCTTTAAAGATCAAGGACTGACTAAACATTGTAATTCATGGTAAAAGAGATCCAGTCAAGTCATACCCAATATAAACCAATTATAATGAATACAAACGACAGTGTGCTCTCCAGCGGGTGCTTTTTAAATAAGAAGGGTGATGGCTCAACATAAAAGTAAATAGATAGGCCCTTCACAGAGGGAAGCAGGGATTTGTAGAGGTGCCAGAGCTCGGTTTTGAAATAGAGATAAATTATATTTTGAGCGGCATACTTTCATTGTCAACATAACAACTAAAAGACGACGATATCTTCCATGCTAAACAGATTATAGGCGGTTCCCAAACAGAATGGTAAAGTTTATACTCCCCCTCCTCCACAAGCATCAATCCATGGCTTGCTCGAAACAACGAGTGCCTCCAACATTCAACGGGTCCCAGGGGGAGTTTTGTTTGCAGTTATTTTGATTTAGTTTGCATAAAGCATGGGACTGGGCATCCCGGATACCAGCCATTTTCTCGTGAATGAGGAGCGGAGTCCACTCCTCTTGAGAATAACCCGCCTAACACGGAAGATAAGGGCAGCTCTAGTTGACATATGAGCTATTCGAGCATGCAAAACAGAATGTTTATTTGAAGGTTTAGAGTTTGGCACATACAAATTTACTTGGAACGGCAGGTAAATACCGCATATAGGAAGGTATAGTGGACTCATATGGAATAACTTTGGGGTTTAAGGAGTTTGGATGCACAAGCAGTATTCCCGCTTAGTACAGGTGAAGGCTAGCAAAAGACTGGGAAGCGACCAACTGAGAGAGCGACAACAGTCGTAAACATGCATTAAAATTAATTTACACCGAATACAAGCATGAGTAGGATATAATCTACCATGAACATAAATATCATGAAGGCTATGTTGATTTGATTCAACTACATGCGTGAACATGTGCCAAGTCTAGTCACTCAATTCATTTAAAGGAGGATACCATCCCATCATACCACATCATAATCATTCTAATAGCATGTTGGCACGCAAGGTAAACCATTATAACTCATAGCTAATCAAGCATGGCACAAGCAACTATAATCTCTAAATGTCATTGCAAATATGTTTACTTCATAATAGCTGACTCAGGAACGATGAATCATCATATTTACAAAAACAAGAGAGGTCGAGTTCATACCAGCTTTTCTCATCCCAATAAGTCCATCATATATCATCATTATTGCCTTTCACTTGCACGACTGAACGATGTGTATAATAATAAGAGTGCACGTGCATTGGACTAAGCTAGAATCTGCAAGCATTCAACTCAAAAGAGAAGACAAGTAATATGGGCTCTAGGTTAAATAAACAATCATGCATATAAGAGCCACTAAGCATTTTCAATATAGTCTTCTCGACCCCCAAAAGAAAGAAAATAAAATAAAAACTATTTACACGGGAAAGCTCCCAACAAGTAAAAGAAGGACGGGGAATATTTTTGGGTTTTCTTTTTAATTTCCACTACAAGCAAAGAAATAAACTACTACTAATTTTTTTGGTTTTTTGTTAAGGTTTATCAAACACACAAGAAGAAAGCAGAAAAAAGAAAATAAACTAGCATGGATATTACAGTGAAAGAATATGAGCACCGACATCTAGCAATTTGTGTGTGTGAACATGAATGTAATGTCGGTGGGAAATACGTACTCCCCCAAGCTTAGGCTTTTGGCCTAAGTTGGACTATTGCCAGGGATAGCCTGGCGGATACCCGTAGGTGAAGCTGGGGTCGTACTGTGATGCAGCGGCTATCGCCCCTGAGCTGTAGCGTGGCGTCGAGCAGCCTCCGCTCTCCTCTCGTACTCATCTGCCTCCTCTCTGGTAATAATATATCTTCCTTTTGTCTGAAAATCAAAGAAGGCAGGAGCAGGAAGAGCAATATGGACTACATGACGTTTGTTAAAGATTAGTCGATACTGGAGGGGTGGTTCAGTCCTCTCAACAAACTGGTGGGAAACCATAGAATCAAAATCTAAATAAGAAGGGGGTAACTCCATATCACCCTCACGAATGTCTATCTCAAGAAAATTAGCTAAGCGGGTTGCATAAATTCCTCCAAAGAAATCTCCGTTATGCCTATTCTGATGCAACCTGCGAGCTACAATGGCTCCCATATGATAAGATTGGTCTCCTAACACAGCACTCCTGAGAATGCTGAGATCAGGGACACACATGTGACATGCTTCATCCTTAGCATTTATGCATCTACCTATGAAGAGAGCAAAATAATGTATAGCAGGAAAGTGAACGCTCCCTATAGTGGCTTGTGTTATATCTCTAGATTCCCCCACAGTTATTCTAGCAAGAAAGTCTCTATATTCAGATTTAGGGGGATCCCTGACATTACCCCAAGATGGAAGTTTGCAAGCAGAAGTGAAATCCTCTAAGTCCATGGTATAAGATTTGTCATAAAGGTCAAACATGACTGAAGGAGAATTACGCGAAGATGAAAACTCAAACCTCCTCACAAATGAACTTGTGAGATCATGATACTGGGGGCATTTGTCAGCTTCAAAGTCCTCAAGACCGGCGTTACTCAAATATGCGCTAAATTCTTCTTTGATTCCCACTTGATTCATAAAATTTTCCGAAGGCCATTCACAGGGCCTCACAGGAGCGTCTCTTGGTGGTTCCTCGTCAGCATCACGTATTGCAAGCCTGGGACCTTGCTTCCTTGAAGGACCACCTTGGAACATCCTCCTAAACATATTGTTTCCTCTGAAAAATTTCTGAAATTTTTTAGTAACTTCAAATAAAAGTGAACCAACTTCAATAAAATTGATAGCAACAACTCCCATAAGTGCCTAGAGCCTATATCAAGCATTAGAACTACTTGGAACCATATAAATTTGACATGCAAGCTCAAGAACATGGTCACCTATGCAGCACAAATTTGCAATGAATAAAGCACTAGAACAAAAACTAATTGGACCAATGGAGGAGTCACATACCAAGGAACAATCTCCCCAAGCAGTTTTGCGAGAGGTGCTTTGAGCAAGGAGATCGAAAATCACAGCAACGGGGGCTGGAACTCGTGCTTGAGTTGGTTTTTCGTGTTTGTGTGAGGCAGAGGAAGAAGATGGGTGCAGGGATAAGTGGAGGAGGGCCACCGTGGGCCCACGAGGTAGGGGGCGCGCCCAGGGGGTAGGGCGCGCCCTCCACCCTCGTGGCCGGGTAGCAGCTCCCCCCGTGGTAATTTTTGCACAGTAAATCCTCAAATATTCCCGAAAAAATCATATTAAATTGGCATGGCATTCTGAGGACTTTTATTTTCGGGATATTTTATATTGCACGGATAAGTCAGGAACAGACAGAAAAATACTATTTTACTTTATTTCTACTAAATAACAGAAAATATAAAGAGGGTACAGAAGGTTGTGCTTCTAGTTTCATCCATCTTGTGATCATCAAAATGAACCCACTAACAAGGTTGATCAAGTCTTGTTAACAAACTCATTCCGAATAATCACGGAACCGGAGAAATTTCGAATGACACTAAGTTACCTCAACGGGGATATGAAAATCCCCAACAATAAGAATATCATACTTTTTCTTGACAGTAGGGAGAGGAAATTCAAAACCTCCAAATATAATCGATGGAATTTTTCCAATAGAGTTGATACTATAAACTTGAGGTTGTTTCCTCGGAAAGTGTACCGTGTGCTCATTGCCATTAACATGAAAAGTGACATTGCCTTTGTTGCAATCAATAACAGCCCCTGCAGTATTAAGGAAAGGTCTTCCAAGAATAATAGACATACTATCATCCTCGGGAATATCAAGAATAACAAAGTCCGTTAAAATAGTAACGTTCGCAACTACAACAGGCACATCCTCACAAATACCGACAGGTATAGCAGTTGATTTATCAGCCATTTGCAAAGATATTTCAGTAGGTGTCAACTTATTCAAGTCAAGTCTACGATATAAAGAGAGAGGCATAACACTGACACCGGCTCCAAGATCACATAAAGCAGTTTTAACATAATTTCTCTTAATGGAGCATGGTATAGTAGGTACTCCTGGATCTCCAAGTTTCTTTGGTATTCCACCCTTAAAAGTATAATTAGCAAGCATGGTGGAAATTTCAGCTTCAGGTATCTTTCTTTTATTAGTAATGATATCCTTCATATACTTAGCATAAGGATTTGTTTTGAGCACATCAGTTAATCGCATACGCAAAAAGATGGGTCTAATCATTTCAGCAAAGCGCTCAAAATCCTCATCATCCTTTTTCTTGGATGGTTTCGGAGGAAAAGGCATGGGTTTCTGAACCCATGGTTCCCTTTCTTTACCATGTTTCCTAGCAACGAAGTCTCTTTTATCATAACGTTGATTCTTTGATTGTGGGTTATCAAGATCAACAGCAGGTTCAACTTCTACATCATTATCATTACTAGGTTGAGCATCAACATGAACATTATCATTAACATTATCACTAGGTTCATGTTCATCACCTGATTGTGTTTCAGCATCAGAAATAGAGATATCATTTGGATTCTCAGGTGGTTCAGCAATAGGTTCACTAGAAGTTTGCAAAGTCCTATCATTTTTCTTTTTCTTCCTCTTAGAAGAACTAGGTACATCAATATTATTTCTCTGAGAATCTTGCTCGATTCTCTTAGGGTGGCCTTCAGGATACAAAGGTTCCTGAGTCATTCTACCAGTTCTAGTAGCCACTCTAACAGCATAATCATTTTTCTTACTATTCATTTCATCAAGCACTTCTTTCTGAGCTTTAAGTACTTGTTCTACTTGAGTGGTAACCATAGAAGCATGTTTGCTAACAAGTTTAAGTTCACCTCTAATATCAGCCATATAATCACCCAAGCGTTTAATCATAAAGGTATTCTGTTTAATTGTCTACCAAAATAAGCATTAAAGTCATCTTGCTTAAACATAAAGTCATCAAACTCATCCAAGCACTGACTAGCAATTTTAGTAGGAGGGACTTCAGCTTTATCATATCTATAGAGAGAACTTACCTTTACTACCTGTGTCGGGATATCGGGAGGTTCTTCAGTAAATAAGTAATTGAGATCATATACTTCTTCAACAGGCGGTAAATTAAGACCATGTATTTCTTCAATAGGAGGTAAATTCTTAACATCTTCAGCTTTAATTCCTTTTTCTTTCATAGATTTCTTTGCCTCTTGCATATCTTCGGGACTGAGAAATAGAACACCTCTCTTCTTTGGAGTTGGTTTAGGAATAGGCTTAGCAATTGGCTCTGGAGCTGGCTCAGGAGGTGGCTCGGGAGGTGCCCAATTATTTTCATTTGCCAACATATTATTCAATAGAATTTCAGCTTCATCCGGTGTTCTTTCCCTGAAAAGAGAACCAGCACAACTATCCAGGTAATCTCTGGAAGCATCAGTTAGTCCACTATAAAAGATATCAAATATTTCAGGTTTCTTAAGAGGATGATCAGGCAAAGCATTAAGTAACTTGAGAAGCCTCCCCCAAGCTTGTGGGAGACTCTCTTCTTCAATTTGCACAAAGTTGTATATTTCCCTCAAAGCAGCTTGTTTCTTATGAGCAGGGAAATATTTAGCAGAGAAGTAATAAATCATATCCTGGGGACTTTGCACACAACCAGGATCAAGAGAATTAAACCATATCTTAGCATCACCCTTTAATGAGAACGGAAATATTTTGAGTAAATAAAGGTAGCGCGATCTCTCATTATTAGTAAACAGGGCAGCTATATCATTTAACTTAGTAAGATGTGCCACAACAGTTTCAGATTCATAGCCATAAAAAGGATCAGATTCAACCAAAGTAATTATATCTGGATCAACAGAAAAATCATAATAATCCTTATCAGGAACACAGATAAGTGAAGTAGCAAAAGTAGGGTTGGGTCTCATCCTATCTCTAAGAGATTCTTTACTCCATTTAATTAGCAACCTCTTAAGTTCGTATCTATCCTGGCAAGCAAAAATAGCCGCAGAAGATTCAGTATCAAAAAGGTAACCCTCAGGAATAGCAGGCATATTTTCATCATCACTGTCATCATCATATTCAGATTCAATAATTTCTCTTTCTCTAGACCTAGCAATTTGCTCATCAAGAAATTCACCAAGGGGCACAATATTATCAAGCATAGAAGTAGTTTCATCATAAGTATCATGCATAGCAGAAGTGGCATCATCAATAACATACGACATATCAGAATTCATAGCAGTAGCGGCTTTAGGTGTCGCTAGCTTACTCATAACAGAAGGAGAATCTAGTGCAAGGCTAGATGGCAATTCCTTACCTCCCCTCGTAGTTGAGGGAAAAATAGTAGTTCGATCATCTTTCAAGTTCTTCATAGTGTCCAGCAGATATAAATCCCAAGTGACTCAAAGAATAGAGCTATGCTCCCCGGCAATGGCGCCAGAAAAAGTTCTTGATAACCCACAAGTATAGGGGATCGCAACAGTTTTCGAGGGTAGAGTATTCAACCCAAATTTATTGATTCGACACAACGGGAGCCAAAGAATATTCTCGAGTATTAGCAGCTGAGTTGTCAATTAAACCACACCTACAAACTTAGTATCTGCAGCAAAGTGTTTAGTAGCAAAGTAATATGATAGTGGTGGTAATGGTAACAAAAGTAAAGACAGCAAAAGTAATGTTTTTGGTATTTTGTAGTGATTGTTACAGTAGAAAGGAAAAGTAAATAAGCGAGAACCAGTATATGGAAAACTCGTAGGCACCGGATTGGTGATGGATAATTATGCCGGATGCGGTTCGTCATGTAACAGTCATAACATAGGGTGACACAGAACTAGCTCCAATTCATCAATGTAATGTAGGCATGTATTCCATATATAGTCATACGTGCTTACGGAAAAGAACTTGCATGACATCTTTTGTCCTACCCTCCCGTGGCAGCGGGGTCCTATTAGAAACTAAGGGATATTAAGGCCTCCTTTTAATAGAGAACCGGAACAAAGCATTAGCACATAGTGAATACATGAACTCCTCAAACTATGGTCATCACCGGGAGTGGTCCCGATTATTGTCACTTCGGGGTTGCCGGATCATAACACATAGTAAGTGACTATAGACTTGTAAGATAGGATCAAGAACACACATATATTCATGAAAACATAATAGGTTCAGATCTGAAATCATGGCACTCGGGCCCTAGTGACAAGCATTAAGCATAGCAAAGTCATAGCAACATCAATCTCAGAACATAGTGGATACTAGGGATCAAACCCTAACAAAACTAACTCGATTACATAATAAATATCATCCAACCCATCACCGTCCAGCAAGCCTACGATGCAATTACTCACGCACGGCGGTGAGCATCATGAAATTGGTGATGGAGGATGGTTGATGATGACGACGGCGATGAATCCCCCTTCTCCGGAGCCCCGAACGGACTCCAGATCAGCCCTCCCGAGAGAGATTAGGGCTTGGCGGTGGCTCCGTATCGTAAAACACTATGATTTCTTCTCTCTGGTTTTTTCTCCTAGAAAGCCAATATATGGAGTTGGAGTTGGCGTCAGAGGGCCACCAGGGGGCCCATGAGGTAGGGGGCGCACCCAGGGGGGCGCCCCCCAGCCTCATGGATAGGGTGTGGGCCCCCTGGCCTTCATCTTTGGCGAGGATTTTTTATTGTTTTTTCTAAGGTGTTCCGTGGAGTTTCAGGTCATTCCGAGAACTTTTATTTTCTGCACATAAAACAACACCATGGCAATTCTGCTGAAAACAACGTCAGTCCGGGTTAGTTCCATTCAAATCATACAAGTTAGAGTCCAAAACAAGGGCAAAAGTGTTTGGAAAAGTAGATACGACGGAGACGTATCAGCGCCCAGTGCCAGTTGTTGTTTTTTGCTTGTTTTTTACTTCGCCGAATATCAATACCAAACGAATTCCAACTGCCTAGAAACTTTTTGGAGATTTTTTTCTGGCGATAAGAGACCCTGAAAGCTTCTGGAGGCCACGAGAAGATGGGCTAGTGGGCCACTAGGCACCAGGGCACGCCAGGGGCCTCTGGCGTGCCCTAGTGGGTAGTGGGGCCCACATGGCTCCTTTTAACCTACCTCTGCCTCTATAAATACTCTAAAAGGCGCGCCCTAGTGGGTAGTGGGGCCGACATGGCTCCATTTGACATACCTCCGCCTTTATAAATACTCTAAAATCCCAAAACCCTCAAGGGAGTTGACGAAATACTTTTTTCGCTGCCGCAAGTTCCAGAACCATGAGATCCAATGTAGAGACCTTTTCTGGCACTCTGATGGAGGGGCAACGATTACAGAGGGGTTCTTCATCATCCTTGCTGCCCCTGCGATGATGTATGAGTAGTTTACCACAAACCTACGGGTCAATAGTTAGTAGCTAGATGGCTTCTTCCCTCTTTTTGATCTTCAATACAATGTTCTCCTTGATGTTCTTGGAGATCTATTTGATGTAATGACTTTTTGGGGTGTGTTTGTTGGGATCCGATGAATTGTGATTTTATGATCAGATCTATCCATGAATATTATTTGGGTTTTCTCTGAACTCTTTTATGCAAGATTGTTATAGCCTCGTATTTCTTCTCCAATTTATTTGTTTGGTTTGGCCAACTAGATTGATTTATCTTGCCATGGGAAGAGGTGCTTTGCGATGGGTTCGATCTTGTGGTGCTCAATCCCAGTGATAGAAGGGGACATGACACACATGTATCGTTGCTATTAAGGGTAACAAGATGGGATTTATTTCATACTTGATTTTATCTTGTTTATATCATGTCATCTTGCTTAAAGCATTACTCCGTTTTTCATGAACTCAATACACTAGATGCATGCTGGATAGCGGTCGATGTGTGGAGTAATAATAGTAGATGGAGGCAGGAGTCGGTCTACTAATCTTGGACGTGATACCTATATACATGATCATTGATAACCCACAAGTATAGGGGATTGTTTTTAGCCTTTTTCAATAAATAAGAGTATCAAATCCAACAAGGAGCTAAAGGTAGAACAAATATCCTCTCAAGTTCTATTGACCACCGATACAACTCTATGCACACTTAACGTTCACTTTACCTAAAACAAGAATAAAACTAGAAGTACTTTGTGAGAATAAAACTCTAAATAAAATGCAAGATAATAGATGTTAATTGTTTAGTAAATAGCTTTTGTCACACAAGAAAGTTATTTGTCCCTAGGAAATTGATTACTAAACCGGTAATCATTATTGCAATTTTATATGAGAGAGAGGCGTGAGGTAACATACTTTCTGTACTTGGATCATATGCACTTATGATTCGAACTCTAGCAAGCATCCGCAACTACAAAGATCATTAAGGGAAAACAGAACCATAGAATTAAGTATCAATTCCTCTTTACTCCCATACACAACTACCCACCTACTCAGGTATATGCTTCTGTCACTCTAGCCACCCACCATAAGAAAATCATGAACCTCACGTTTGCACGACGCGGAGGGTTCCAGAGGACTGCACCAAAATAAAATATACAGCTCAAACCAATCGTGATCATCAATCATCCCATAGGACAAAACATATCTACTCAAACATCATAGGATAACCACATATCATTGGATAATAATATATAATGTTGAGCACCATGTTTAAGTAGAGAATTACAACGGGAATAGAGGGGTTACACCGCCGTGTAGAGGGGGAGAGAGTTGGTGTTGATGGTACTAAGGTTTTTGGTGTAGATCACCGTCACGGTCCTTGCCCAGGCGGCACTCCGACGCCGCCGAGAGAGAGGGGGGAGAGAGCCCCCTCCTTGTTCTTCTTACTTGGCCTCCCCCCTAGATGGGAGGAGAGTTCCCCTCTGGTCCATGGCCTCCATGGCGGCGGATTGGCGAGAGCCCCTCCGAGATTGTATCTCTCTCCGTTCACTTTTGTTTCATGTTCCTGTTTTCTAGCCAAAAACTGTTTCTTATATTTTCGGAGATCCGTAACTCCGATTGCGCTGAAATTTTAATACGATTTTTTCCAGATATAAGCTTCCTTGCGGATGAAGAGGAGCCCCAACCAACTTACGGGGTGCCCACTAGGCACCATCGCGCCCAAGAGGGGCTGGCCGCACCTTGGTGGGTAGTGGAGGCTGTGGGCTTCCGTTTGCGTTGATTCCACCTCCCAAAAATCACATATATGTGTAGGAAAGTTATTTGGCTGATTTAGACAAGGTCCAAAAAACCTTGCTTAGAAATGAGGCCGTTTACCCTACCTTTGGACCCCTCTTTTTTAGCACATTTTTCCTGAACATTTCAAAAACCTCACCACACCTTCATTTTGGAGTGACTAAGAAGGATCCATGCTTAGTTTTTCATTTTGATGTTTTAGACTTGTTTAAATCTTGGTCAAAGTTAGGTTTGACTAGAATTCAAACGAGCAAAACAAAATTACAAAAATCAAAAAAAGGAAAAACCAGCGCACATAGTTTGTGTATATAGAATATATGTGTAGGAAAGTTATTTGGCTCATTTAGACAAGGTCAAAAAAATCTTGATTAGAAATGAGGTCGTTTACCCTACCTTTGGAGCTCTTTTTTAGCATATTTTTCATGAATGTGAGTTTACCAAAGTTCCGAAAGAATTACAACATCCATATAGCATGTTAAATTTGAAGTACTAACATAGCTCCAACATCAATCAAACATAGTTCTAACATAGGTCCAACATCATTCAACAGAAATACAACATTATTCATAATGTTTCATAATTATTCATAAATAGCGTTGGGGCTTCTGTTTGTTCCTTGAGCTTATTGCCATCACTTTGCTCATGCACCTTGTGCTCATTGCTTCTTCTCTTCTCCTCTTGGTTGTCGGTACCTTGCACGTCTTCTTCAAACCTACCGCAGAGTTGTGCAAAACATAAAGGGTAATAAGATAATGTCAAGTGATAAATGTACAGTAGTATTTGCAAGATTTACATGCCTAGCAGAAGTCACAACAACAGAAGGTTGGTCACCATTTGGAGACTCACTTGGATCATCATTTGGAGCCTCATTTGGATCACCATTTGGAGCCTCACTTGGATCACCATTTGGAGCCTCACTTGAATCATCATTTGGAGGATATTTTGGATCATCGTCAAAATCATGCGGCTGTTGACCATCATCATTTGGAACCTCGTCAAAATCCTCATCTGATGCAACTAGCTGTTGACCATCATTTTCATCATCTGTTGAGGCAACCGACTGCTAACCAACTTTTTCATCGAAGCCTTCATTGAAACTCTCTTCGAATGCTGGATCTACTATGTTATCACAATACTTACCGAAATGACCAGACCCACCACACCTTGTGCACTTACGCTTCCTCACTCCAAGTCCAGCTCCTTCGCTGCAACATCTGATTCGACTCTTCCTTGGTCTATCTGCTGCTCTCTTCAGAACTGGAGCGCAAATCTTGAATCCAGGGTCCACCATGTCCCATTGTTGTTTTCCCTCCATAGCAGGCAAGGCATACACATATGTGGCTTTGAACCTTGCAACAGAGTAGTAATCATGCACATATTGTTGTATGTTCCCTGCTGGACCTGGGAGAGAAGTGATGAAAAACAAGGCATAAATGCATGGCAACCCAGTTATCTGTCTTTGCCTACAACTGCAAGTTCTAGCTTCTAAATCCACTAGATATCTCCATTCCCTCTTCTCTTTATCCAAATATGATATCTCTGCTGTGGTACCCGAGCAAAGAGTCATGTTCATTTCCAAGCATGTTGTTTTCTGCTTCAATTCATTCATCACGGCAGGGATGATTATGTGGCCCATGAATTTTGCCTTGGCTATTCCTGCATGATAATGAAATTTCTGCATGTATTCTATCCTTATCTTGTCAAGCAAATCTACCACATAATGACCCTTTAGTTTCCGGATCGTTGAGTTGAAAGACTCTGCTAGATTATTGTGCACATAGTCAACTTTGCTCAGTTCACTGAATTGGCTTCTGGCCCATAACTTGGAGTGGTGTGTTTCCAAGTATTCTTTCACTTTGGGATTCAAGTATAACAGGCTCAAGTGGTAGTTGTGCTTCTTCACACTGCAAGTCAAAGATGGTGGCCACAAATTGTCGGTATACACCTTCCCTTTGAATTTCTTCACAAAATTTGCAGCAAGGTGACGCATGCATTCCCTATGCTCTACTCCGGGGAACACATTGTCCACGGCCACTTCTAAACCTTTGCAGGCATCTGTATGAATTACCAACCCATTGGGATGTGCAATAGCCCGGTGCAGATTATGCAAAAACCAAGTCCAGCTCTCCTCAGACTCTGTCTCCAGCACACCGTACACAACTGGAAATACAAAACCGTGTGCATCAACTGCACAAGCTGCTACTAACTATCCTTTAAACCTCCCTGTGAGAAAAGTAGCATCAATAGCCAAATAAGGCTTGCAGCCTGCCAAAAGCCCCCAGCAAAAAGCCTCAAAGCAGGCAAAAACCCTCCTAAAGCATTCCTTGGTCTTTGTCACTCCCCTGAATGTGTACTCCACGGTGTGGTGGTCAATATCTACAATACTACCTGGGCTGGTCCTCTCCACTTCACCTTTGAATGAATACACCATTGAAAAGTTTCCTGCCAGTTACCATAAATAGAATCCATAGCATGTTGTTTACCATTGAACAACCTCATGTATGGTAAATCTATCTTGAACTTGTCTTTGATGTTCTTCTGCAATTCCTTTGGACCCACTTGCTGGTTTTCTTTCACCCACTTCTTTACTTCTTCTGCCACCCATCTTGACTTGGCTCTACTGATTGTATCCTTCCTAAGGGTTGATTCCTGGCATGTGTGCTTAAAAGGGTTCACTTTAACCTGAAAATTCATGCTATTTCACATTTCAGATGTGAGCTTCCTCCATGGACAACCCTCAGTCGGACAGTGCACTCTATGACATACTTGATCGCTCTTGTCAACTTTGAAAGTATGTTCTACCTTGATGAAGTATGTCACAAGTGCATTTCTACACTCAATCATGGATGCAAAAATGGTACCTTCTTCCATATGAGGGTTCAAAGGTTCCCATTCAACAACTGCAAGGTCTTCGTCCTCACCCACCATGTCGTCATCCACACGGACTGCATTTTGAGCCTCATATTGGTTTTCAGCCTAAGGTGCCCGTCGTAAATTCTGAATAACATCAGATATAGCCTCTCTTCATCAACCCCAGAATTGTAGGCATCAGGCTCCACTTCAAGGGAGACCCTACTGCCGGTGCCCACACTTGTCGAGCCACCACGTGGTCATGCACTAACTGAACTGTTCTGGCTAGAGCTACCATTACGATGACTTGCTTCTCCCTGAGATGTTGCACCCACCATCCTAGGTCCAAATGCCTGCTCAAGCACATCAATTTGTAGCCTCACATGAAAATTCTCTTTCTCCTTATGCCTAGCAAACATGATAGCCAGCTCTTCATCATTACTAATTGTCACCCATTTCTTTTCCCCATCATAGTATTTGTATTCCACTTCATCAAGCAAACCCCAAGGATATTGGCTACAAATTATCTCCCCAAATTGTCTGAAACTCCAATTACAAGCCATTGGCAACCGATAATCGAAACCTCCTTGGAATTTCTTTTTATTATTTGCATTCAACATGCACCGGTCCCTTCTAATGTGCACCAAGAAAGAAAACCGCAACTCCATCCTAACCGACGAACAACAGAGATGTAATCAGCACACTAACTGGGCAAACCAACTCGAATCGACTGTTCAAATGCACAACTAAGCTCAATCTAAATAGGAGGCGTGACTTACCTCTCGGGAACCCAGTCGTGGACGCAGCGGATCTCCGGCCCGATGCCTGCCTTGCCAAATACTCCGGGGTCGCCGCTGCTCGCCATTTCGCCCTGGGTTTCACCCTCGTACTTCAAACAGCTCCATCAGCCCCCCACCTATCAGCGCTCTGGCCGGGCGCACAGAAGGAGGCCACATCGCGGGTCGACCAGGTGGCAGGTGCCCCACCCGTGGTGTCGCAGGAAGGTGGAGGGTGGAGCAGGTAGTGGTGGAGCAGGATGGCCGCGGACGCGGCCGCGGCCCCAGCAGCCCAGCTGGTGGCGGTGCGGGTGCTGGTGGCGGCACATGATGGCTGGCCGGCAAACGGTACAGAGTGGGCGTCGAGTTGGCAGGTTAGAACCCTAGGATTGATTTAGGGATTTTGTTGCACGGTCCCACATGTTAGCTCTGAACCCACATCCACGTGGTCCCACGTGTAAGCTCTGGACCCACTACCACTAACGCCGGCGGACGGAATGGGCTAAAATCTGGCTGTTTGGCCTCGTCATAGTAGTTGCGCATGCTCTAGGGGCAAAACTAAGCATGATTCGCAACTGAGGGCAAAACTGAGCACATGGACACCACTGAGGGCAAAAGGATAATTAACCCATTTTTGATTGTTCTATGCTATTATATTATCATTCTTGGATGTTTTACAATCATTTTATAGTCATTTTATATGCTATTAACCTATTGACATAGTGCCCAGTGGCAGTTGTTATTTTTTGCATGTTTTTTACATCGCAGGAAATCAATACCAAACGGAGTCCAAACGCAGTGAAACTTTTTGAGGATTTTTTTGGGCCAGAAGACATCTAGTGGGCTAGGGCTGCACCTAGGGGGGTGCTCTGAGGGGAGCACAACCCACAAGGGCGCGCCTGGAGGCCCAGGTGCGCCCAGGTGGGTTGTGCCCACATCGGGTGCCCCCTGAACCGCCTCTTTGCTCTATAAATACCCCAATATTCCAAAAACCCTAGGGGAGTCGACGAAAATCAATTCCAGCCGCCGCAGAGTCCAGAAACACCAGATCCAATCTAGACACCATCACGGAGGGGTTCACCACTTCCATTGGTGCCTCTCTGATGATGCGTGAGTAGTTCTTTGTAGACCTATGGGTCTGTACTTAGTAGCTAGATGGCTTCCTCTCTCTCTCTCTTGATTATCAATACAATGGTCTCTTGGATATCCATATGATGTAAGCGTTTTTGCGGTGTGTTTGTTGGGATCTGATGAACTATGAGTTTATGATCAGATCTATGTTTTTATCCATGAAAGTTATTTGGGTCTTCTTTGATCTCATATATGCATGATTGCTTATAGCCTCATATTTCTTCTCCAATATTTGGGTTTTGTTTGGCCAACTTGATCTATTTATCTTGCTATAGGAAGAGGTGCTTTGTGATGGGTTCGATCTTACGGTGCTTGATCCTAGTGACAGAAAGGGAAACGACATGTATGTATCGCTGCTATTAAGGATAACAAGACGGGGTCTATTTCTACATAAATAGATCTTGTCTACATCATGTCATCGTTCTTATTACATTACTCCGTTTTTCCATGAACTTAATACACTAGATGCATGCTGGATAGCAGTCGATGTGTGGAGTAATAGTAGTAGATGCAGGCAGGAGTCAATATACTTATCTTGGACGTGATGCCTATATAATGATCATTGCCTGGATATCGTCATGATTATTTGAAGTTCTATCAATTGCCCAACAGTAATTGTTTTCCCACCGTTTGCTATTTTTCTCGAGAGAAGCCACTAGTGAAACCTACGACCCCCGGGTCTCTTTTCATAATATTTGCCTTTGCGATCTATTTTCCTTTGCATTTATTTTCAGATCTATTAAACCAAAAATACAAAAATACCTTGCTGCAATTTATTTGTTCCACGATATATTTATCCTATCTACTACTTTTACCTCATGTTATTTGCCTATCTTGAGGCGTCATAGCCGAATGGGATTGACAACCCCTTTAACACGTCGGGTTGCGAGTATTTGTTATTTATGTGCAGGTGCTATTTACGTGGTGTGAGGAGGTTCTCCTAATGGTTCGATAACCTTGATCTCATCACTGAGGGAAATACCTACCATCGCTATACTGCATCATCCTTCCTCTTTGGGGAAATACTGACGTAGTTCTAGCAGACATCAAAAGGAATTTTTGGCGCCGTTGCCGGGGAGGATCTTGAACATCAACCAGGTTCCTAATCACAAATCTCATCTCCTCTCAATTTACATTATTTTCCATTTGCCTCTCGTTGTCATCTCCCCCACTTCACAAAAATTTGCCATTTCTATTCGCCCTCTATTTCGTTTGCCCTGATGTCTTTCTTGGTTTGTTTGCTTGTTTGTTTGGCATAATTGTGTGTTTTATTGGAAATCCGAAACCAAAAATCTTATGGATCCACATTGTTGGCGTTCTGGGAAAGGGGGTACCCAGACTTGCCTACCTGCGGCCTGTGGCGTGGCTCAAGTAGTGGCCCAGTACGGCCCATCTTCATCAACACATGCTCAAGACCCTCGGGAGGGGCCAAGCCTCGCGGGGCGGATGACAGGAGGCTTCCTCAGGCACGGCCTTGTCAGGCTGGCTCGCGATGAGGCAGAGAGATCAAGGCGGGGTACCTCACGAGGTGCCCGTGACGCAAGCCATGACGACCAAGGCCAGGCGGGCGCCGGCCAGCGCAGAGTCCTTGTTTCCTCTTTGATGCAAAGGGGGCAAGCGCAGGCAAGGGTACCAAGAAAAGGCAACCATTTTGGTGCAACAAGACCAAGACCAGCAGGACGGCAGAATGGAGGTCATCGTGGAGCCCAAGCCGGCGTCATCGTCAGGGTCTTTGGCAGGAGAGGACCAACTTTAGTCAGGATAAGTGTACTAGATGTTCCCCTTCAAAATGGCCAATTGCTGGCGCCCTTCCTGCTCAATATTTGGGAAGAGGCCCGGGGCCTTTGCCTATAAATAGGACTAGCCAGCCACAGGGTAGAGGATGGAAGGAACAAGGATAGAAAGACAGAGAGAGAGAGAGAGAGAGAGAGAGAAGCGCCTGAACTCCCCCTAGCAGTTCATCGCACCAGCCAAGAACAGACCCTCGCGAGGCTGTTCTTCCATTGTACTGTTCCTCATCAGCCCCTGAGGCAATCCACCACACCACAAACTGGAGTAGGGTATTACACCACAATGGTGGCCTGAACCAGTATAAATCTCGTGTCCCTTGTGTTGTTCTTCGTGTAGTTTAGATCCTTGCGAGGCGGCGAGACATGGGTAGGCAGGAGGCGTGATCTCCGCGTGCACCCCAGAGTTTGAACCTTGAGGGTCTGCCGGAACCCGAAATCCGACATTTGGCTCGCCGGGTAGGGGTGTGCCGGAATCTGCCTTCCGTCGCCTCGTGTTTCGCCGCCTGTCCCATCCATGTCAGATGCTCGTCGCACCCGCACCGAGCGCCGGGCCGCTCTCGCCACTCACATCGCCCAGACGGCCCCCGTCGGTGGGCGCCCCCGCCGTTCCCCGTCGCCTGCCGTCAACGCCGCCACCGGCCCGGCGGGGAACGAGCAGCAGGCGTTGTCCCTGCATCCTTCAGTGCGGCGAGTGTTGGAAATATGGCCTAGAGGCAATAATAAAAGTATTATTCTATTTCCTTGTTCATGATAATTGTCTTTTATTCATGCTATAACTGTATTATCCGGAAATTGTAATACACGTGTGAATACATAGACCACAATATGTCCCTAGTGAGCCTCTAGTTGACTAGCTCGTTGTGATCAACAGATAGTCATGGTTTCCTGGCTATGGACATTGGATGTCATTGATAAAGGGATCACATCATTAGGAGAATGATGTGATGGATAAGACCCAATCCTAAGCATAGCACAAGATCGTGTAGTTCGTTTGCTAGAGCTTTTCTAATGTCAAGTATCTCTTCCTTTGACCATGAGATCGTGTAATTCCTGGATACCGTAGGAGTGCTTTGGGTGTATCAAACGTCACAACGTAACTGGGTGACTATAAAGGTGCACTACAGGTATCTCCGAAAGTGTCTGTTGGGTTGACACGGATCGAGACTGGGATTTGTCACTCCGTATGACGGAGAGGTATCTCTGGGCCCACTCGGTAATGCATCATCATAATGAGCTCAAAGTGACCAAGTGGTTGGTCACGGGATCATGCATTACGGTATGAGTAAAGTGACTTGCCGGTAACGAGACTGAACAAGGTATTGGGATACCGACGATCGAGTCTCGGGCAAGTAACGTACCGATTGACAAAGGGAATTGTATACGGGGTTGTTTAATCCTCGACATCGTGGTTCATCCGATGAAATCATCGAGGAGCATGTGGGAGCCAACATGGGTATCCAGATCCCGCTGTTGGTTATTGCCCGAGAGTCGTCTCGGTCATGTCTGCGTGTCTCCCGAACCCGTAGGGTCTACACACTTAAGGTTCGGTGACGCTAGGGTTGTATTAATATGAGCATGCAGCATACCGAATGTTGTTCGGAGTCCCGGATGAGATCCCGGACGTCACGAGCAGTTTCGGAATGGTCCGGAGGTAAAGAATTATATATAGGAAGTGGTATTTCGGCCATCCGGGAAGTTTCGGGGTCACCCGGTAATGTACCGGGACCACCGGAAGGGTCCCGGGGGTCCACCGGGTGGGGCCACCCATCCCGGAGGGCCCCATGGGCTGAAGTGGGAGGGGAGCCAGCCCATAGTGGGCTGGTGCGCCCCCCCTAGGCCCACCCCCTGCGCCTAGGGTTGAAACCCGAGGGTGGGGGGCGCACCACATGCCTTGGGGGGCACTCCACCCCCCTGGCCGCCGCCCCTTGGGAGATTGAATCTCCCAGGGCCGGCGCCCCCCCTGGGGGCCCATATAAAGGAGGGCAGGGGGGAGGGCAGCCGCACCCTGTGCATTGGCGCCTCCCTCCCCCTGCTACACCTCGTCCTCCTCCCGTAGTCGCTTGGCGAAGCCCTGCTGGAGTTCTGCTGCATCCACCACCACACCGTCGTGCTGCTGGATCATCATCAACCTCTCCTTCCCCCTTGCTGGATCAAGAAGGAGGAGACGTCTCCCGTCTCGTACGTGTGTTGAACGCGGAGGTGCTGTCCGTTCAGCACTTGGTCATCGGTGATCTTAATCACGGCAAGTACGACTCCATCATCACCATCCCCTTGAACGCTTCCGCACTCGATCTACAAGTGGTATGTAGATGCAATCTCTCTCCCATGACTCGTTGCTTAGATGAACTCATAGATGGATCTTGGTGAAACCGTAGGAAAAATTTTAATTTTCTGCAACGTTCCCCAACAGTGGCATCATGAGCTAGGTCTATGCGTAGTTCTCTATTGCACGAGTAGAACACAATTTTGTTGTGGGCGTGGATCTTGTCAACTTGCTTTCCACTACTAGTCTTTTCTTGCTTCAGCGGTATTGTGGGATGAAGCGGCCCGAACCAACCTTACACGTACGCTTACGTGAGACCGGTTCCACCGACAGACATGCACTAGTTGCATAAGGTGGCTGGCGGGTGTCTGTCTCTCCCACTTTAGTTGAAGCGGATTCGATGAAAAGGGTCCTTATGAAGGGTAAATAGAAGTTGACAAAATCACGTTGTGGTTATTTGTAGGTAAGAAAACGTTCTTGCTAGAACCCAATTGCAGCCACGTAAAAGATGCAACAACAATTAGAGGACGTCTAACTTGTTTTTGCAGCAATTGTTCATGTCGGGGGTTGGGTGCGACATATGCCAAAGGATGGCTTATCATGGTGGGGGCGAGTAGAACGTCGCCGATGCCTGGAAACGGGATAAGGCGTAGACATGCACGCCGGTGAATCTTACCCAGCTTCGGGGCTCTCCGGGGAGATAACACCCCTACTGCTGCTCTGCGGGGTCTCCGCATGGTCACTAAAGCAAGGTGACTACAATGGTGCTCCTGGAGCTGTATCGGGAGGCAGGAGAGAGCAAGGCTAGTTCTCTCCTTCCTGGGCTATGTGGTCTATCTCTCTCAAGGTCCGAACCCTTTGCATGGGTGCCCCGGGGGGTTTATATAGGCCTACCCCCCGGGGATACAATGGTAATCCGGCTGGGCGCGGGTCCCAGCCGTCTGTCTCTCATGCCGTTGTCCTTCCCGCCGGCTTCTGGGGCCCGCCGACTGGTGGGTCCCGCGGACAGGCCTAACACTGTGTGGCGCTCCTGATGACGCAGGCTTGGTCACTGGGTCGTGGCAACAGTGCCGCGGTCTATCAGGCGATCACAGTCGCCATTCCCCATCCAATCTGGTTAATGGCTTGTGGGGCCCTGGAGGGGAGACGGCCGACTCCGGGGAGGCCGACTCCCACAAGGTCGTCTTCGGGCGCTCTGGCCGCCTTCGGTCCACCCACTGACAGGCGGCCCCGCGGTCTTCGGGCCGTACATGCCGGCGTCGTGGGCATAGTGCGTTGCGCACTGTGGCTGAGGTCAGGGCAGGCATGGCAGCAGTGTCGCGCCTCGCCGGAGATCTTTCGGTGATACGGCTCACTGTAGCCATGCTAGTCCGTCGTAGGCAGGGAGGGACGGCCACGTCGTGACCGTACTCCGCATCGGGCTTCGTGAAGTGTCATGGACCGACTCTCATAGTCGGCTTCCCTGGAGGTCGCCAGCTTGGAGTCGGCTTGCCTTGGAGTCGTCATCTGGGACTCGGCTCCTCTGGAGATCGCCAGCTGAGACTCGGCTTCTCTGGAGATCGCTAGCTAGGACTCGGCCTCTCTGGAGTTCGCCAGCTGGGACTCGGCTGGAGGAGCGTGGCCTGCCCCGATGTCTTGAAAGATCCTGGGTCCCGGGTTAGCCTACCCGTGGCCCATTACTCCGACAGTAGTCCCCGAAGCTGGTGAAGCCCTGCGAACGCCGCCTCATGGGGCTTCAACAGTTTCAAACTTCAAAGCTCAGACTCTGAGATTCGGCCATCGTCTTCTTTTTGGCCGACTCGCTGAAGTCGGATTTGTTCAGCGAGGGGCCGCTGTTTGTAAGTCGCGGAGGGAAATCAGGCGGCGTATTGGATACGCTTCCTTGCTGCCATCGAGGCGGTCCTATCGCGTGGCGCCACGTGGAGAGGATAGTCTACTCCCCCACGCGCGCGACGGGACGGGCCGTCAGGCGGGGCCCGCCACTACCGCGCCTCGGCATCCGAACGGATCCGCTGCGGTCGCGAACGGTTGGCTTCCCCACGTCGTTACTGCGCGCAGTAACTTCGTGGGGTAAATCGTGGGGCGGCGTGGGGCTTCGTGCGCAGTTAATCCCACGCCCGCCCCCTCGGCTCCTCAGCCCATAGGGCTATAAATAGGCAGGGAGGAGCGGGGCGGCACCGCACGCGCATCCTCTCCCCCACTCTCCTGCCTTCTCTTCTTCCTCCGCCACGAGCAAGGGCACCTCACACCACGGCGATGAGTTCTTCCTCCGCCGCGGCCCCTGCCACGCGCTCCGCCGTGTGGGACGGTTCAGATGTGGAGGCGGAACATATCGAGTTCCTCCGCCGGACCCGCCGTCTCCCCAGCGCGGACCTCGTGCGCGCCCGTCCTGCGCCGGCGGGAGAGACCCGGCCCGTGCCGAAGGAGGGCGAGCGGGTCGTCTTCCGCTCGCACCTCATACGCGGGCTGGGGCTACCGGCGAGCGGTTTCTTCCGCTCGTTCCTGGAGTTCCACAACCTTTAGCAGTTGTCACATCCCTAGCTTCTGGTGCTATCTAGTGTTTGCATCTTGCTTGCATCATGTTTAAATTTTTGAAACTTGAACTGAGGAATTTGGAAGCCTCAAAACCCTAAATAAAAGAAGGGCAAAAACCCTAAAAACTCATTCATTGTTCCAAAATGCTCTTCTTAGATGTTTAATAATTTTTGGCAAGGGTTTTGATCCAAACCAAAAATATTGAACATTTTTAAGGATTTATTTTTGGGACTTTGAATTTAAATCATTAGCTATTTGAATTTGAATTATATTCATATAACTAGAATATAATTTCAAATACCCCTGAAATATTTTATGAGCTTTTGGAAAAGTCCATCTAGCAAAATAAAAATATTCATAGGAGCTTTTGGCATTGTTTGAATTATTTTAAATTCAAAACAGTGGCAAAAGATTAAATAAAAATAAAACAGAACAGAAATATAAAACAGAGCAGAACTTACCTGTAACTTACCTGGCGCTCACCGAAGCCACCTGGACGGCCCAACACTGTTGGCCCAGCCCATCTCTCCCCCCCCCCCTCTTGTCTCCTTCCAGCTCACGCCAGAAGGACTGGAGCGCGCGTGGCCGACGCCCGCCGGCACGCGTCCGGCCACCTCCTGCTTCTCCGGCCACCTCCTGCTTCCCCGGCCCCTCCTAGACGACGCCACGGAGCGCCACGCAGCCCCTGGCTCTCTCTCACTCTCTCCCTCGCCTCATCCTCTCCTCTGCTCTCTCTCCCTCTCTGCCCGA